>NC_092504.1:94663245-94977995 GCF_047511675.1 Marmota flaviventris
AAGTATTTCTTTTCAATCTAAATTAGATATTGCTTCTTTTTAGCTAGAACTATAGAATTTGATTTTTCAAATAGCTCTTTGTTTTTCTTTTTAAAATAATTTAGGTTCTTCAAAAGAATAAGTCATCTAAAATATTTACATTCTTCTTTAAAGTTTAATACTTTTTCACAGTTTCAAGAAATAGCATCTACAGATAGTTTAAAACTGCTGATATGTGTTGACAGCATGGATCAGAATAAGACCCTAATGATAAGGTTTTTGGTCTAAAGGTGAAAGAGAAATGAAAAATAATAAGCCAATTTATAATGGATAATTAAAACACAAATATCATTATTTCAATTTCAAAAACAGGCAATGAATTAAGGCAGATGAAACTTGTATTACTGATAAATCTGCACTTATTACTATACAAGACATAAGGACTAAAAAATAATGGATTTCTTTTTAAATTTTAAAATACAAGAGTTATGATTAATTCTCTAAATTAAACTAATATTTTCATCCATATTCTCTACTCTGATGGTTTCTACAATCTTTAACAAATTACATCTTATATTCTTTTTGCGTAAAACTATTAGGCTTTAAATTCTTTGTGGTAAAACAATACAATTTTGTTTCACAATTTATTTTCTAAGCAATTGGTTGATCTTCAAGGCCAGATCTACCTAAAATATAGTTTATTAATTCGCACCAGGGACACCCTCTAAAACAGCAGAGACCAAAGATATGAAGCAATTTCATCCTTATGAACATATTACTACTTTCTCCTTTTTCTCTCTTTATTTAAAAGTAAGGCATTGTACACTCATTTAAGAAACAGTACAAAGACATGTTTATGTTGCCTTAACTATTAAGTCTGTGGAAATATCACTCTTACACACACACACACCCAAACATACACACATACACATGCATATTCAAGGACCAAACTCATTTGCAGGACTGTGCTACAACATCCAAACATTCCTGAGGCTGAATAAGAGCCTCTAGTTGTTTAAAACCTCAAATCTCCTAATATAAATGCTCCTAATGATTTACCTGCTTACCTCTATAGAAACGCCACAATTAAGCTGAGCACTTACAAGAGATGCACAGCACAAATCATAATTAATTCCCAGAAAACAGGATAAATTGTTCCAAGTGGTTTACTGGTTACCAAAAGACATTTGTCAGTTAACCCTGATCCGGAATAAATGTAAATGCAGTAGCAGACATCTACTTTGAAGTGTCCTCCAGTACTGAAATTCTATTCTTTTTTTCTCCTGCTTCTTCTAACATAACCTTATGTAATTCATAGTATAAACAGAAAGTCAATAAGCCAACCAAACAACACAATCTTCCCACTAAAAACACAACAAATTAGTGAGACATTTTGCAAAGCCATTGATTCATATACATCCATTGCTGCTCCAGGGACTCCTATTCAGTCTGTAAACTAGAAGAGTATAATGTGAGTATTTACTCTATTTGTGACCTATCTGCATCCCAGGTATACTTCCTATTGCAGGCATCTCTAGGCTCAAAACAAAAGATCTACTAATAAATTCTGAAGAGAAAAAAATATAATATTTTGAATACTTTATAAAAAATGCAAATGGCAGAGTTGCAGTACATAGCTGGAGGTAGAACATGTGTTGGGTTTGATCTCCAAACACTGCAAAGCAATAGCAACCATAACAAAAAAATTCTTATAGCAACTCAATATAATTATTTTAACATAGTGTTTAAAAATGTTAACTACTTTTCTTACTTTGCCTGAGTTCAAATTAATTGAAGGTTATGAAGTAACCACTTCCCCTAGAAGCCAGAACTTTCACCTCTGCTGAACAGGGGAATACCTCCCTCATAAATTAGGTAAAAATATGGGCTTGCTGATTGAATGGTAGCCCAAGATCCATGCTGCTGCCAATTCCTTATCTAGACCTCCTACCTACCACAATAAGCAATCCCTGAAAGTCAAGGTAGTAACTTACTTAATTAGTTATTTGGAACTCTAAAAGGGTAGTAAAAACAGCCTGCACAAACTTAGGTTTCTAAAACTGACTTCAATGTGTTTCAAGAAACAATGACAAGAAAAATGTAAAGAATATGATTACTAAATCTAAAATTCTGCCTAGTTCAGACAAATTGAGCTTTAACCAAATGCAACTCAGTCATCAAAGATGATCTTGTTTAAGAGGTACAAGTAAAAAAGGAAGTGCAAAGATCAAAGCAGTATTTACAAAGGAGAATGACCATCTCTGTTATGTATACTCCAGTATTTACTAAGTTTGAAAAACAGGGGCATTTATTCAGCTCAAAGATTGCCAACTGCAGAACATAAGATAAAACTGAAAATTCAAATTAAGGATAACAGGTTGTCAAATTGCCACCAACCTTCAATAGGAAGACACTATTTTGCTTAAAAAGTCTTTCAAACAGTTCAGAAGTGGTTTACCTCTCCCAGCAAATAGTATTTTAGTTCCAGCATTAAATCTATATATGAGTCCTCCTTCATGTTCAGGTTTGTTTAGTAGTCTGCAACCTAGGAAGACATTTTATCTAAACAAGTGAGGGAGAACATTTAGGAATTTGGGGTATATGGATATGGATGAACAGTTTCAACAGATTTCATGTTTCCATTCATTATATATGTTCTTTTTATTTTAGCACTTCAATTAAATGATAAATGTAAAATGCTATAGGAAACAAAGCTCTGTATTTCCTGTCTTTCCAAGTTTATAAGCTCAAAAAAGTACTTTAAGTTTACATAAGTTTTTAAGGCATCAAACATTAAAATAATTCATCTCTAGAAAGCACAAAGTTAAAATCAGAAAAAACAACTTACTTACATTAAAGGCGTTATTTTAATCAAGTTTCCCCTATAAAGTTTTAATAAATATGATTACACAAGAATATTCAGTTGAGGAATTCTGCTAGAAAACTAATTGAGCATCTTGATCCCAAGTTTTAGTATTTACTAAAGATCATCAGTTAGTACAAGAGTCTGTTGATAACACAGCTTTTAAATGTTTTAGTAATATCACAGCCATTACTCAGTTATGAGCTTTATAACAAAAATCTAAGAGATAAATATGGTTATTTCATAAGGAGCAAAGTTAAGCTCTACTTAACAAAGTCCATAAAAATGTCTTAAATCTTGATGATTGAATCCTGTATCATTAAGTCCCATCTAAGGTACAGAATAGACCAATAAACCAGGGCCAACATCTCCATCGGTGTCTATTTTGAAATACCACTCGAAAACCTACTTAGGATATGCTTTGTTTATATCATTATTTTTCAGAGGTCATGCACAATGCAGGGTGCCACTGTCCAAGAGTTTTACATAATCAAGTATCTAAACAGTGCTTTAAGGAGGTAATTTCTTTTCTTTCTCAAATGCCAGACTTTGAAGGTTAAGTATCAAGTCCTTATTTTTTGAAAATCATCATGCAGGTCCTCTAGCAGGTGAACACGTTATGCCGCGTGTGTGCGTGTGCGTGTGTGTGTATGTGTAAGAGGGAGAGAGAAGTAGGGGCTTCTTTTAGAAGTAGGAAAGGAAGGAATAGGATCTCCTGTTCAATTTTGGGGAGCTGGGAAGGGCTTTCCTAGCCAAGAGGACTGACAAGCACTTCTGCTTTCATTTCATGGAACGCCCTTAGGTGAAATCTGGCTCTGCACTGCACCAACCACCTTCCCCTCTCTCCTCCGCACCGCAGCGCACCTCAGCCTTCTCGCCACCCGGCAGCAAGGGCTGGAGGTAGGGATTTAAAAAAAAAAAAAAAAAAAAAAAGTTTGCAAGAGGTGCCCTCCGGCTCTTGTTCCCGCCGGTGGAGACCTAAACAGAAATGCCCGCCCGCGAGGCCGCGGCCCTTCGGCCGACCAACCCCTACGAAGTCCGGATGTGCCTTTTCCCCCTTGTCGCCAAACCCATGTGTCTCTGAACTACTGTCAACCCTGTCCCATGGTCTAGCCCAGAGGTTAGCGCTGGAATGAGGAAGTCCAAGTGCTGCTGGAGGGGGCGCGGGGCGGGTGGGCAGCGGGACTCGGGCCACACGTCCCCAGAGTGGCCCCCACTTGCCCGAGTTTGGCTTACCCTGGTGGCGGGTCCGCGCTCGGCCTCCCTGCGCCTGTGGACTCCCCTTCCGCGGCGGCGCGGGCCAGCGGGTTGGGGAAGGAAGAGCAGCGGCCAGCCGGAGCCTGAAGAGGCCCGGTGCGGGTCGGGTCGGGTCGGGTCTGGAGAACGGGCGCGCGATCTCGCCGGGCCGGGTCGGGCCGGGCCACTCAGCGCCGCGCCATGTCCGCGGCGCGGGCGGAGGGAAGCGCAGGGCGCGCGGTGGCCGGGCGGCGGCGGTGCCGCCTTCCTGGCCGCGGGGTCTCCGGCCTGGGCTGCGCGGGGCTCTCGGAGCCCGGCCGGCGGCGGCGTACAGGCCGAGGGCGGCGGCGGCGGGAGGCCGGACCGACGGGAAGGGCAGGGGAAGCTGTCAGCGCGTCGCCGGGCCGCTCCGGTGGCGAAACCTCCTCTTCCTGCCCCGGCTCGCTGGTGTACTTCTCTCTCTTTCTCTCTCGCTCACTCTCTCACTTCCTGGCTGGAAATTCCCACTGACGTCGAGATAGAAGACAGACAGACGGACACACGCGCGCACGCTGCGGGGGCGGGAGGTGGGGTCGCCGCCGGGGGTGGGGGAAGCCCGCACTTGTGGGGGCGCCTATCGCCCCCAGCCCGGCCTTGTAGCCCAGCTCGCTCCCGCCCCCCGGCCGCTTCGGGGCTGGGCGAGGGCGCTCCCTAGGCGGCCTTGGATGCTGGGGTCCTCCCCAGCGGCTCCGGCTTCCCGGCCTGGCGCTCCCGAAACTCTTAGGGCTGCAGCGGGTGAGGACGCCCCCAGGAAGCGCCTGCGGGGCCGGATTGTGTAGGGAAGCGGGCGATGCGGAGGCGGTGGTTGTTGGGCTCTTAGGGTTGGGCCGCCCAGAGCCCCTAAGGGCAGGCCCCGGCAGCTGGAGGGGAAGAGGGTTCGGCAGGGATCCAAGCATGCCAGCATATAAAAATAAGTCTCATGTGTATATTCCATTTAACTGTGTCTCAGTTATACTCAGATCTCTTTACAGATTAAGCCGGAATTTCGATATCATAACTGACTTCTGCCCAGTGAAGTATGTACATCTGCTGGGACTTGGGTGATATCTTGGTTATAGGTCAGTTGTTCAGAACTTTCATTTGCAGAGCACTTTCAGGCCTTTATAATTGCTTGGAGAGAATTATAGCTAAGGGAGCGACTGATCTAGATTTACAACTCAGAAAGAAAGAAATCTTCATCTGACGGAGGTGAGTTTTCTTTTATTTCTGGAGAATCTGCTACTAGTACTCCCAGTGATGACCATTCATTGGCATTTGAACTTCTTTATTCCACGGACATTGTGCCAGGCAGGCACAGTCTGTGGATACCACGGGGTGGGTTAGCTCCCCAAATAAGTTTTGAGCCAAAGTAGATATTTTAGAGCGTAATGAGGTCAAATGTCAATGTAATTTGGAAACATCAGGAATAGGTAGTAACTAGGCGGTGTTGCTATGATACCCAGATCACCCATAGCATGGTTGCTCTCCTTTCAGGTCTACTTCCTATTTCCCCTTCCTTATGAGGTTATAAGAACCTTCTTGGCGGAGGTTTGGCAGAGAGAGAGAGAGAGAGAGAGAGAGAGAGAGAGAGAGAGAGAGAGAGAGAGAGAGATATCGAGATCCATTTTACTGGGTATTGAGTGAGCCTCTGTGGTGAACTTGGGGCTGCCTAACAATATGTGTCCAAGCGATTTAGCTCCTGAGGCTGTACAAACACCTAGAATTCAGAGGGTTCATACACATAAAAGGCAATGGCTTTTAGAAAGTCTGTGTTATTTTTAGAAAGTCTGCGTTACTATGGGACATTATTAGAAATTGTGCCACTATTATATTGTAGTAGATGGATGTATAATCTATATAAAATGATATTCCTCCTGACATGAACCTTCTCCTCTTTGTGGACTAGTTGTGAGCATTCTACAAGGGCCCTTCATTCTAAGAGGGCTCTGTTGCCAAAAGATGTAGAGATAGGATTGTACAAGATAGAATCGTCACATATTTGGGGAACAAAAATTGAAGGGGATTAAATTTCAAACTCAAAATGGTCTCTGACTTGAAATTGAGGCTGGAGTGTTAAGCAGGTATATTAGTTTCCTACATCTGCAGTTAACAATTACTGCAAACTGGGTGGTGTAAAACAGCAAGAATTTATTCTGTCACAATTCTTGAGGCTATACGTCTGAAATCAAGGTGTTCTCAAGGCCATTCTCTCTCCAAAGGCTAGGAAAAAATCCTTTGCCTCTTTCTAGCTCCTGTTGGCTGGCAATCCTTGACATTCCTTGGCTCAGCTGTATCATTCCAATCTGTGCCTCCATTGCCATGTGACCATCTTCCTCATGTCTCCTTTCTCTTATTTAGAAACTACTGGTGAGATTTAGAGTTCACACTAATCCATTATGATCACCTCTTAACTTGATTTCATCTATGAAGGTCTTATTTTCAAATAAGACCATGTTCATAGATACCTGGGGTTAGGACATGAACATATATTTTGGAGGAGGTGCTACTTATTGCAGTACAGCGTTCAAAACTAAAAAAGCTCCCCATTTGCTCTTTTGGACTCCCTATTAAAACCTTCCCATTTTCCTGCTTTGTTGCCCATTTTCTGTATGCTCTCTATAAACCTGCTTTCAGGAAAGCTTCTGAAAAATTCATCCACTCTATAATGTCAGAAGGTATTTGCTATTTTCAGGCTACAAAGAAAAAAGAAGCCTAAATGCAGGATTTTAGGCGCCAATATTATAGAAAAAGGTAGGTTGTGTTTGTCATTAGATCTCTGAAATCACATGAATTTATCATGAAGCTGAGAGGTGGAAATGGTGTACAGAGAGTTCTGAGATTAAGATCTATATAGTATACTCATTGACAGTGAGAAATTGTACAATGTATGAAGGTGATTCGGACATACACCTGAGTCTTGCAAACTCTTAAAAACCATGCTGATAACAGGAGTGAATTGTATTTCTGTAAAGGATACAACTTGCTACAGGTTATGAAGACAACCTCAACATGCTTAGGAATACACAGGTCTCAGGTCTTAGCTATAAGGAGTCAGGATGAATGAGAAGACTCACCAGACTTAAAATCAGACCTAAGTGGAATCCTAATTTTGTCTTGAATTATCTGTGTAACTTTTGTGGAGTAATAGCTTGTCTAAGCCTCAGTTTCTTCATTTGTTTATTAAGCCTATATCATTATGGCTTACAAGCTATATGACTTTATATAATACTTTCCATTATGTATGTTTTAAATGTATGTTTAACATGTATGTTTCCTTATGCAAATATATAATAACAACATATGTTACATTGTAATAACCCTAAGTCACAGGAGAAAAAGAATGAGAAGGCCTATATAAATGTAAACAATTAATATAAAAACTTATAAATTAAAACAAATTGAAATTAATTTCCTCATAGTCCTAAGAGATAAATGCTTGCACTGTTGACCACTAGAACATATGTGCATCATGTTACATCTCTTCCTATTCATAGTGGAGTATTTCATGAAACCTCCATTAAAATGACCACCATATTCTATCTTGTGCTTGCATAACGGCATGTCTTATTGAAAGAGTACTCCATTAGCCTCTATAAGTGTTTCAAAAGAAAAAGAAGATATGATCTCTACTTCTAACATAAAGCTTGGAAGAATGACTACTTGTATAGTAGCCAGGACAAAAGTGATTTGTACAATAGATTTTATCACTGAGAGTGAACCCAACAAAGAAGTGCAAGAATGCTTCTTCCTCATCCAGAGAGTCCAGAATTGTATTCCCTTAATGATGAAAACATACTGAAATGGAAACATCAATAAATTGGAAAGGAGAATGTCACTAGTTTTACAGATACTACATCTCTGTCAGTTTAAAAAAAAAAATTTTGTAGTTGTAGATAGACAGGATGCCTTTATTTTATTTGTTTATTTTTATGTTGTGCTAAGGATCGAACACAGTGCCTCACACATGCTAGGAAAGCACCCTACCACTGATCCCCAGCCCCAGTCCCTCTCTGTCAATTTAAATGAATATTTATACACTGTCATTGCTGTCTTCAAAGGATTCACAAAGCACAAAGGAGTGCATGTAATTGTACAGTAAATGCTTTCATGGAGGTATACTCAAATACATAGGGAGAGAAATCACAGTGCTAAGAGCATGGTCTGGTAGTTAAGATCTCAGGCTGTGAAATCCAGTGCTACCTTCAAACTTGAAGCCAGAGCCTGAGTGGCACCTTCACAGAAAATAATTCATTCCTGTTCTGCCCTGTGTAGCTGTGTGACCCTGAACAAGTATGATCATTCCTCTTTTTACTCACTTTGTAAAATGGGATGACGATAATGCCCAGCTCATAGTGGTAGCATAAGGGTCAAATGACATCATGTAAATGAAGCACTTACTGAGATGCAAGATTCTCAGGAAACCTCATTTATTTTGGTTCTTAATAATACTGTTGTTTCTCCAAAGAAGTTTCTGATGAAAAGGTTAGTATTTAGTGGATGTTGGAAATGGTGGATAAAATATGATATCAAAATGAACAGGAGAAAGAAAACAGATGGATAAGTGGGAGTGAGACTTACAGACATGAAGTCAGGGTTTAAAACACAGTTTATAGCGCAGTTTTATAGTACCTAAAATATATTCCATAAATAATGTAGACATGTTCAAAAAGACCCTATTCTTTCTAGTCCAGTGATGAAGCACATAGTTGGCATACAAGGAAGCCCAGAGTTAAATCCTCAGCAACAACAACAGCAACACACACACACACACATACACACTTAGGGCCTGATGAAAACAAAGAAAATACACATTGTTTTACCAAAGATTTGACTATAAAAGCATACCCTATTCGTGGAGAGACTCAGGAAGATGAAGACAGTGTGAGAGAGCCAGGATTTGAACCTAAGTCAACTCAACATCTACATTCGGGGATCATAGATGCACTTGGTGGTAGGAGAAAAGTTGCAGTGTGTAGGAGAAGACCTGGTGTCATTTATCCTGTTCATTTCAAGAAGTGAAGAAGAAAAGGAAATAACTAATGTTTTTTTTTGCATTGAAGACACAAAATAATATTCTTTTTCTGCCATTTCACAATTACCCTGGAATTCACCAATGACATAATGGAGGAGAGCAAAAACTTGTATAGAAAAATATATCCTAAGTAAATTAACTTCCCAGGCAATAGCTGATGTTTTATGTGGTCCTTATATTCTCAGTGAAAGGTGATTTGGACTCAGTCTAATATACTAGCAGTAGAAAGAGTGATCTCTGTCATTTATTGGGTATTTACTATTTGGGATACTGTTTCCATTGTATCTACATGATGTTTGGGGTAAATAATACTAGCACCTATTATAAATGTTTTTAAAAACAAAAAGTGAGTATCTGTAATTTAACACAATAAAAGTGTATTTCTCTCACATCTAACACCCACTGCATAGGCTCCTGACTGCATGGCTCACCTGGCAGCTTGCCTTGGTGTCATGAGCCAGTGACTCAGATTCCCTCCACCAGCTGACAATCATCAAGTGTTGCTTCCACAGGTGCCTCAGAAAGGGAAGAGAACGCATAGGGAAAGTATGTCTTCTAACTTCATTGGACTAAAGGTGACACCATATTTGCCTTATTGGTAGAGTTAATAGGACATGTTTTCAGATTATGTATGTCATTTCATTGAAAGGAAGATTTGTCTCTGTGTTTCTAATCTTGTTGATTACAATGGTAACACTGTAACTGAGAAAGGATCTTCTCAGTTTTGATGTGTTCCGTTTCAATATATGAAACATGATAGGCTCAGTGAGATGTCCATGTGAGAATAACTAATGTTCATTTGGAAATTAGAGTCTGATGCTCAGAGATATATAGGGTTAGAAATCTAAATCAAGAGATTATTATAAAGATGTGGTTGTTGTCCTGAGCATGTTTCTAAAAGGGCCACAGAGAGTTAGGAAAGAAGACCAAGACCAGAAATTTGATAAATGACTTTATTTCTAGGGCTGATGTGAGAGACTGAGAGGGAAACTTGTCCTTGAAGATTCCCCAAATGGCTGGGCACAGTGGTACATAACCTGTAATCCACACTACTCAGGAGGCTGAGGCAGGAGGATCCCAGGGTTGAAACCGGAGTGGAAAACTTGGGATGACCCTGTCTTTACATCTAAACCTTATGTGCCTTAAATCCATGAACACAAATATGAATTTTAAAGGGTATTTTGACTTCAATTTTCAATGTTAAATTTGGATACATACCACAATGTATCTTATATAGGATTCATCCTTGCGTCCCCATATTTTCAATATATATTTATAGGATTCACATTTTAATCTTCCCTGTTTCCGATCTTGTATATTTATATGTTTCTACCCATATTTTCACAAGTACTTCCTGATGAATATTCATATTTCCCCATATTGATGTGAATTATCTAACCCTAACCCTAGCTCACTACAAAATTTGATATTACCCTTTCCACACCTTTACAGCCAAACATAATGTGACTTAAAGAAATGTAGATGAATATGAATTTTAAATGGTAAAAAAAAAAATTAAAACGGCTAGAGATGTAGCTCTGTAGTAGAGTGTTGCTGTGTTCAATCCCTAGTTCAATCCTAAGAGATTATTATAAAAGTGTGGTAGTTGTTTCCACATAAAGAAGAGAGCCAAGAATCAGACTTGTAGGGAATGGGAAAAGAAGGTGGGAGTGCAAAAGAAGGACATCAAAAGTTTGGAGTGAGAAGAAAGGAGGCAGAAGTTAGTGTCATCCTTAATTTGAGTGCTGTGGTTAAAGGAAGTTTGGAAAAGAGGAAGATAGTTTAATGAATTAGTAGATTTAATAAGATAAAGACTACTGAAGAAACAAGGTATCAGAAGAAAGGAGAAGTGGAATATGTAGAGGTCATGATCGAGGTGAAGTGGAAGGGAGGTCTTCCTTGGTGGGGAATGAGAAGAGTGAGGAGGAGAATGGCTGGAGTAGATAAAGCTTAGCCTAATCACCGGCTGAAATGCACCACACAAAATCCAGGAATAACTATAAGAGAGCTGTGTCAGTTGGTGAGGGTTGCCATAACAGAATTCCACAGACTAGATGGCTTAACTGCTAAAATTTTATTTTCTGGAAGTCAGAAGTCTGAGAATAAGGTGTCAGAAGAGCTGGATTCTTCAGAGGCCTCTATTCTTGGCTTGCAAATGGCCACCTTCTCCCTATGTCCATGTTCTAGTCCCTTATTAGAAGGACACAAGTCATATTAGATGAAGATCCATCCCACTGACCTCATTTTAACTCCTCTTTCAAGACCCTACGTTCAGAGCAGTTACATTGTGAGGTTCTAGGGGTTAGGACTTCAACCTATGAAGTCCAGTGATACAAAATTGAGAAAATAACAGAAATATATTTTATCAATTTGCACAAAGATACAAAAACTAGAGAACCCATTCATTCCAGTTGCCTAGGATTGTCTTGGTTTTAGCACATAGGGTCCCGCATCCAAGAGCCCTTCAGTTCCCCAATAAACCATAGTGATTGATCATGCTATATGAAACCAATGAAATTGTTTCAAGTGAAATCAGCATAGCTAGTGGGCATCCCATTGAGACAATTGCCAGTTAATGTGTTTTTTGGAGGGGTCTTCTGAAAGATTTTATATCTGGCTGTCAAGTATATTTTAAAGTCATGTTCTGATGCTTATACATATCCTTTTAAAATTTTTTTTAGTTGTTGATATACCTTTATTTTATTAATTTATATGAGATGCTGATAATTGAACCCAGTGCCTCACACATGCCAGGCAAATGCACTACCCCTGAGCTACAGCCCCAGTGCCTACATATCTTTTTAACAGGATAAAATTACCTTTCCATGCATATATCTCCTGACCAGACTTTATAGAAATCTGAAACAACTCTTTGTAATAATATCAGTTATTATGGATCTCTATTGTTATAATGGCTGCAAGACTTTTAAGGAGAACATTGTCAGGGCTTGTTAAAGTAAAAATTCATGCAGTGCTGCTTTTCTGTTCGTTATTTTGCAGCTTCAACTATTTTAAAAAACTTCAGATCCCAGGGTGTTTTAAAAGTACACTCATTGCTTGTAAAGGAATTAACACACAGTCTTCACAGCTAACTCTGTGTGTGCAAATAAGTGTATGTGTACACACATGTGCATGTGTGCTTGGGAAAACATTTCTTTTAAAAATAATTTTTTTGTTCTAATTAGTTATACATGATAGTAGAATGCATTTTGACACATCATACATAAATGGAGTATAACTTCTCATTGGTCTGGTTGTACATGATGTAGAGTTACATAGGTTATATAACCATAAATACACATAGGGTAATAATGTCCAATTCATTCTACTATTATTCCTACCCCCATTCCTCCTCCCCTCCCCTCACTCCCCTCTGTCTAGTTCAAAATACCTGTATCCCCCTGCCATTGTGAATTAGCATCTGCATATCAAAGAAAACATTCAGCCGTTGGGTCTTTGGGATTAGCTTATTTCACTTAGCACAATATCCTCTAGTTCCACTCATTTATCGACAAATACCATAATTTCATTCTTCTTTAAGGATGAGTAATATTCCATTGTGTATATATACCACAGTTTCTTTATCCATTTATCTGTTGAAGGGCACCTAGGTTGGTTTCATAGCTCAGCTGTTGTGAATTGAGCTGCTATAAGTATTGATGTGGCTGTGTCACTGTAGTATGCTGTTTTTAAGTTCTTTGAGTATAAACCTAGGAGTGGGATGACTGGGGATCAAATGGTGGTTCCATTCCAAGCTTCCTTAGGTATCTTCATACTTCTTTCCAGAGTCGTTGTACCAATTTGCAGTCCCATGAATAATGTATGAGTGTACCTTTTCCCCACATCCTCGCCAACCTTTATTGTTGTTTGTTTTCTTGGTGATTGCCATTCTGACTGGAGTGAGATGGAATCTCAGTATAGTTTTGATTTGCATTTGAGAAAGCATTTCTATCCTAATGATTCATCTTATTTAGGAAGCAGATGGAAATATTTGAGAAATGTTTAATTTCTCAGAATAGAGAACAATTACGTGTTTCCTATAGCAAATTATGTAAGTATTTCTTTTCAAAACTTTTTTAAAAAATAAAACCAGTATTTTTTTTGAAAGGAGATGTTTTAGCTTTAAGTTGTTCATTTGTCTGCTGAAAACCAGAAAATTCTTTAGAATTATAGAAAACTTAACAGAGATAGAAGGAAATTTAAAGACCTTGAAATCCAACATGAAACCCAAAGCCTGTGAATAATTCCAGTGAGTGGCTTGAGGATTTACCATTTATAAGATGCCCTTTCCATGCCTGAAGAGGTCACTGTGAAAGGTTATTCTCATGTTGAGGACAAATCTGTTTTTTTTTTTTTTTTGTAATTTGTACTTTATTCCCCATTTCTGTCCTGTAGACCAACAAGAAAACATTACTCCCTTATTCATGAAACTGTACTTCAAGAGAGTTAAAGATTCATATTAGTACCTCTCTAGACTTCTGGTATTTACTGTCACCTGCTGAAAAGACATTTAAAGATACATATTAGTACCTCTTTAGATTTTTGGTACTTACTGTCACCCCCTAAATGCTGGGAGTTTTATCTACGCATGGCTTTCAATCGTCCCAACAATCTAATTACTTATTCTATTTCCCAGATGAGGAAACTGAAGTGATTTGTCCAAGGTCCCAAGTGACAGAGTAGAAGTAAGAACTCAGGTTTTCTGATTACATTAGGAGTATAAGTTGGGGGTGAGAGGTAATGAGAAGAGTTGAGGTAGCTCTTGCCTCTTGTGAGCCCTGCAGAGCCCTGGCAGTCTCAGTCTTTCACTACCCGCAATAGAAACATAATTCAAGAATAATCCTAGGCTTAGTGTGTGCTGGAGGATGTCGTTAGGGGCCCAAATAAACCAAAAACACAGGGAAATTATTGATCATCTGCATTTAGGCCATAAATAAACAGGAGTCAGAGAGAGGCCTGGTGATTAAGCCTTGGCCTCTAAAAGTGGGCTGCAGGAGTGTGGGTCCTACTCCCTGATGCTCAGTCTTGGACAACAGATTTACCTCTTCCCTGGGGAATGAAGTGAGTATTAAGAATTATTGGGGAGTTTGATGGTTTCAGGTGAATTTCTTCACAGCTATAGAGCTTAGGTGCTCTGATGGAAGCCTGGAGCCTGTAGGAACCACTAACTGTGTGGTTCTGTAGCTGTGGCATAGTGAGACCCACAGTTCCAGAGTAGAAAGGGGATGCCCCAGATTGAGATACAGCTGAGCTCTGCTTACTGGTTGGGATTCAGCTCAAATGTTACCTTCTTAAGGGAATCTTTACTGTACCCCAAAGTTGCCTAAGGACCCCCCTATTTGCTTCTCTAGTACCTGGGGGCATTGCATTTAGCTCGTTGCTTTGAGTTGTACTGTATTGAATAAATGTTCTGAATATAAAGATAGGTGAAAATCCCAAAATATAATTTCATAAGATAAATACAAAAGTAAAACATTTAAAAAAGCAAAACTGATAAATATAGCTAATATTTGCTCTGTGTATGAGAGTGTGAGAAGACAAATGGCACTCTCCAGAGAGTAATTAAGGAGCTCTTAATGAAGGATTATTTATAGGGTTGTGGGCAGAGTTCAGGGAATCCTATAAGGAATGCCAGAGCAGCCTAGGGCTCACAAGCCTTAACCACCCCTACGTGTGGAAGGGCAAGCGGACAGAACCGTTGCTGGAACCAAGAAGTGGTGCAGCTGTGGAGTTTCTGAAAGGAGCTGGTCACTTCACTGGAGAAACCAGCCCCTGACAACTTCCTGCATGGTGGGCAGGGGGCCAGAGGAGGTATTGTGCAAACTTTCTTCCCATCATTCACATCTTCAGTGTTTCCCAAAATATGGGACCCAGATGGAAGCCAGAGGCACAAAGCAGAATGGAGTATGGTGAAAAGAAGATCTGGAGGACAAATGCAGGGCTTCCAGAACAGAATGCCAACCCCTAAATAACCACTGAATTACAGTAAAACAAGCATTCAGGCAGGCAGTGTGTCATGGTCTATTTGGGCTCATGCTGTAGCTAATGCGTCCTGACAGGGACAGGAGGCTGTGAGACGTAGAATGGAATAATGCCTGGAAACTTCATCATATGATCAAAGCGTCAAGAGCATAAAGTAGGCCTCACCACAGAATAAATTCTTAAACACTTAGTGACCAGTTCCTGTCAAAAACCATGTTAGTTGAAAATTATCAACAACGAAGACATGCTGTCTGCTTTCTCTTTCTATCCTTGTATCAAATTCTGTATCCACAGAAGTTTTTAAAAGACCAGATTATTTTAGTTCATAGAACAATAAAAAAATTTTTTTCTGGAGGGGAGTCCTAGGCATTAAACCCAGAGGTGCTCTATCACTGAGCTATACCCCAGCCCTTTTATTATTATTATTATTATTATTATTATTATTATTTGTTTATTTATTTGAGACAGAGTCTTGCTAGGTTGCTGAGGCTGGCCTCAAGTTTATAATCCTCCTGCCTCAGGGTCCCTAGCAACTGGGATTGCAGGCATGCACCACCATACCTGGCCTATGAAAGAATAATTTCTGTTGACTCAAGTAGAGGTTATTTCTAAAGCATCTCATCCACTTGATCAGATCAGATCCCTTCTCAGATCAAAGTCCTCCAATGGCTTCCTTTATCACTCAGTAAAGATACCAAAATCAACACTATAAAAAGTCTCTTCATGATCCGAGTGTCACCTTGCATATCTTCTAACACTGTGTTGCTCCAGAAAGGGTCTTATTGATGCCCCAACATTCCCCCCAATCCCCTCCCCCAACCCCTGGAGCTTACACAAAAGCTGTTTTCTATGGTTGGCCTGTATGTACATATTGCTCACTCCCTCACTTCCTTCCAGTGTCTGCTCAAAATCACAGTATAAAATAGCAACAGGCCTTCAACCTCTAGAATAGAAGTACAATTTTATCTAACTTAAATTTAAAAAAAAAAAATAGAACAATATGGCCAGATTCGTGTATAAAACCTTACACTTTAGAATTTCTTTAGTATCATTTGGTTGTAAGTATATTTTGTCATTGTTCCTAAGAGATTATTTTACTGATGTGCAAATTTATAGGAATTACTTTCTTTTTAAAAATTAAAGATTTCATTCAATTCTCTAGTTTTCATTGTTTCTATTAAAAGGTCAGTCTGGGGGCTGTGGATGCAGCTGAGTGGTAGAGCACATACTCAGAATATACAAGACCCTGGGTTCAATTCCCCTGCACAAAAGAGGAAGAGAAGAAGAAATAAATCCAAACTATCATACTTTTGTATGCACTATTTGAATTTCATAGGATTTTATATGACTTCTTGGATCTCAAGATTGGCTGTCTTTCAAAAGCCTGAAAAATTTGCCAGATGTGGTGGTGCATGCCTATAATCCCAGCAGCTTGGGAGGCTGAGGCAGGAGGGTCACAAGTTCAAAGCCAGCTTCAGTAACTTTGAGGCTGCTAAGCAACTCAGTGAGACACTGTCTCTAAATAAAACACGAAATAGGGCTGGGGATGTGGCTCAGTGGTCGAGTGCCCCTAAGTTCAAGTCCTGGTACCTGCTCCGCTAAAAAGTTCTGAAAAATTGCTAGTCCATTATCTTTTGAAGTTATTCTCTTTCTTTTTATGTTCTTTAGTCTCTTCTCCTGGAATTTAAATTAAGTATATGACAGACCTTCTCACTCTTAATATTATTATATCATTACCTCTTTATATTGCATTCTCAATAATTTCTTTAGATTTATCTTCTAGTTCACTAATTCACTTTTCAACCATATCTCATAAGTCGCTTAATGCAACAACTAAGTTTTCAATGATAATTTGCTTGTATTTCTTAAAATGTTATCTTGTGAAATTCTTTGAAGGTTAGGTTGAAACTGATTCCTCTATAGAATTTTTGGGTTTCTTGTTGCCTCTACTCTGGGAACACTATACAAATTAAATTCTTTGTTTGAATGCTTTTGATCACTACATACAGTGTGAGTGGTTATGAAGTCACAGGTGAGAACTTCTCTTCCACCCAGTGGTAAGGGCTAAACAGAAAATTTCTCAGCTATTCCTTATAGTTTTCACTTTGGGAAATAGATGAATTATTAACATTCATGCCAGCTAAACAATGAATTCATTTTTTAAAAAATATGTTATGCAGTATTTCAGTTATTTCCATCAGTTAGTTCATTTTAGTTATTTAATTAGGAGGACCACACTGTCAGAAACACAGAGTTATTAAATACTTTAAAAATGATTTTAAAGTATCCTTCATACATTTAACGGTTTACCTTCAAATCTTTAATTATATCTTCTTGAGGGTATTTATTGCTTTTGAAAAACTCCTTATCTGACTCTTCTAACAGTTCTATTTCAAATGAAACACCTGTTTGAAGTGTTTGTTTATCTTGGTTTTCCTCTCTGGCTTGCTGGTACTACAAGGGCAAGTTGTTATTTTCCATTTCCTGCTCTGTATACACTGACCTATAATTACAGACCAAGTAGTTAGGGTCTTTCATGCAGTGGCAAACCTACCAGGGGAAAGTTTCTGCTCTTGTGGGCTGGCAGTGGACCAGCTGGCAACCTGTCAACACCCAGTTATTGGAAGAAAGCCTCTCTTCTCCCAACTCTCTTTGGGTGCAGGTGGGGACTCCTGCCTAGCCTCAGGGGCTGGGAGTAATGCATTTCAGGGGCACAGCTCCCCTTGATATTACCTGTCCTCAGCCAGACTAGACCATCCTTCATAAGAATCCATATCAGCAAGCATGTGTAGCTCTTTCCTAGAGGGAGTGACAGACTTCCTAAGCTTTCACTGGGAGCCATGAAATTCAGATCCTTGTTTTTGGCTTATCTGTTACAGGACTTCCCATCTATCCCAAAGAGAGAAGGGCTTTCTTCAGAGATCCTGGAGCCTCTGACTTCAGATGCATCCTTCTTGAGCCCCTGCTTACTTACTCCAGTTTTTTTTCTTGTTAGGAGAAGTAGCTGAGAGGGTGTCAGGAGGGAAGTTTGGTGGGTCTGGGCTCATTTTCCCACATTCTTATAGTACTCTTTGAATCGTACAAGGAACCTAAAAGTCATGAATTAAGAGTGTTAGATCAATCATTCATTAAGGGAAAACTGTTACCAAAAGGAGGAACAAGGGATGAGGAAAGACTCTAAACAGCTCATATCCCTGATACTGTAGCACTGATTCATGTTATCTATTGTAGATATATAAAAATTGATATACACAGATCTATAAAACTAACATACATATCAATTTTACTGATAACCGTAACAATAGATACATACCCATTTTTTTAACTACATCAAGTAAGTAATTTCATTAAATACCAGAGTTCCATTCTGATGGTATATTATAATTGTTAATGTGGTTTGCACATGAGAATATGCTGATTTGGTTAGTATGCTTACTCTAGAAGCCATAGAATCCTGACTCAAAATGACTTAGACATTATAGCATATTATTAGGTCAAGTATTTAACAGTTCTTAGATAAAGAGAACTTCAGATTCTGTTCAATCAGGACTTTGGCTCTGTTCCTCTCAGAGGAATTTGTTTCTGCTTTTTTGTATCTGTGTTAACAATTTGCTCATGCTGGATTTTCTACTGGCCAAAAAGATGGCTTCCAGCTGTAATATGGACAAAATACTTCTTCACACTGAGACATCCAGAGAAAGGGAGAGAGAGATAGAGACAAAGAGGCAGACTGAGAGAGAGGGAAAGAGACAGTTCTTAGGCCTCTCCAGATCAGAGAAGAACTTTTCCAGAAGTTTTCAATGTTTTCTTTGGCCTGAATTGGGTCATGTGCTCATTCTTTTTAGAAAATGCTTTTAGTGAGTTATAACTGACGTACAATGAACTTGACACATTTAGAGTACACAAGTCCATGTATGTATAACCCTATGAATCATTACCACAATACAGGTAGTGACCATACAGTTCACTTGAAAAGTCTTCTCATGGCTTTCTAGAGTTCTTCATTCCCACTCCCGGATCTCTAAGCCATCACTGATCTGCTTTCTGTCACTTTAGATTACTCGGCATTTTCTAAAGTTTTGTATGAATGGAACATATACTGCCCATATACAACACGCATGCTTTTTAAATCTGGCTTCTTTTATTCAGCATGACTATCCAAAGATCCATTCACAATGTTGTATGTATCAATATCAGTCCTCTTTAAAACTGAGTATGATTATGTTGATGGATACTTGGGTGGTGACCAGTTTGGGGCTATACAAATAGAGCTACTAAAACATTTGTATGTAACTGCTTATAGAGACATGTACTTTCTATTCTCATGGGAAATACCGAGGAGTGAAATGACTGGAGCATATGGTGAGCATGTGTTGCAAACTGTTCTCCTAAAGAGATTTTATTATTTTATATTCCCTCCAGGAGCTCCACCATATACTTTTAAACACTTGATATGGCCAGTCTTTTTAATTGTAATCATTCTAATTGTTGTGTGTATTGGTATCTCACTGACTTTGACGTTTTATCCTACTGTCTAATGGTGATGAGCATCGTTTCATATGTTTATTTGCCATTCAGTGAAATCCATGTTCAAATTTTTCCCCCATTTTTAGTGGCTGGTTTTCTTCTCACTGAATTTAGAGGGAAATCTTTGCTTACCTCAGACTTGCAAAATCTTTCTCCTGGGTTTTCTTCTAAATTCTTATAGTTTGAGGACTTAAATTCAGATTTATGGTACAGTGTAGAGTAAGTATTTCATATAGTAAAAATATGGATTGATGTTCTTTCCTTTTTTCTTCTGTCCCATGAACAAGGAATGTCTTCATTTATTAGGCATTGTTTAATTTCTCCTAGCATTGTTTTTTGGATTTTTTTTTTTAGTTTTCAGTGTTTAGGTCTTTCACATCTTTTGTCATATCTATCCTTAAGTGCTGGGCATGGTAGTGCATGCCTGCACACTGTTAATCAGAAGGCTGAGGATCACAAGTTTGAGGCTAACCTGAGCAACTTAGCAAGACTCTGTCTCAAAATAAGATAAAAAGGGCTAGGGAGGTAGTTCATGGCAAAGTGCCTCTGGGTTCAATGCCTAGTACTTAATTTTTTTCCCCCCTAAGTGTTTATGTTTTGATATACTTTAAATGGAATTTAAAATTTTAACGTTTAATTTTACTTTTTTATTACTAATACCTATGCTCCTTGACTATCGATGTAGTTTCATCCCAATAAACCCGTCATAAGTTGAAATGATCATAAGTAAAAATTGTGTCTACTTCACCTACACTGCCAGCCATTGAAGCTGAGCAACAGAGTGCACTGTGGAGCATTGGTTGCTTACCTCCGGATCTCATGGCTGCCTGGGAGGTGTGGCTTGCTGCCACTGCCCAGCACAGTTAGGAAATATTATTCTGCATAGTGCTGTCTTAGATAAACATCAACCCAAAATTCAGAATATGATTTCTACTGAATGTATTATGTTTTCACAACTATCATAAAGTAAAAAAGACATTCATAAGTTAGGGGCAACCTATACGTAGAAATATAACTGAGTTGTTATTTATTGAATTTGTATGATATATTTACTTTGCAGTTCTAAGAGGTTTTTTTTTTTTTGTAGATTTCACTGGATTTTCTACATTGATAGTCATGCCATTTAAAAAATGCAGTCTTTTTTTTTTTTTTTAACTGAGACATCTTTTATTTACTTTTCTTGCCTGATTGCACTGGTTAGAAATTACTGGTGCAACATTGAATATATGTGGTGAGAGTGGGCATTTTTGTCTTGCTCCTGATTTTAATGGAAAATCATTAATTTTTTTTTTGCTATCAAGTATGATATTTTCTGTAAGTCTTTATAGCTGATCTATGTCAGTTTAAGGAAGTAACCTTCTAATTATAACTTTGCTGAGAATTTATTATTTATTTATTTATACCAGGAATTGAATCCAGAGGCACTTAACCACTGAACTACATCCTCAGCCCTTCTTATTTTGAGACAGGGTCTTACTAAGTTGCTTAGAACCTTACTAAGTTGCTGACGCTGGCTTTGAACTTGTGCTTCACCTGCCCCAGCCTCCTGAGCCCCAGGGATTTTAGGCATGTGCCACTGTGTCCCGTGAGAATTTTTTAAAATATCCTGTACGTGTCGGATTTTGTCGAATGTGTTTTCTGCATCCACTGAAATAGTCATATGATTTTTGATTTTTATTTTAGCAATATATTGAACTACATTGGTTTTTGAATGTTAAGTAAATCCTAGGATATATCTTGCTTGTCAATATTTATTATCCAGTTTATAGATTATTTAATTCAATTTTCTAGAATTTTTATATCTATGTCCATGAGGCATACTAGGCCATACTCGCCCCGCCCCACCCCCTTTTTTTCCCCTTGTTGCAGCTTTATCTAGTTTAGGGCTCAAGGTAATGTTAGAATTTGGGGATGAGTTGAAGCATGTTCCCTTTCTCTTCAATCTATTTTTGTGTCTGTGTAGAATGTTCCCTGCCTCCCGCTTTCACGAATACTTAATAGGCTTCACCAATGAAGCCTCCTGGACCTGGAATTTAATTTGTAAAATTTTTAAATTCAAATTCATTGTCTTTAATAAATCTAGGACTATGCAGGCTATTTTTCTTGAGTGAGTTTTGGCAATTAATCTGTCTCTTGCTACTTCATCTAAGACCTTGAATTTGTCATCATAAAGTTGTCACAGTATTTCCTTACTACCTACTTAAAAATTATACTTTGTATTTTGACATAACTGTAAATTCACATGCAGTTGTGAGGAGGAAGACAGAAAGATTCTATGTACCTTTTGCCTAGTTTCCCCCAATGTAATATCTTGCAAAACTATGGTACAATATTACAGCCAGGATTTCGACATTGATAAAGTCAAGATACAGAACATTTCCATTACTAGGAAGATCCCTCCTGCTGCTCTTTACAGCTCCACCAACCTCTCCCCTTGACCCCTTCTCACACCCTGGCAACCACTAATCTGTTCTCCATTTCTATAATTCTGCTACAACAAGGATATTAAATAAATGGAGTCAGATGGTATGTAACCATTTAGAATGGGGTTGTTTCACTCAGTATAGTTTCATGAAGATTCATCCAGGGGTGTGTGTGTGTGTGTGTGTGTGTATGTATGTATGTATTTGGAGTTCCTCTGTTTTTATAGCTGAGTAGTAATCACAGTTTGTTTATGCATTCACACATTGAAGGACATCTGGGTTGTTTCTACTTTTTAGCTATTAAAAATCAAAGTTTCGGGCTGGGGTTGTGGCTCAGTGGCAGAGCGCTTGCCTCACATGTGTGAGGCACTGGGTTCCATCCTCAGCACCACATAAAAATGAACAAATAAAATAAAGGTATTGTGACCATCTACAACTAAAAAAATTATTTTAAAAATAAGGTTTCTATAAACATTCTTGCATAGGTATTTGTATGAACATAAAATTTCCTTTCTCTGGGATAATTGCCCAGGAATGTAATTTTTAGATTGTATGATAGCAACGTGTTTAATTTTTAAAGAAACTGCTAAACTGCTTTCCAGTGGCTCTACCATTTCACATTCCAACCAGAGGTACTTGAGTGAGCCAGTGTCTTCACATCCTCATCAGCATTTAGTGTTGTCACTTTTTTTTTTTTTTAAATTTTAGCCATTCTTCTAAGTGTACAGTAATATTTCATTGTGCTTTGGCTTGTACATCTTTAAGGGCTGATGAAGTTGCACATACTTTCATGTGCTTGCTTTCCATCTGATTATCCTCTTCAGTAAGTTTCATTTATGACTTTTGTTCATT
This sequence comes from Marmota flaviventris, assembly GCF_047511675.1. Classification (NCBI taxonomy): domain Eukaryota; kingdom Metazoa; phylum Chordata; class Mammalia; order Rodentia; family Sciuridae; genus Marmota; species Marmota flaviventris. The sequence goes on from NC_092504.1 coordinate 94,686,158, forward strand.
TTCTAATTAGATTATTTGTTTGTTTACACAGAATTTTGTGAGTTCTTCATCTATTCTATGTACCAGCCCTTTCTTGGCTATGTGGTTCGCAGACATATGCTTCCAGTCTGTAGCTTGGCTTTTAATCTTAACTGAATTTTTTTTTCTATGCATAAATTTTGATGAAACCCAATATATCATTGTTTTATCTTTTCACAAATTGTTGTAAAGACTAAGTACTCTTTGCCTAGCCCTAGAACACTAAGATTTTCTTTTATTTTTTTTTAGCGATACATTATAATGGTGAGATTCATTGTTACATATTTGTACATGCACACAAAATAACAATGTAATTTGACTAATTCCATTTCCCAGAATTTCCCCTGATTTTATGTATCATTTTTTTAAAGTTTTATAGTTTACATTTTATATTTATGTTCATGATCCATTTTGAGTTAATGTTTTTATTAGGTCTATAGATATATAGTTGTTTCAGCACCGGTTTTTGTAAAGGCAGTCTTTCCTCTATTGAAATTCTTTTGCACCTTTGTCAAAAGTCAGCTGGGGCTATTCTTGTGAGTTTATTTTTGGATTTTCTATTTTTTTCCACAGATCTATGTGTATCCCACTTCCAATAACTTACTAACTTGATTACCAAAACTCTACATGGTCTTGAATTGGGTAGACTTTTTCTTCTCTCTTCCTCTTTCTACACCTACCCCTCTCTTCCTCCTCCTCCTTCTTCTTCTTTTTAAAAATATTTTTAGTTGAAGATGGACACAATACCTTTATTTATTTATTTATTTTTATGTGGTGCTGAGGATCAAACCTAGTGTCTCATACGTTTGAGGCAAGTGCTCTACCACTGAGCTACAAGCCCAGGCCCATCGCTTTGAGGAGAATTGACATATTTATTATATTAAACCTTCCAATTCATGAGTACAGCATTTCTTTATTTGTTTGGATCTTCTATTTCTTTCATCAGCATTTTGTAGTTTTTTTTTTAGCATTTAAATTCTGTACATATATTTTGTTAGATTTACACCTGTTTTTTTTTTTTTTTTCATCTTTTTTGAGTGATCATAAATGGTATTACATTTTAAAATTTTGTGCTCTGGCCAGACGTGGTGGTGCATGCCTGTAATCCCAGTGGCTCTGGAGGCTGAGGCCGGAGGATTGTGAGTTCAAAGCCAGCCTGAGCAACACAGCGATGCCCTAAGCAGTTCAGTGAGAACTTGTCGTTAAATAAAATATACATATTATTTATATATATAAATATATTTTTATATGAAATAAAAGGGCTAGGGATGTGGCTCAATGCTAAAGCACCCCTGAGTTCAATCCCTGGTACAAAAAAATTATGCTTAGATGTTCTTTGCTAATATTATAGAAATACAACTTTAAAAATACTTTACTATTATTATTTTTTTAGAGCAGACTCAGTCTTACAACTAAACCAGGAGAAAAGTATAGAAAATTTTCATATTTCCCCCTGACCCTACACATACATAGTCTCCCCCAGTATCAACAGGCCTCACCAGACTGTTTTACTTGTAGTATTGATAAACCTACATTGACACCTCATTGGCACACAAAGTCCAGAGTTTACTTCAGGGTTCACTCTTGGTTTTATACATTCTATGAGTTTGGACAATATGTAATGGTATGTGTCCAGTGTTATAGTATCATACAGAGTATTTTCACTGCCTCCCAAATCCTCTGTGCTCCACAATTGATTTTTGATTATATATCATATACCCTGTGACATTGCTGAACTCATTTATTAGTTGTAGGAATTCTTCTTGTAGATTCCTTGGAATTTTCTACATAAACAATCATGTCACCTGTAGATAGAAACAGTTTTATTTTTCCTTCTTGGTCTGTATGCCCTTTCCCCCTTTTTTAGCCTTCTTGCACTGACTACAACTTATAGTACTATGTTAAATAAGAGTAGGGACAGTGGGGTCTTTACCCTGCTTCCAGTCTTAGGGGGAAACACTCATCTTTCACCATTAGTATAATGTTAATGGCAAGGTCTTCCTTCCTTTTTTCTTTTTTTCTAGTAGATACTCTTTAACAAGTTGAAAAAGTTCTTCTCTATTCCTATTTTTCTGAGAGTTTTTCTTTTTAAATCATGAATGGGTGTTAAATTTTGCCAAATGCTTTTGCTTCATTAATTAATATGATCATGTGATTTTTTTTTTAAGATTTCATATGGTGGATTATATTAACTGGTTTTTAAAACTTTGATGCAGTCTAGCATCTCAGGAATAATCCCACTTTGTGTAATTATTTTTAAATGTTTCTGAATCTATCTGAAAATTTTCTTGTCTATATTCAGGAAAGATATTGGTCTATAGTGTTTCTTCTCTCTCTCTCTCTCTCCCATTCCTCTCCCTCGACCCTCTTATTTTTCTTACCATCTTTTTGCTGGTTTTGGCATTGGGATAATACTAGCTTTATAAAATGAATTAAGAAGAACTCATTCTTTTTCTATTTTCTGGATGAAATTGCACAGAATTAGTATGGGTCCTTCTTTTAATATTTGATAAAATTTAGGCTGAGGATGTAGTTTAGTGGTAGAGTGTTTACCTAGCATGTGTGAGGCTCTGAGCTCAATCCTCAATTCTGGATTGGGGTGGGAGTGGGGAAGGAATAGTTGGGGAGAGAAGTGAGTGGAAGTTGGTATTCTCTGTTCTTGGAGGTGTCTCTTATGGAAGTTCCAAAATTACAAATTTAATTTTGTTTATAGTTACAATGCTATTGCATCCCTAATCTGAAAATCTGTAATCCCAAATCCAAAATTTATTGAGTATCAATATAAAGTTCTAAGTAGAAAATTCCACATATGACCCCAAGTGATGGGTCACATGTAATAAAGCATTATATAATAAAATATTTTATAAAATATCATAAAAGCAAAATTTGATATAATAAAAATTATATAATAAAAATAGTATATGAAATTCATTCAGGCCATGTGTATAAGGTATATTTGAGACATAAATGAATTCTATAGTAACTTGCATCCCATCTCTGAGATATCTCATGTACATGCAAATATTCCAAAATCTGAAAAAAATCCCAAATCCAAAATACTTCTGGTTACAAACATTTGGGATAAGGGACACTAAATCTATATCTATTTTCTTTTGGTTGAGTTGTGGTAATTTATATTTTATAGAAGTTGATCCCATTCCATCTAAGCTACCAATTGTTGTATGTGGAGTTACTGGTAGTATTCCCTTACTGCCTTCTGATTCTGCAGGGTTTGTAGTAATATGTCCTGTCTTATTCTGGATATATCTCTTTGACCCATTTAGATTATAGTTGGTCATGGGTGGAAGGAGAGTTTTAATCCATTAAGATCATTTTTTTCCCTAAAAACCTACCACTCTGTAAACAACTGTGATTCAGCACAACTTGTGCTTGTACTTAAGTGGAATATTTATTTCCAGTCTTCCTTTTGTAAAGTACTTAATGACAAATTTGAGGTTGAAATTCCAATTCTTACAACAGTACTTTAGGCATTGTTTAGAGTTTGGAAAATTTTAAAAACTAGTAACATACATGGTGAAGAGTTAAAGAGCTGGTCTTTTAAAATAAATTCCTTTACAGAAAAATCTAATTTATAGTTTCATAGACATGGCTAAATCACTTGTTCTTAATAATTCTGAATCTGATCTTTAACTGAAAGGTCATGGAATAGGAAACTTTACTCCCTCACAAATTTAGCATCTTCTTATCAACAAGCTTAAATCCTGCTGAAGGAAGGAAGTTGAATGCAGGAAATAACTCATTTAATGATGTGATACATTCAAAAAATACTATCTCTTTACCATCAGAACCAGCATCACAGATCAAGCATATCTTTGTGCAGCCATTAACACTGGGCCAAATGTTGATTTGACTTACCTGAATTAGTTCTGCTATCAGTTGTATCTCCTCTTCTTCCATGTGTGTTCCCAGTGAAATTTGTTGGCAATTTGTGCTAGTTATTCTAAAAATCACATTGAGTAAAAAGTTCAATTGTGTAATGGCAGTTATATTCAAATATCTGTAGAATTCTTTTAGACAAGCAAAGGACGAAGAAAGGAGCTTGGAGAAATCAGAGATATATCAATTTGAAAGAATTACCATGTTGCAAGCAAAATTAGTACAGAGAGAACCTTATCTTGCTAAATTAAAATAATCTTTTTGAACTAAAACATGCTAATTATGAAACAAAAGCCAGACAGACTTGAGAATTCTCTTTTACAGTAATAAATGTCAGTTTATAATGGAATCTTTTCTGTAAAGTTTTAAAGGGATAAAATTCTAAACCAAGAATTCTGTATTTACTCAATTTTTGTTAATCTATAAAGGCAGCATAAAGATACTTTAAAAATATAAAATGGCTCAGAAAACATTATCCTGTTGCGTTGTGTTAAAAAAATATGTACTTGACTACATCTTTCAGATTACTGTGAAAATCAAAATTTTAAAATAGGGGAGTTATACTATGAAAGTTCTTAAATAATCATTGAAATAGTTCAAGTATAAAACTAGATGTATAGTGAAGTTTTTTTAAAATAACAAAAGCAATTGTGTGTATGTATCACACACCCATATGTTTTATATATGTGCATGTTTATTTCAAAAAGCTTGCTTTAAAATTATTCTTTATCCTTAAAATTGAAGAAATTTTCCAAGATATGGCTTGCTATGCCCTAATTTTGTTTGTAACAAGATAATTCTGTTAAAGTAATACACTTAAGGGATTTTTTTTTTCTGCTCAGCAAAGCGTTTGCTTGTTTTTTGTTTTTTTAGATATTTTTTTAGTTGTAATTGGACACAATACCTTTATTTTATTTATTTATTTGTATGATGTGGTGCTAAGGATTGAACCCCGTGCCTCGCATGTGCTAGGCGAGCGCTCTACTGAGCCCCAGGCCCAGCCCTTGCTTATTTGTTTTATCTATAACTTTTGCTTTTGATTTCCACCCTGAACACCTTTAATTCTTAACATAGATTGTCATTCTCTACCTACCATCTTTTCTACCATATATATTTCTTTATTCTGCTGTTACATTTTGCAAGGCCTCTTCAATTAAGGCTGCCATATCATCGGTTACATTATTATAAGGAATTGGCTTATATGACTATGAAAGCTGAGGTATCGCAAGGTGGAAAGAGGGAGACTCAGGACCCCTGAGTTTCCAGTCTGTGTCTGAATCTAAGACAGGAGATCAGCTCTAAGAGAGTTAGGCAGAAAGAGCAAATTCTTTCTTCCTTTCTTACTTTTAGCTTTATTTAGGCCTTCAGTGAAGCCCATCTACCCTGGGCAATCTGCTTTCCTCAGTCTATCCATTCAAATGTAAATTTCATCCATGAGCATTTTCATAGATACATGGAGAATAATCTTTAACCACACATTGGGTACTTAGTCAAGTTGGTACCAAAAATTAACAAGCATGCTAGGCTTAAATAACTGTTGAAAATTTGGCTATAAAAATGAAAGCAGATGTTATAAATTGTTCTTAGAAGAGAAAAACAGAAATTACAAATAAAAACCAAATTACAATATTGTGTCTAAATGTCTAGATAACATGAATAAAGACCATGAATCCATGAGAAGTATGTGAACAGGGAGAAAGTAAAAAACATAACTAGTTTTTAAAATCTTATGTGAAAGTTAGTCAAGAATGAAAAAGAATGATTTTTAAATACTTAGTTTCAGTAGAACTTAAAACAGGGTTGTTATCTTCCAAATCAGCAAAAGATAAAATCAAAGAGCAAATGACAGAAAAGAGGGAGGAAGCAGCACAAAACTCTGAAAAGAAACAAAGAGTAGCATAATAAGACAGCATAGTAAAACCAAATACATCAGTTCTGATAATAATTTTAAATGGTTTATGTGCCCCAATTAAAATAAAGTCTGTCCAAATAGGGCTACAAAACAGAATCAATATGCTGCTTTCAAGGAGCACCTCTAAAACAAAACACAATTTTAAAAATAAGAGGATAGAAAAAGGCTTATAAGGCAAATTTTAAAAGTGATGGAATTAATGATATCAGACAGCATAGGTACCAATGGTCAGAACATTAATGGTTAGAAGAAGGGTGGTTCTTATCAGGCATCCCGTATACATGATCAAGTTATTACAATCACATACCTTTATGCATTGACTAGCAGTAACACTATCGTCAAAAAATATTAGGAAAAAAAGGAGAATTTACGGAAATACTTTAGTTGCAGGAAAATTGAAGAGTGTTATCTCAATCTTCAAAGATAGTGTGGTGGTCACTATTTTTTTTTTAGCTTCTCATTCTTTCCTTTGGGAACTGCCATTCCTCCAACCCTTGAGAATGTGTTGGTGTTGGTGAAGAGGCTGCATCCTCCCCACCACAGGACTGGGCCGATTTAGTGGACACTGGATGACCCACTCAGAATCCTTGGGATTCTTTTTTTTATCAGTCCTGTGTACCTATTCCCAGCTCTTGTGTGCTTTACTGAAAAAGGATTTGGACCGGAGTCCTTCAGAGGCTGGACCTTGGGCACTGGATCTGCCTTGTCCAAATGCTGAGCTGAAAATAACTGGAAGTTTATGGCCCTCCAATCCCTCCAAACCTTGGGCCCCTTTGCCAGAGTTCTAACAAGCTTTGAGGTATCACGTATGCCCCAGAGTTCCTATATAATGCTTTGGAAATGCTTTACTAGCTTTCTCCATTACTGTTACAACTTCTGCATGGAAATATGCCCTTAATAAATCACCTTCAGTCATTTCTAAGATTTGAATCTGTGAAACTTTATCAGAGATAGTACATCACTTGAGCCAATGGATTCTGATGCCTTATCTTTCTGACCCAAGGATTGGCCAGAGGTGGGTAAACATATAAAACTAGGCCAGAGTCCTCATTGTTTTGATCCGAGTGCTAGGGAGTGTCTTTCTATTCCTATGAATAGGTACATAGAACATAAGCCTGGGTTACCCAGGAGCTATGTTGTTACACAGAAAACCTTTCCAAGAAAACAGAGGCAAGCAAAACTCAGAGACAAAGAAACACAACAACAGTGGCATCATTTGCATCTCTGGATCAAGCCTTTGCTGAAGTTTATTCTCCAACGCCATCCATTTACCTGCAAATGCCATGATTTTATTCCTTTTATTGCTGAGTAAAACTCCATTGTGTATATATGCCACATTTTTTTATCCATTCATCTACTGAAGGGCATCTAGGTTGGCTTCACAGTTTAGCTATTGTGAATTGTGCTGCTATAAATATTGATGTGGTTGTGTTCCTGTAATATGCTGATTTTAAGTCCTTTGGGTATAGACGAAGGAGAGGGATAACTAGGTCAAATGGTGGTTCCATTCCCATATTTCCAAGGAATCTCCATACTGCTTTCCATATTGGCTGCACCAATTTGTAGTCCCCCCAGCAATGTATGAGTGTGCCTTTTCCCCCACATCCTCACCAACACTTATTGTTGTTTTCATAATAGCTGCCATTCTGACTGGAGTGAGATGAAATCTTAGAGTAGTTTTGACTTGCATTTCTCTAATTGCTAGAGATGATGAACATCTTTTTATATATTTGTCAATTGATTGTATATCCTCTTCTGAGAAGTGTCTCTTCAGGTCCTTGGCCCACTTATTGATATTTTCTCTCATCTCATCCAGAATATAAAGAGATTGGATTGGAAAGAGAGTGGGGATGAATTCCCAGGCGGTGGTGGTAGTGGTGGGGGGCAGGCATCATCCCTGGAGCTCTGTGCAGAGCTGCCAGTGCTGCCTCATGAGCAGAGCTCTGGAAAAGGGCATCAGCCAAGGAGGGCAGGGTGGGGTGGGGGAACTGATGAATGAGTGTAGGCTAAGGAGGATCACAGAAAGTGCCCCAGAGTGTCCGTGGGTGTCGTGACATCTCAGTCCCAGTTTGTTTGGACTGATGATGTTTAAGCCCTGAAGATGATGGAAGTGGCTGACTGAAGTCTCAGCAGGTGCCAGTGTGGATGGCCCCTATGAAGAAGAGATACCCTGATTCTCACCCCAGAGCAACATGAGTGACCTTATTTACAGGAGAGAAGGAGCCAGGCAGGGTGGCATACTCTTATAATCCCAGTGTTTTGGAAAGCAGAGGCCAACCTGAACAATTTAGCAAGACCCTGATGCCTCAAAATAAAAAATAAAAAGGTCTGGGGATGTATTTCAGTATAAAGTACCCCTGAGTACGGTACCCCTTGATACAAAACAACAACAACAACTAACCCCTCGAAACCACAACAACGAAAAGATCAAAACCAAAAAAACAAAACAAAAAACAAAGAGAAGAAAGACCCAAATTGAATGACCCCTCGTGGAAGGAGTACTTGAAGCAGATATTAAATTGATTTGTAGAAAAAATAAATGTGACTGTATTTCTGCTACATTTGAGTTTGTAACTGAAATTCAAGTTCATCAAACATCTTATTAACAGTCATGGCATGTGGTCAAAGGAGTGTCAGAAAGTAGAACTTTAATTTTTAAGCTTTAATCCCTCAACTCAAAATTCAGTTTTTCTTCATGTAACCAAGGCTAAGAGAACGATTTGGATATTTACATTTTTTTTAATTTTTAGAAACATGTCAAGTTCAACTTTTAAGGTAATAGGCTTTTGCATTCAGTTTACTAGCCGTATTACAACAATATTTATAATATATTTGCCTTTCTCCTTCTTCCTCCCAGGACTTCCCTTGTACTGATGTAAAACTCTATGCTACAAAATATTATTTTTAGATGAAATGGTCAAAAGTACTCTATTTTTTATTTTTTCATTTCTTTTGTAACCCAGGCAAGTAGTTGTTTAGGGAAGACTAGATGAAAGAGAAAAGAGTAAAATGCATTGATAATTTAAAAATGCTCATTGCCCTTTTACAGAAATTGTACATTAGAATGTACAGACACATTTTGTCTTAAATGTATGTATTTTTATATCCAACTTTTGAGGCTGCTCTCACATTGGTGGTCTGGATTGCAGTAGATGAATCTGAAGAATGTTCAGGTGTTCTGTTCCTACATTTTGAAGACCAATGAAGTTAGTTGATATATTAAATAAAGGTTTTTCTTCAGTGCAGTTGTGTGGCTGTGGTTCAGAGGCTGGAAGAAATTGGTATCACAGTCTCCATCCATCTCCCTTGATACCATCTTTAGTGAAAATTTCACCCTAAATTTGTAATAAAGCCTTTTGAGTTTATTGAACTAATTTCATTTTAATAAAACATCTACATGTATAGATAGTTTAATGGAAAGCTGGGGGAGAAGCACACTGGGAAAATCAAACCTGCTTCATAAAATCCCTGAAAAAAAAAAAAAAAACTCTGTAGTTTCCATATTGTTACAAACATAGAGGCACTCTTCTTTTTTGTGTGCCAATACATTTTATTGCCATAAAAAAAAAATTATCAACACGTTTTGTCTCTTTTCCTCTTGCTTGCCCAAATATTTTTTCTACCTTAAGCATTTTCTCCTCTTTTCAAACTATATAGGTACCTAAATGTTGGTTCATTTCTTCTTAAGTTTGCTCTGGTAGTGTGCCAGCCTGAGTCAGTTAGATCTCATGAAACAGCCATATCAAGGAACGGAACACTTGTACTCTATATTCTTTCTATTTTAATTTTTGCAACAACACACACATCCTCTTTTTCTTAAAAAGAGGTAATATATCAAAACCAGATATTTAAGTATTCTTATATATAAGACATACAAGAATGATACTAGTAACTGGGTATAGCTGTGAATATTTCAAAATAACATTCTTAAAATTGAAAAACAATCTGGTTGAATTCTTAAAAATTTATCATCTGTGATGTAAAAATGCAAGATTATATTATTTCTGTGTACCCCCTCTAGCTCTAAATTTCCGTTTTGAAACCTTAGTATAAGTAAAATTTGGTGAATTATTTTTGAAAGCAGTTTGGGTCACAAACATGCATATTATTTTTCTGGGAAATAATATATAACAATTAGCACTCTGTTCTTTAGAATTTTGAGTCATTCTGAACCATGAGTGATTCACTGTTTGTTCATTTTTAGTTCGTGTTAGATGAAGATTCACAAGGTGCAAAAAAAGGAGACATTACCCCAGAACAAATTTTAGTTTCTAAAGTTTGAATGAATGTTTCTAATAATAAAAATATTACTCACTGATGCTGAGGTGAAATATTATAGGAAAACAAGAGTAGTAGGACATTTTAGGTATATATTCATGAGTCTTAAGAATGGATCTCAACAGGATAAATTCAGGTTACTCTTTTTTAAAACTTAAAACTTAAGAATGGGTATTTTTTTTCCCTAAGATATTCTGACAACTAGGACAATTATATTTGTTGTGATTATTCTGCAGACTGACTATGGTCTAAAGTTTTGCTCAGAGAGAACCACTCATCCTAATTATTTGCCTGCCAAGGTTATCTGTTATATTTTAAATGATTCATATTTTAAATGATTTTCCTATGAGAAAAGTATGAGAAACAAAAATAGAACTCTTAGGAGTTGATGAAGTAGCAGTTGCCCTGGGACAAATCTCCTTAAGCAGTAGGATCAGTTAAGAAAAGGAAATAAATATTTACTGAATTTTCCTACTCTGTACTTGGCACTGTGCCAAACCTTTGGCAAATATGTGTGAAGTAAATTGTTCATGGACACTGTTCTGCATCTACACTGAAGTCATTTATATCTCAATTAAAATGTATGCTCCCTTTGTGCTCCTCTCCCCCTTTTTGAAAATGGCAATAACTTATGTATACTCCCATTAGCCAAAATTTTAAGATGGGAAAGAACACCAGTGATAATGGATTCATTTTGCTTCAAGTACAAAGTTATCAATAGTATTGTTCCAATGCATTTTCAGTCCAAACCACCTCCTACCTCCTTATCCTTGTCGCCACTCCCATCCCCAGGTCTGATATGCCAGGCCTTTCTCTCCAGAGCCTGTGCTTTGAGTCATACAGTCATGCAAGCTGCAACATATGCTGCCACCTCCTGGCACTTTTTGAAGAGGTGGAATCTGGTAGGAAAAGACTTCCACTTGGTTCACAAGCTATTTGCTAATATAAGGGCTCTTCATGTATTTATTCTCCCTTCTTGCTTAGACTCATCCAATTTGGGGGGAACAAATGAAAAATGCTTGGATAGGTCATCGGTTCTCCTAGTTTGTCCAACCTGATGGAATCTGAAACTTAACTGGTGATTCTGTTTTGCCATTTCATATGCAGCAGGGCAGTACTTGGTGGTTATGAAAAAACAGGTGAATTCTTTGATGAGTGCAAACTTCTTGCTGTTTATTCTATTCATACAAGTTTGAGTCAGAAACAGTGACATTCATCTGGAGCACTTAATCATACCACATCAAAACTAGGTGAAACATTTTTTGCCTCGTTGCTAGACATGCTTGCTTTAATTTTAATTGAAATGATCCAATTGAAATCGAATGTAATTGCCAATAAATGATATCATGTATATGAAAACCTTTAAGATTTTATTACTATTTCATATAAAATTGAGCAATATTAGTTTATTGGATTAAATTGCTGATTATTTCCAACATGTAAGGAATCTGAATTTTACGTATACAAAAATAGCTGGCCAAGAAAAATTTAACAGAAGGAACATGATTGATTCATTTTGAATTATGAGGAAAAGTCTTAATCCACATGCCTATTGCTTTCTTGGGAGAACAGTCAAAAAGAGAATTATCAAGGGTACTTTTTGCTTTGGTTATTGTTCAGTGGTTAGTACCTGCTATGAGGCCTCACATATTGTAAGCTCAGAAATGTCGACTGTATGAATGATTACTTTCTAGCTTTATTATGTGTAAAATGTCTGGTTCTTCAGATGAATTTATGAAATCATGTTTTAAACTTAACAGTGGATTGGCTATCACAATAAGCAAATGTGTTCTCTTTGCTGGACAAAGTGCGGTTCAGAGGTCAGCCTGGTTGGCATCATCAAGGAACTTATGAGAAATACTGAATTTCAGGTGTTAACCAAGACCCACTAAATCAGAATCTGCCTTTTAACCACATTCCCAGGTGGTTCATATGCATAGTAGAGTCTGAGAGATGCCTGAGCCATCATTATTATTTTTAGCTAGCTATAAAATCCATTGCCTCAGAGATTGCTGTTTTCCTAAATAAAATTATTCTGTGACCAGACTTTCCTATTTTCTGATTGAGTGTACACAAAATACGTTTTTCACAGCTTTGTTTCCTTTTTTCAATTCTAGGGTTGCTCAAGCTTAGAAAGTGTGTGAATTCCTACTCCCATACTGTGAATCAGGGGGCTTTTTATAAGGGAAACTCCCTTGTAGGGCCATCTGATTAAAACAATTTAAAAAACAATTGAACCAATGTTGGCTATTAAAACATTGGTACTTAGGTAGTTTTCTTGTTTAAAAGAATGCTTGTGAGGGTGCACAATCAGCACTACCCTTAAGGAAGATTTCCTGCCACAAAATGTTTAGAATGGCTCCTGAAAGAGAAAGTAATTATTTAACATCAGTTAGGTCTTAAAAAAAAAAAAAAAAAACTTTTTCTGAGATGATGTAAATTTATGGAGGGGGTTGGATCACTTGCTTGCTAATTTTTTATTTGCTTTTCAACTAATTGTTATTAACTCACATGCCTACTTTTTAATAGAAAGAACATTTTTCTGTTTTAACTTGCCTAAAGTTAGAAAAGTACTTACAGTGGTTGTTAATAATGTACTCTTCAATGGAGTCAAATGATCTAAACTAGGTATCTTCCAAGTCATCTCCTGTATACAAAGCCTCCTGTGCCTTGCATCTTCCGAGGGAAGGCAGGCTCAAGTTATGCCTGAGACTGGGCTGACTTCTGTCTGAGGACATACCCTTGGGATGGTCATGGAGCTGGTGGCAAGAGAAAGAAAATGCACTGGGAAGAATGGCACTGCCCACGGGTGTGCATTGCCCACATGTGACAAAGGCTTATCTTGAAGTTGTGCATCTGCCTGGCCTAGAAAGGGGCCAGCACATAGGAGGGGTGCAAAAAATGCTTGTAATTATGTTGTGGTGCATTTATGTACTGGTTTATAGTTTCATTTTTTTTTCATGAGAATGTGATTAGTGAGTGGGACTTGATATTTTCACTCGCAATGTCCCTGTGCCTAGCATATGACCTTGCAGGTAGCAATTGCTCAGTGTTGGTGAATGTCTAGGTGCTTGGTAATAGCTCAGGCACTGAATATTCTGGTTTTCTCACTTAATTCTCACAGTGCCCTTATAATGTAACAGTAACTAATATTTACTCTGCCAGTGTCCTATGTTCTAAGTGCTTTTCGTTTATTCACTCACCTGATGTTTTTCACAACCATTTGATATTTAAAAATAGGAATTACTGTTATAATTTTCCTTTGCAGATGGGGAAACTGAGGCATAAAAGGGTAAAGTTGCCTAAGGTAACACCCATAGAGAATCAAGGTAGGCTTGAAACTCAGTGGTTTGCCTCCAATATCCATGCTCTTCACCACTCTAATAGAGTTGCTCATTGGTTTTCCCATTTTGTGGGTGAGGAACTTCAGTTTTCAATAGATTTCCCATAATTGTACTTTTGTGGCAAACTGGACCTGAGATACCCATCTATATACTAAGGCTCTTCTCACTACACCACAGTTCTAGACATTTCATTATGACCCCAGAGACAGAAATTTCCAAGAAGAGTGTGTCTCCAATGCCAAAAAGGTCAAGGAGATTCATCATCAGAGACATAGTAAAAACTAAAACTCCCTGAAACTTCAACAAAGCCTTTTTAGGTATAATCCTGTAATATTCTTTGTGGCTCTGGTCAACACATTTTAAGAAAATTGTTGGGGAAAGCCCAACAATTACAAGGAAAAGGGATGTCAGGGCAGTTGTCTGTCTACTGGCATGGTAGCAAATGAGTGTGCTTCAGTCCAGGAAGACAAGAGCTGATGGTGAATGTGTTTTTACTTCACATCCAAGCATTACAAAGTATAGAATTGAGTTCTAAACAACCCCAAAGTATCACTGATGCTTGATCAGTTTGTTTCCAGAATTTATTGCAAATAAAGTTTTAGACATTGGGTTGTAAGCTAATAGACTTACTAGACCAACAGGGATGAATATATGAATGTGTCTTTAATGAATATGGATACATATCCCTAATGTGTCACTGGGGAAAGATTGGCTTTGTTACTCATTTTTGTCTTTGAGATAGATATGGAAGAGCTTGGTGTTTAGAATCAGAAGGACCTGAGTTTAAATCTTACCTCTGTCCCTTACTTGTTATGTGACCTTGGGCAAAATTCTTAATTTCTTACTTCCTCAATTTCTTTCTTTTTTTAATTTATTTTATTTTTTAGGTGTAGATGGACACAACACAATGCCTTTATTTTTATGTGGTGCTGAGGATTGAACCCGGGTCCCGCCCGTGCGAGGCGCGCGCTCCACCGCTGAGCCACAATACCAGCCCCCTCAATTTCTTGATTTGTGCAATGGGATACTAATGATCCTCAAATCACAAGTGTAGAGAGAACTGATCAGATTACTTTTGAATGAAATTAAATTATTGCATACAAGCATATGAAAAGTGCTTGGTCCAAGGCACGAGTTCTCCATTTTAGGAAGATAATGCAGATATATTTGAGTGGAAGAACAGGGATAAGTTTTGCTCCTGTGTTACAGGAACTTCACTGTGGAATGCTCTAGTGATGTGCTAGCTTTGTCTGTGTGGTATAAACTGCATCGTCATAACTGTTCCCAATGGTTAGCAAGAAGAAAATGGGAAAATGTTGCATCTAATAGAGACCAAGAGCTCTCTTATTAAGCCTGCATTCTCCGTGCTGTTTCAATGTGATGGTATCTGTGGCACTGGGAAGGAAGCTGTATGAAGAAAATGGGCAAATACCTACTGAATGGTTCAGTAACTGGCAGAAAACCCCCATGAACAATGGGCTGTGGCTGAGAAGTTGCCTTGCTCTGAACTGAGTCAGAAAGAAAAGTCATGCAGAATATTAATACCAGGAGGCTAATTCTCCTGTGTGGAACAGTGGTCTAGATTTGAATGGATCATGTGGTTGGAAAGTAGAAACCATTTCATCTGAAATAAATTCCAGTGTGTACTTCAGAATGCCTGACTTCAGTTACAGAAATGCTGGCCATAACTCCAAAATGCTTCAGAAGCACCTAAGTTTAATGAGGAAAGCATTCAAATGTGTTCATTCAATGCAAAATTAGAATACTGGGTTTATTTTGTTTCAGAATGAAGAACTTTAGATTTGATGTATATTAATAATTGGTCAAAATAAAACTCTTAAAAATTGGAGAAACTTATATTGCCATGTATTTTTTTTTATAAATCCAGTTCTTTCAGAAAGCCATTGAAAATGTGCAACAAGAACCATAAAAAAATTCATGCATTTTGACTCAGTTTCATTTCTGAGAATTTGTTTAAGTCAAATAATTTTTCTTTTTGTCTTTTGACAAAGACTCCCTCCTTGACCAAACCTTAGTTAAGCTTTTCTGAGTCTTCCACTGGGCTTCAACCTTGGCCTTCTTTGTCTGTCCTGCCCTTTCATAGCCCAGTTTAGCAAGAACCCCACTCCCCATTGGGGTCACCCTTGATGTCTGATCAAGTTCCTCATCCCCTCACCTTTGATGCATAGGCCCTTGGCTCATTTTTAGTAAGGATCTTCTTAGGTCAGTTTAGCAAGAATCCCCCCAGCCTTGAGGTCTCCTCTTAGTAATTTTCCATCCACTGACCCCTCACCCTGTTCCTTGGTGATAAATCCTTACCTGTACTTGCTGTATTAAGAGGTAAGCCTGATCTCCTTCCCCTATAGCATATCTGTTTGCAATAATATTGAATAAATATTTTAAAAATAAGTAACAGAATATTTTTTCATATATATATAAGAAAGAGCGAGAGAGAGAGAGAGAGAGGAGAAAAAGAAAAAAGAACTGGAAGCATTCTGAATATTTAGTACTGAGGGACTGACTAAATGAATTTAAAAACATAAACTTTCCAATAGCATGTTGGCACTCATAGACAAATAGAGGTCAATGCTAATATAGTACCATGTTCACACTGCTCTAAGTGCCTCACAAGCCAGTCATCAGAAAGGAGTTAAAAGCTGCCATATTCCAAGGCAGCAGCATCCTACCTCACATCATCCCTGGCTTTCTTCTCAGCAGCAGAGGCTGCCTGTGCTCCTCAGGCCTCATGCCAGGTAACATGGCTTCTGTATAGCTGCTTGAGTTTCTGTTGAGATGTGACCTCTGTTACAGTAATGCTGTCCACAGCTCCAAAATGCTTCAGAAGTACCTTCTCCATTTCTCTCCACAAAGGGGCAATATGGAGGAAATGATTCTTTCTTTCTTGCTTTCTAGCCCTCATAGGCAGGAGACTAGTTCATCTTTCAGGTGGCATGGAGCAATGAGCGGCACATGCTGAGCTTCGTCACTCTTGTCTCCTGGTAACTTGTGGACCTGTGTTGCCGTCGGTCCTTTGTCTCCTGGCAGTAACTAGACTAGATCCAGGATAGCCTTTGGCAGGCCTAGTTTAATTTCTAAGCCTGATAATGGGTTAGTAAATCAAATGGTGCCTGCTCTGTGGCCCAGGGGACTTCATTTCAGAAGAGGTTTGCATTCCAGGTGAGGTGTCAGTTCACAGTTGTGCTGCCTACCACAAGTTACTAAGGCCATTTGTTCTGGAATGATTTGGTTTTGCCTGACCTGTAATGCTTGTTTCCCACTTTGCTTTGTAACTGGATTATTATGAATATTTGTCGGGTTTTAGAATACAGAGGAAAGGAAGTGGTGGTGTGTTAATAAACTGTTCCTCTCGGGGGGACAGGGCTGGATTTGTAACAGTTGCTGATTTTTGTAAATACTCTCACTGTGGTTTGTTTCCAGCTCCCAGTGGTTTAACAACAGCTTGTTGACAAAATTCCTGAGTGCTTAACCACTAGCTCCAGTACACCATGGAAAGGAGGGCGCCATTAAGCTTCACCAGATATGAGCCACCACAGTGAAGGAATGGCTTTCTCTGGATCAATTTCCAACATCCTGGGGAAAATCCTGGGTTGCCCAGCTTGTCTGTCAGGTTTCTGTTCCCTGAATTGTTGTCGACTATGACCAGGGGACCAGGACTGCATGGTAGAAGTTGTTGGAAGTGTGTTTTAATAAACCACAGGAGGCGAATTTGGGGAATTATAATACCCCAGTCTTGGTCTCTTCAAAGCAGAGCTTGGTGTAAAGACTTATGTATAACAAATTTCTCAGAAATAAAATCCTTGGAAAGCAGAAGTACAGAACCACTGGGAAAGGAGGGAAAGGCAAAAGAAGGATGCTTTCTGAAGTTCTACAAATCAGTTACTCTTCTGTCACTATTGGATAATAAAAGGGTAACCTCAAATAATACCTGGTAAGGAATGAGCTGCGTGCTGCCAGGGGACTTTACTGGAGCCTGAGAACAAATCCAAATGCTGATGGAGGTGGAGGGAAGAGAGGAGCACACCCTTCTTCAGGACCCCTCTGGAATTCCTGGATTGAGATGTACTATCTGCACCATTTCCCCTGCTCTGAAGGCGTTTTGGTTGTGAGAACCAAATTTCCTTTATCATTTAAGTTAGTTTGAATCATGACACTTGCAACCAAAGTCTTCTAAGTGCTACACGACCTCAATCACAAGGATTACACCGTATTCTGGTTGTTGGAGTGTTTTCTAGAAGGATGCTACCTCTTAGGGTAAGGGCTCACACATCTGATTTAACTTGTATCCACAATCCCTAACAGAGCTCATGGCATATAATAGAAGCTTAATACATAATGGATTGAAGGAATGCAACTATAATATTTATTTTGTCCCAGTAATATTGATCTTTTCTGGTATCATGAATGCTTTTTTAAAGAATATAAGTGGGGTGGGGGGGCTTGGGATGTAGGTCAGTAGAGGACTTTCCTAGTGTGTGTGAAGCCCTGGATTTGATCCCCAGCACAACGACTAACTAAATAACTAAATTTTTAAAGTGGGTTAAGAATTTTTTTTTCATGCAGAGAAAAAAGCAGATCAAAAATTTCAAAAAAAATTAATTAAATATATTTTCTCAGGAATCAATAAAAAGGGGTGGTTACCTAAGAAAGCTATGTTATTTAAAGCTGTCCTGTCAAAAGTATATCTTAGCAGTGCACAGAGGTGCACATCTGTAATCCCAGCTACTGTGGAGGCTGAGGCAGGAGGACTGCAAGTTGGAGGACAGCAACTTAGAATTTATTTCAAAATAAAATAAAAAGGACTGGGGATATAGCTCACGGGTAGAGGCTTGGGCTTTGATACCTGATCCCTGGGGCCACACACACACACAAAAGTAACATATCTCCTTAGACACTAACAAAGCTGAAAGTTTAATAAAAGTATAGTTACATTATAGAAACCTAAACTCTACCATATTATAATATAGTGGGAAATTTTTTTACTTCTAAAAATAGAATCTCTATAAAATGAAAACATGGCAAAGAGAAAATGTGATTGTGTTGATAATATTTTATCTTGATTAAACTTAAATGAATCACCATGAATAATTTTGATCCTATTGATTAAAAACTAGCAAAAGA
Organism: Marmota flaviventris; assembly: GCF_047511675.1. NCBI lineage: Eukaryota > Metazoa > Chordata > Mammalia > Rodentia > Sciuridae > Marmota > Marmota flaviventris. The sequence continues at coordinate 94,704,746 of NC_092504.1, forward strand.
AATGTTTATTCAATGGTCTACTTCATCCTCCAATATTAACACTGTACTACTTCTTCCACATTAAACTTTCTGAAGGAGAATCTACAGTGTGGGAGAGTCAGCAAGTCCACAATTTAATCCAACTCTTCACCAAATTCACTGTATTTCCTGAGCACAGCTTGTTGAATGAGCATTTAAGGAAAACTTCATGAGAAATCTTAAAACTATATATATTCTTCCAGATTATCTGGGACCACTTTACTATTGACAGTAAACTCAGGGGAGTTGTAAGTTCTACTTAAATATATCTCTCTAGAACCCAACATTTAGAAAAACAGGATACAGACGAACAAAAGGACGAGTCTTCAAAAATATTTATCCTTAAGTTTTAGGTGACACAATATCTTTATTTTACATTTATGTGATGCTGAGAATCAAACCCAGTGCCTTGTGCATGCTAGGCAAGCACTCTACTACTGAGCCATGACCCCAGCCCCCAAAGGACAATTTTAATAATAATAATAAACTTTAAAATCTTAATAATATTTTGGGGGCCACGGTAAATTTGAGGCAAAGTACAAACTCTTATTTCTTCTTCAGAACTCAGAAATCTCATTCTTACAATCATTTATGTTAGTTAATAAAATCATTAAAATCAAAATGAAACAAAACCTAATGCTTCCACTTTTCAATGTGAATTTGAGGTTAGAATTTTTTAAGTTCATGAATTTCTGGTAAAAATATTTTGCCTTCTCTGTAATTATCAAAATTTTATTACAGGATGATGCAGGTATCTGGTCAGAATGAGAAAAGGCAACTTTAAAATCTTCTTTTGATTTATTAAGAATCCTCCTTTCTTCTCTTCTCTCCTTTCTTCCTGCCCTGCTTCTTGTCTCCCTCTCTGTCCTCATCTCCTCTGTTATTCTTTCTTTCTTTTCCTTTCTTGTCTTTTTAAAAAGATGATCTCAGTCTGGAATAAACATTCTTGCGAAATTGGCCAGGAATTTTGCCAAGTGTAGTGTCTACACGTCAGCTGTTTTCTGGAAAGTAATTACACCATGTGACAATGTCTATTATTTTAATTAGTACTGAGGCGTGCCTCAAAGATGTTTCATCAGGTCAGGATTTCTTATACTGGCAATGGCTTGTTATTTCCCGATGTGCTGATTAAGCAGATAGGTGACACTTGGCATTTTATATAGGTGAGTAAAATAATTGTCATAATTATTAAGCCAGAACTCACGGAAGTAATAAACATTCCCCATGTTACAAAAGGCTTTAGGATCTGCAGCCCAGGGGTCTTGAGATGTTCAAATTACCCAAAGGAAACATTAACCTAATTCTAAGTGTGGAAAGGCCACTCTGTGAAGGCCTGGCACATCTGTGGATCTCAAAATGCTTTGTCATAAAGTTTCTAAAATTTAGTCTGTCATCTGAGGCCTGTTGCATTTCCATGATACTTGGACACACCTGTGTGTTGAATTCAAGTACTACTTCCAGGGACTGCAAAAAAAAAAAAAAAAAAAAAAAAAAAAAGGCACTTTGTGTATTGAGAACACATGTCAGAAATTCTCCAACCTGAAAACAAAATGTTTTTAATAGTAGTACAGTGGAAAACAGAAGCTTTATTTCCTCTTTCCACAAATGTTTCCCAATATCAATGTAGGGTGAACTAAAGATTGAAACAAGAAGTGTTTCTCTGAAATAAGACTATTTTATAATCATTACATGGGATTTGGAACTACAACAGAACACATATTAGCACAGAGTTTTTTTTTTTTTGCATGTCTTCTGTGTGAATAAATGTGGTTAGTTTTATTGCAAGGCTTTGTGGAGGCTGGAAGGTCACAGATTCTGTGTGTGGATCTTCTCTCAAGGAATTGGTACCCCTGAGACCAGTCATTCTGGGAAGAGGAGTTTCACAGCCCTGAACTGGAATGACACTGGTTGGAGGAATGGAGTTCCTTCCTCTTTTGGATCTTAATTTCTTAGTCTAAGTCAATTTGTAGACTCTGGCCATTGCTGTTTGAGGTGGGTTCCAAGATAGTGTCTGTCACTTGAATGCGAGAACCTCAATTCAGTTGGAATTCAAGGAGTGCACACCATCATTTGTAATCTCTATTGTCTATATAAAAAAGCATCACTCTTGCTGGGTGTGGTGGCACATGCCTGTAATACCAGAGACTTGGGAGGCTGAAGCAGGAGGATCACAAGTTCAAAGCCAGTCTCAGCAACTCAGTGAGACCCTGTCTCTAAATAAAATACAAAAAGGGCCACAGATGTGGCTCAGTGGTTAAGTGCCCCTGAGTTCAATCCCTGGTACAAAAAGTGTGAACAACAATTTTAGTGTTCATACCTGGAAAGGATACCTTCTCTGCTTTGCATTGCATGAGGAACCTGTCCTTACTCATCTGGGAAGATAAGGTAAGCTTTCAGTTTTCAGTCTGTATTGTTATTGCTATCACTTTCCTTTGGATGACACTGTAGTCAACTCAAGGTCAAGGCTTGGTCTGTGATTTCTTCTTTTGTGCTATACTCAGCAATAGGAACTTCTGCTCAGTCTCCCAGACCTGACACAGGGTCTCAGGCTCCCATAGTGTATTCTGTATATGATGCTTTGCCACATCTGGGAGGCTGCGTTTGGGCAAGTTTTATTGTGGTACAATTGACAAATAAAAATTGTACAGATTTAGGGCATACAATGTGGTATTCTTATACATTGTGTAAATGTTACCACAATCAAGCTAATTAACATGTTCATCAACTCACATAGTTATTTTGTATGTGTGTGCTGAGAACACTTAAGATCTATTCTCCTAGATGATTCAAGTATATAATACATTTCCATTAAGTACAGTTCCCATATTATACATTCAATATCCAGAACTTATTCCTCCTGCATAGCTGAAACTTTGTATCCTCTGGCCAATATCTTCCTACCCACTCCCATTTCCCCTGTTGATCACTATTCTACTCTCTGCTTCTATGATTTCAATATTTTTTAGATTACATAGAGTGAAATCATGCAGTATTTGTCTTTCTGTATCTGTTATTTCACTTAATATAGTGATCTCCAGGCTCATCCATGTTTTCACAGTGGTGGGATTTCTTTCAATTTCAAAGCTGAAGGGCCACACCTGTAATCCCAGTGACAACAGAGGCTGAGGCAGGAGGACTGCAAGTTTGAGACCAGTCTCAGGAACTTAGCAAGGCCCTGAGCAACTTAGTGAGACTCTGTATCTAAATAAATAAATAAACAAACAAACAAATAAATAAATAAATAAAATGGCTGGGTATGTGGCTCAGTGGTTAAGCACCCCTGGGTTTGATCACTGGTACCAAAACAAACTACAAAAAAAGGTCCAAGGCTATTTGATTGGGTCCACATTTTCTTTATCCATTCATCTAGTTAGCATACACTTAGGCTGCTCACATATCTTGGCTATTGTGAATATGTTATACTCGAATTCGGGACCCCCAAAAGACCACCAGAGACCAAGATCGATGTAAACAGCAAAGAGGTGTTTATTGCGAGCTAGCTCGGTCCTCCACGCGCACACACAGCAACTGGTGATGCTGAGAGGCCCCGAGCCCAGGGTTTGCAGCAGTTTTATACATTCTTTGGAGAAGGCGGGGACCCCCATATACATCATAGCATCTCTTAGCAAATCATCACACACCGCAAGAAAAATCAAATAACAACTCTAAAACATGATTAGCACATTCACTGGCGGGAACAAGTTGGGTAGGGGTGATTGGTCAGTACAAAAGGGGTATTCATTTGAACTGATTGGTTTAGGCCACGAGGGGTGTACATGCTAAACTACATGGTTTCCCAACATGTTATCAACCACCATAAACTACTGGGAGGGTCATCTGGCATCCCAGGTATTTCCCTGTCTTATGCTGATTGGTGGCTGCTAGGGGTTTGGTATGGATCCCCACCTAGCCTGACTGAGTCAGGGACACCTGGCGCAGCAGATCTCTCCTGTTATTTGTAGATAAACAACTTAGCAGGGTGGGAATGTGCCTAGGAGTGCTCTGTGGGTCTTTCCAAGGACAAAGGTCATGTCCTTCCCTTGGACAGGCTTTGCTCTGAGGTAGAGGCTGGTTTTTCAAATAGTGCTGCAATGAACACACAGGTAGACATATCTATGAGATACTGATTTCATTTTCTTTGGATGTACACCCAGCAGTGGGATTGCTGAATCTTATAGTAGTTCTACTTCAATGTTTTTTGAGGAACTTCAATACTGTTTTTCATACTGGCTGCAATAATTTACATTTCTACAAAAAGTGTACAAGGGTTTCATTTTTTCTGCATCCTTATTAACATTTGTAATCTTTAGACTTTTTGATAATAGCCATTCTAGTGGGTGTGAAGTGTCAACTCATGGTTTTGGCTTGTATTTCTCTGATAATTAGTGATGTTGAGCATTTTTCCGTTTATGTGTCTTGACTATTCCTATGTCCTCTTTTGAGAAATGACTGTTCAGCTTATTTGGCCACCTTTATTTACTTATTAAAATATTTATTTTTTAGTTGTAGTTGTACACAATACCTTTATTTTATTTATTTTTGTGTAGTGCTGAGGATAGAACCCAGGGCCTTGCACATGCTAGGTGAATGCTCTACTGCTGAGCCACAACCCCAGCCCCTCCTTTGCCCATTTTTAAATCAGGGTTTTGTTAGTTTTTGCTCTTTAGTTGTTTGTGTTCCTTATATATTTTGGATATTAACCCTTTATCAGATAGATGATTCAGAGATAGTTTTTTTTTCCATTCTCCAGTCTGTCTCTTCACTCTAATGATTTACTTCCTCTGCTGTGTAGAAGTTTTTTATTTGATAATATCCCATTTGTCTATTTTTATTTTTGTGTCTATACTTTTGGGATCTTATGTAGCAAAATTGGTGCCTATATATATCTTTGTTTTTATTTATTTATTTTTTTGGTACTGAAAATTAGGGGTACCTTACTACTAAGTGACATTCCAAGTCTTTTTTTTTGGTACTAGGGATTGAACTCAAGAGCACTCAACCACTGAGCAACATCCCCAGCCCTATTTTGTATTTTATTTAGAGACAGGGTTTCACTGAGTTGCTTAGCATCTTGCCATTGCTGAGGCTGACTTTTAACTCACAATCCTCCTGTCTCAGCCTACTGAGCTTCTGGGATTACAGGCATGCACCACCATGCCTGGCCCAAGTCATTTTTATTTTTTATTTTGAGACAGGTCTGGTTAAGATGTTGATTTTCTCACTAAATTGCTGAATCTGGCCTTGAACTTGTGATCCTCTTGCTTCAGCCTCCTGTATTTTTAGGATAACACACATGTACCACCATACCTGGCTCTATTCCAATGTTTTGAAGTGTTTTCTTTTTATTGATGAATTATAATTATATATAATAGGGGAATATGTTGTTTCATATTAAAAAATTTACACAATATAAAAGTATAATTTGGAAAATTTTACTCCCCAGTACCTCCCTTTTCCCTCCTATCTTATGTCTTTTTTGTCCCCCTCTTTTACTCTACTGGTTTCCCCAATGGAGCTAATATAACTTTTTTTTTCTGTCAAGCTTTCTATAGTTATTTCTTTTTATTTAGTCAAGTCTTGTTTAACTGTGCTAGCCCTGTTGTATCTTTACTTGTTGGCATAAAAGGAAGGGTCTATGTCTAAAAATAGGATGTTAAGGGTAGTGGGCACGCCCTTACTCTTCTCTCAACCCACACTTAGTAGTGTGTCCAAGGTGCAATCCCTAGGAGAAATTAATCTGTCAACTAAAGATGAGTCTTCATGCCCTTTACCCTTTATACCTTTTTATTCTTACCATCTCTTGACAATTTTGGAAGATCTGAATTTGATTTCTATTAAAGAAGAAACAAATTTTTATTAAAAAAAAAAAAAAGCCATGATTTGGATTCCCATGCTCTATGTGGTACTGTTTGCAACTAGGGAAACTTCCTAAATTATGCATCTTGGATTTGTGTTTCCAGGGAGAATAGAGTGTTTCTCTCTGATTAGCAGGATAAATTAGAAATTCTTAACCTAGAAGCAGGATAGAAAGGAGACAGAATGATACCCACCTTATATTTAATTTTTAGTCACTGAAAACAGTACATGAATGAACCTAAGCTAACTAGTTGCATAAATTTCTCTTTGGCTTCTTAGTACAGTTTTATTAATTAGTAACTATTGACATTGAGTCAATACAGTTGGATTTTATTCTCGTCACAGGACTATCATAGAAGTAGAGAAAATTGGTGAGATCTATTTTAGACTTGGCATGCTAATAAAGGAAATGAATAGTTGTTTTCATATTTGGCTTCTATTCAAGAACTAAGGATGATTACAAGTAGGAAAAATGGGTCATTTTTTTTTTTTTAAACAGGATCAACCTATGTTATAAAAAAAGAAAGGTAACACATTTTCTCTCCCTTCAGACAAGGTTACTGCTAGTCCAGTTTGGTTTTTTTTTTTCTTTTTCTTTTTTTCCTTCTTTCTGGATAAACGGCCTTGAATATGAGCAAATGGTTTCCAACCCTTACCAAGTTTCTCAAAATCTCTTTAAAAGGAGATCTATTGCCACCTAGTGTCTAACTCCCAGAATAACTGAATTACTGTGTTCTGAAATATTTGTAAAACTGGTACAACCGCTTGGTGGCACTATGGACATATACATTAAAGGCACAATTCCACATTTATGCTACTGGTTTTATCTTGGTTCCTCGGAGTTTGTTAAATGTGGCATATACATTGTTTTCCTTTTCAAGTTAACATATTTTCTAAGAAAATATGACATATTCTAAGAAACTTGTCATATTTTTCTTTTTAAACCCTCATAGGTCATGAGAAATTTAAACACTTTCAGATTAAATTACTGATTTTGAAAATGTAAGGCTTTAAATAGTTAATAAGATTAATGTGTTCTCTTGTCCCTTTATTTCCCTTATCCATATAGTTGTAAACGAAGCCCATCTCAAATCAGAGGAAAAGGTCTTACACATTTGCACAAATACTGAGTGCAAATATTCAACACATTTCCTACATAATCCGAAAGAAGAAAAAGAAGCAACTCAGATGAAGCTATTTTATAACAGGGATCATTGTATTTAGAAAGTGTAGTGGTAGTAGGAATCATTTCCATTTTATGCACAAATCTAGTGGGAGAGAAATTTATCTTCTTGCCACAATATTTGGCTGAGATCATGACTCATGATGAAAGAACACAAAGCTTGGATTCCCCCCCCCCAAAAAAGGAAATGCCTTTGTTTATGCACCAATTGAAAAAAAATTAAAAAGGAATGCTAGTTAAGGAAATTTTAGCAATTTATTATATAAACAGGCTTTGGGTTACATTTTGCTTTTGGTATCATCAAATTTAATTTGGTACTAATAACAATGGAAATGGAATTTATTACATTTACTCTAATAAGCAGATTCTGGAAGAAGCTACTCAAATTAATTAACTTTCCTTCTGTTTTGGAAGGAAGAGAAGGATACAACAAACCAATATTTGAATGTTTGAATATACAACAGTTGGTTTAAAAATTGTACACTAAGTACATCAAAATATCAAATGAAATTTTGGTACTTTGTACCATATAATATATATTATCTGTATATCTATCCATCCTATAGTTGTAACATATCCATCCACAATGCCTACTATGATTTTTGAAGTTTTGTAGGTTGAATATATTGTTGGTGAAGATGTAATTACAGTGGTTCCATTTAAAATCATTCATAGCAAAACAGGAAGACTAATTGCCAAAATATTTCCTGGATCTGTTCTGGCTTTAGTGGTTCTCTGGATTTTGAAGGCTTATGAGGAGTGAATTCTCATAGCTTATCACAGGGTACTAGAATTTTCTGTGTTATGATTATTACTATTTTTTTAATATCATCCTCTTTGGCTTCTATTCCAGATCTTCATCAGTCTTCTCAACGTTTAACTCCCCACGTTCTCAGTAGGGTATCTAGTGTCTTACTTCACTGGGAAATTTGTAGTTATCTGTCAATTGTCAGCCCTACCCTGCATGTACTGATATACAGGCACTCCCGACCCACTTTCCTCATGCTTACAGGATGATGTATTCCTCTTCTTGCTCAAAAATCAAACACTTTCCTGAAGCCTTTGGTTTTGTTCCTTCCCTCCCCATCTCTATTGCCAGAAGGCTGCTTCATCAGTCATTCCCACTCTGTGTCTTCCACCTTGATCTTTCTATTGGCTCTAATCCTAAGAATATAAACCCCCAAACTCTCCCATCCTTAAAAACCTAACAAACCAACAAAAAGATAACTCTTGTGGCAATACACACACACAAAAAAAAAACATCAACAACAAAAAGCAAACCAAAAACTCCCCCCAAAACCAGACACAGCAAACAAACAAACAAACAAAAAATCACTTTTCTGACCCCAAGTTCTCCTTCCTCTTTGATTCTACCTCTGTCCTTCCTTTTTTTGGTCCATGAGTTACTCTACTTTTCCACCTCGAATGACTAAAATCTAGTTTCCTACCCCACCCTTTACTGATGCAATTTGTGAAAGTTGCTGATGACCATTTTAACTCTCTCATGTTGAACCTATTTGACAAATTTGAGAGAACTGGTTACAATCTCGTCCTTGTTCTCTTTGTAGCTTTTTGAAAGCCTCTTCTGGGTCTTTTCATAAGCTGCTCATTCCTTAAATGTCTTTTTTTCCCATTTGATTTCTGGATTTTCCTTCTTAGCACTGTACATCAAAAATTTTCAAATATCTCGAGAGGCTGAGGCAGGAGGATCATGAATTCAAAGCCAGCCTCAGCAATTTAGTGAGGCCCTAAGCAACTCGGTGAGACCCTGTATCTAAATAAAACATTAAAAAGGTCTGGGGATGTGGCTCAGTGATTAATGGCCCATGGATTCAATCCCTGGTACTCCACTTCCCCCCGAAAAAAGAATTTTCAAATACAGATTTTTTTTTCTTTTAAGGTATCCACAAACCTCTGAAATTATATGCAGAATTTTGGGTGTTTGGTAATGTCTAATTTTCAAATAAAAAAGTTCTTATCTTACAAATATTCTCAAAATCATTTACTTCTGTCTAAAAGATTAATAATCTATATTCTATATGATCTTCCAAGGTGATCTTAGCAGTAATTTAGTTATTCAAACAAGTGTTTACTAAGTGAAATTATAATAATTTTCTCAAGTAACGCTCAGTAAGTATGATGCTCTTCACACACTAGGAAATCAAAGTGTAGAGGGGTTAAGTGACTTGGTTAGGAGCCATAGTTAGTACATGGGTGGTTGTTACAGTTTTTTTTTTTTTTTAATATGTAGTTGTCAATGGATATTTGTTTTATTTATTTGTATGTGGTGCTGACAATTGAACCCAGTGCCTCACACATGCTAAGCAAGTGCTCTACCACTAAGCTACAACCCTAATCCTGGTTGTTTACAGTTTTAATACTCATTTATTTGCTGATTTTTCTTCAGGCTGTATCTCCAGCATATATTTCTTTAGCTTTAGACTCTTGGGTAAGTCAATAACTCATTTCTGTGTATTATCCATGGGCTATTGAGCTCACCATTTCTATCACTGAGCTTAACAACTTCTTTCCCCAATATGATTCTCCTTTGTTTTCCATTCAGGGACCATACCATGGAAGCCATTCTTGATTGTTCCATTTCCTCTTTTATATTCAGTTGATTTTCAATATGATTGGATTTAAATCCATATAATTACTGTTTCACTCAGGTATTAATCACCTTTTACCTGATTTTATGTGACAGTGCCCTGCCTCCTTTGATGATAAAAGCATTTTATGGTGATAAATGGGCTAGAAGGGCTACATGATCCCTACCCTATCTACCTCTCTGCAACCAACCCAGCCTTTCCCTTTCCATAAGGGAAATGTGTCCCTTAAGCCACACTGCATGCCAGGATTGATCCAGGGATCAAAATCTAAGCTAATTATAGGGTTGGGTAGATGATATGTCCTTTATTGAGTCCTACACTTACATCATTTCTTTTATATCGACTTTTGATGAAAGTTGGGCACTGTTAGATATTATCTTCCAGATGTCTTAGAGCAATTATTTATGTTATGATTTAAATACATGTATTTTTAAAATACATGTATTTTTAAAAACTCATATACTTCAAAAAGTATATATTCAGAAAATTAGCTGAACAAAGAGAAAAAAGTTGGTGCTCCCTTGTAAAAAGGTGCTTAACCTAGACATTGGCCTATTGTGCATGGAGGATTGGAGAGTACTATAGATAGTTTATAGATTTTTCTCAGAAAACAATTCTGAGTGTTTTCCAGGATAAGGGCAAATCAATCATCACGGTTCCAAAGTTCTAAACTGTAGGCCATGGTTTTGACAATTTAAGTCTGGAAATTTTTTAAAGCAGATTCATCTATAGAAAAATCTCAAAAATCTGTTTGTGAAATGTCTAAGTTTGAGAGCTTCTTAGTGAACCCTCTGGGGAAAACTGCTTGTGGAACATACCCTTTACTAATAAAAGTGATTGACGTGCTGCTTAGAGTTATAAACCAGTTAAACAATGGGAGGCTATCTTTCAAAAATGTGAATTTGTGTTTGGAAAGAGTTGGCCTTAAGCAAATTCTTTCTGATTGGATACCTGGTAGCAAAATTGTGTATTGAATCCAGTACTATCATAGAATATTTCTTTTTAGTTTTTGGCAAGAAGAGTGATAACTCAGTTACACAATTAAGACTGGGTTCTTTTAGCTTCTGATAATTGCAATGAGATTGCTAATTATGTATTTGTTTATAAATACACACACATATAAGTGTTACAATTTTCTATACAACTATCCAAGAAGGAAGGGGCTAGGGTTGTGGCTCAGCAGTAGGGCGCTCGCCTAGCACATGCGAGGTGCTGGGTTCGATCCTCAGCACCACATAAAAAATAAATAAAATAAAGGTATTGTGTCTAACTACAACTAAAAAAATATTTAAAAAAAATAAGTACACAGTAGCCTTCTGAGTTTCTACTTACTAATTATGGACCAGAGAGTAGCTCTCAGTGACTGGACCTGCATATATAAGCCCTGCCTCAGTCACTCACGGGATGGCTGCTCTCCCTTGCCAGTGACCTCACACCTTTGTTAAAATACTGAATTCTCCCCCAGGTGCTGTAGCAAGTGGAATTTGAGGGCTAGATCAATAGACATCACCATGGGAGGGTGGGAGGAAGGGGGAAGAAAAGAGAAGGCATGTGTGTTCTAAAGTCATTTAGAACATAATTATTAAGACAAAATGAACCCCACTATTATGTATGTATAACAAAAATGAAATAATAAAAATGTAAAAAATAATAAAGACTCTGACTATTTCCCTGTCTCTTTGAAAATTTCAAAAATAATGTCAACTGTGTGTGACAAGTGAAATAATATTAAGAGAAATAAAGAAAAAAATGAGCTATTCATCATTTTTTAAATCTCCGTTTCCTCATTTACGACCCATCTCCTGGATCCCCATAAATGGCAAATATTAACAATAAGGTGAGCGTCTTTTCACATATTTCTATATGCTTATGTGCATATGCATATGTTTTGTTGTCACTATTTTTATAAAGATGGGGTTCTCACTACATGCACTAGGTTATAGTTTATGTTTTTCTATTCCCATACCTCCATAACATCCCTTTAGGACAACTCCATATTTTCTCTTAAGTTGCTTAATATTTCATGCTGTGAATGTATCAGTTACTTTGAAAATTCCTACCACTTCCAGGTTGTTTTCACCAATCTGAAAAACCAAAGTTGATGTGATTTCACTTACTCTTATGTCTTAGACTGTTTAGGCTGCTAGCAGAAATGACTATAGAAAGGGTGGCTTATGAATAACAAAAAAAAATTATTTTTCACAGTTTTGGAAACTAGAATTCCAAGTTCAAGGCCCTTCCTACTCCATGGTTGGCCATCTTTTCACTGTGTTCTCACATGGTGGAAGGAGTAAGGAAACTCTCTGGGGTTCCCTTTACAAGGGTACTGATACCATTATACATTTACAAATTGTCAAGTAAATAAATTGGCAGAGCCTTCATGAACTAATCACCTACTAAAGGCCCCTATTAGGTGCTCCTAATACTGTCACATTGGGTGGTTAGGATTTCAACATATGAATCTAGCAGGGAGCAAATATTCAGTCCATAGTATTTTGGCAGTAAAAAAGATAGGACCTGAACAGAGGGAAAGGTAGGGCTTTATCATTGCTTTTAGTTTAGTTAATTAATTAAAAATTGATTGAACTACTAATGTTTTATTCAACCTATTTTTAACATAAATTTGTATATTTATATCTTGCTTTGATCCCCCAGAATATTTGAAATGACTTGGAAAAGTTCCTCTATGTAACAATGAAGAATGTAGGAGAAAGGGAGGAGAAAAATTGAGAAAATGGTGAAGCTGGAAATAATATCTGTGTTCAGGAATGCCCAGAGAGAGAGACTCCACAGGCACACCTAGTGACAGGTTTGTCTACCTTCATGTCCCTGTGACCCAGGAAGTTCAGGTCAAATCCCACAGGTCTTGAATTCACTCCTCCACTCTTTCAGTGAACTTGGTCTTGGACTCTCTTTTTCTCCTATAGATACCAAGTGCTTGCAATACCCAGTCAGAACCACAAGATAAGGTGTAGTGAACAACTTGGAAAGAGTATAGTAGAGAAAGATCTGGAAACTCAGCTGAGATCACCCAAATGGTGGGGGTTGGAGTTTAACTCCCAGGACAGCTTTGTCACTCACATGTTCTGCCAGGGCTGAGATGACTGCAAAGCCTGTCATGGAGGGCCTCCTCAGGGCCCCTCCAACACAGTGGTCTCAGGGTAGTCACAGCTCTTCTGTGCTGACTCAGGTGTTCCCAGTGGTGAGCCAGACAGAAGCTGCAATGGAGTTTAAATGACCTTATCTTAGAAATCACATGGTATTTCCTCATCTGTGCCATTTTGGTCAGAGGTGTCACGAGCCCACCCAGATTCAAGGGATGGGCACATGGGATTCACCTTTTTTTTTTCCCCTTCATTTTTTATTTGTTCTTTTTAGATATACGCAACAGTAGAGTGTATTTTGACATATTATACAGACACAGTATTACTTATTCTAATTAGGATCCCATTCTTGCGGTTGTACATGATGTGGAGTTATGTTGGTCGTGTATTCATATATGAGCATAGGAAAGTTATGTCAGATTCATTCTACTGTTTTCCTATTCCCATCCCTCCTCCCTTCTCTTCATTCCCCTTTGTCTAATCCAATGAACTTTTTTCTTCCCTCCACCCTTATTGTGGGTCAGTATCTGCATATTAGAGGAAGAAGAATACAGAAGTTAAAACCCTCACCCAAGAACCCTCATGTGAAATACATTATCTGAAAAGCATATATTGTATTTTATCAAATACATGTACTTAACATTGACTAACTAGGCTAATAGTTTTGTGTAAAAACTGGTCTTAAGGGTTTTCAATACAGGAAGGTGTTTACAGTAATACATTGGCGCAATGGCCATGCTATCAGGTCTCAGGAAATAAAGATGAAGCAGGTAAAGTGACTTCCTTCAAAGAACTTATGATGTGAGGAGTGTTGGAGACAAGTGAACAGATCAACTGTAACACAAGCTGTTACTTGCAAGAGACCCATGTGATGATCTCAGAGGGAGATCTACCTGCCTGGGGTTCACCCTGAATTATCATCTTTAACCACTTCCTCTGTCCACACCTGAGCCTTTGAACCTTATCTTCTATCTGGCCTTCCATTATGTCTCTTTGATAGACTTCAAACTCAATTTTTTTTTAATTTAATGACTGGTATATTTTCCTCTTTCCCTAACATTCTCCCTCCCACCAGTATCCTGAATTAATATTGTTTCTTTTCTCTGTCCTGAAAAGTCTGAGAGCAAGAGATTCATCCATTTAAGATATAAACTGAATAGGAATTACATACTGTGCGAAATGTTAGATGCTGAGGATCCCGTAGGAAGCCAGGAGATTTCTGTGGCAAGCAGCTTACTTTCCAGAAGGATGCTCCAAAGCTCTTAAAATTATGTGCTTGGCCTAGTCCAATGTGGATAGTTTAAATCCTGAGGAAATCAGGGAAGTTTTCTTAAAGAGTGACATTTCATCTATTTTTTTTTAAAGAAAAAAATACAAGTTTTACTAGTTGAGGTGGAGGTGAAGTGGGGAAGATCAGGTATTTTATACAGAAAATGTATATTCGGGGTGAACCCCCAGGCAGCAGGTAGATCTCCCTCTGAGATCACATGGGTCTCTTGCAAGTAACACATGGAAGAAGAAGAAGAAGAAGAAGGAGATGGAGAAGAAGAAGAAAGAACGAACAAGGGCATTTGGGGACACAAAGAGAAATCCACTGAGGAATGTGGTGGGGTGTAGCTGAGCGTGCAACTGTGAGTAGATTTGGGGCATATTGGGAAGGGCCTTGGATAGTCCTTCTGATTAAGTTTGGATTTAATCCTGGAGGTCAGGGAAAGTCAGCAGATGTGTACAAGGAAGACTGCAACAAAAATAGATTTGTTGATCTTTCTGAGAAAACCCAGGAGGATAATTGAGGGATTGGGGAAGAGACAAAAAGGGGAGGCCAGTTAGAACACTCACATTAGCCGAGATGAGAACTAAATCTGAAGAGTCTGAATGAAGAGTTTGGAAGAGGGAGCAGGGAGTAGAAATTAATTCTGAGAGGTACTTTTAAGGTGTAATCTAGAACACTGTGACTGGGTGTGATAAGGTAGTGAGTCTGAGATGGGAGATGAGGGAAGAGGAACAATTTTGTGAAAATAAGATGATACTGAATTTTGTTTTAAAGATTTGGTTATCCAAATCCAAGATCAATAGGAGGCAGTTGGAGACTTTTGATTTTACCTAAAATGGAAGAGAAGATGGGCTGGAGTCCCATTTTTATATATATTATTTGTAAATGGACCTTTATTTAATTTAATTTAATTTATATGCACTGCTTAGATTGGAACCCAGTGCCTCACATGCTAGGCAAGTGATCTGCCACTGCACCATGAGCCTTTGGAGTCCCATTTTTTTTGAGGCCATCGATGCGACAAATGGACAGAATATTAAACAAATACTTGAAAAATAAGAGGAAAAAGGTCAACATAAATGAGGAAACAGTAAACCACGAGGCAAATCAGCAAAGATTTGCCTCCTGGAAGAGAGGAAAGGTCAAATACCTGAGTATTACTCTGTGGTTGACTAAAGTTCTATGTGAGGACAGAGATATAATAAGGATCACTTGTCAGACCTGTGGCTTCGGAAGTTGTCACTGATGGCTGCACCCAGGGTGATATTTTATTTGTCTCCTTATCAGTGAGGAATAGAATGTAGTTAGGACATCCTTAGTGTGGTCTCCCACCTGAAAATGGGAATTAGAAATTAAAAACATGTGAGACATAATTTTTGCATCTTGGGAGGGATAATAACATGTTATCTTTAACTTATATCAGTTTTTCAATTTCCATGCCTGAATTTCATTTGTCAAATGGGTTTGTTAGTTGGGCATCACTTTTGGTTTCTGACGAAAAGCTCCATTGTGGCGAGGCCAGATGGTGCACGCCTGTAATTCCAGCGCTCAGGAGTCTGAGGCAGGAGAATCTGAGTTCAAAGCCAGCATCAGCAAAAGTGAGATGCTAAGCAATTCAGTGAGAGCTTGTCTCTAAATAAAATACAAAATAAGGCTGGGGATATGGCAGTGGTGCCACATCCAGTGAATGCTCTTGAGTTCAATCCCCAGTACAAAAAACAAACAACAACAACAACAACAACAAAAAACTCTATTGAGCTGTTTTTGAGTACATGCATTATAAAATTTTATGCTGGAAAAATTTTCAAATTTTTCGGATACATTCCTCCCCAAGAAAGCTGTCAGAAATTTCTTCCTCATCAGATGTAAATATACAAGCTTAAGTGAAAAAAAGATTTTGGTTCAAATTTGTTTTCCATAGTTTATTAATTTAATTTATAATGGGAGGCATATTAGTGATAAATACCCTGCTATTTAGGATGAGTTGTTTAATTTGTACAGTCCCTTGGGAGAAGAGTTGGTACCAAAGAATCTGGGCTCAGTTTAGAGGCTAAGTGACACGCGGGTATGGTGGAGTTAGGTATGAATGGTGCTGGCTTGGAAGGATTACTGTGAGGAGGGGAGGATCTAGATTATACAGCTGGATGAAAGGACTGATTGTAAATTAGTGGACAGGTGATCTGGAAATAATGACAAGAGGGGAGGAAAGTCACTATAAAACCCGACTCAACCAAATCCATAGCTGACAAGGTAATAGTGGAAAAGGGCTTAAAGTCGCTTTGAAATTCACTTTCCAGATTTAGTCTTTGCATTCCCTCATTGTTAATAACATTTTAATTTTTATTTCTTCTAAGTGATAAGATCTGTGTGATGGCTCCTTTCTTCTCTTTTAAAATTAAGTGCTAATCAGCAATGTAATTGAAACCTTTCCTGTTTGGCTTAAAATGAAAGTACTCCATTATATGCATTTAACTAGTGTTTCTTTCAGATCATTATCTCTGTTGTGAAATACAGTGGTAATCATGCAACATCTACTGACTCATATATCTGTTTGCAAGTATATTTTTCTCAGTTGGCAGTAAGTACTGTCCTTCTGTCTCTCCATTCATACATATATACATGCTTGCATACATCTGTCCATCCATCCATTCATCTGTCCATTCAATTATTGAACATGTGACTATCTATATATGTCATACCCTGTGATGGCCTTAGGGGTGAATGAACCAATCTCTTCTCTCAAGGAGCTCATATTCCAATAAGGGCAGCAGTTCCCAACCATGGCTGCATATAAGAATCCCTTGGAATTCTGTTTCATTCTGTTAGAGTCTGACCTGGGCATTGATACGTGTTTTTCAGAGTGTTCAAGTTTATTCTAGTGAAAACAGATTGAGAGCCACGGAATTAGGTTAGTATGCCTGTATTATTACATTGTCTCATAATAATAAAAAAGAGAAGAAAATGTAGTCATATATCTTTTTTCCCCCTTTTTACTCCTTATATCATCTATCTCAGAACACAGGGTTTTGAATACACTGAATTAAACATTTCTTCAATTAGTAAATTTGTTATTATTAGGCTAAGTTGCCTCCTCAGTATCATTAGATGGTATTCAAAAGAAAGAATTCTTTTTGACTATTAATTAACTTTTTAATACCAACTAACAGAGAGTTTTGAGGCCTATTTTATAAAAAGAAATAATAAAATTAGTTGTTTTCATATTGAGTTTTTGAATTTAAGACTATTGATTTATTTGATGAAATCTAAATCTAATTCAATTTTTATGGGCAAAGTTTTTCTTATGATATTTAAATACATTTAGTATATATACAATTCTTTTTGTTTTACTTTGAAATACTTGCTTTGTTTCTTATCATCTTTTCTAGGTTAGTCAGGTCAATCTGACTATCTAAATGACATCTAAATTGTCTTTTTAAATGTGCTTCATATGTTTAAAATTGGAATTGTAACTCCCATCAAATTTCTGTAAAAATATTCAACAATAAAGTTAGAGAGCTAGGGAGATATCATGTCATTCTCTTTCTGTTCGATGGAGAAGCTATAATTGCTCAGCTGGTCTGGAAATTGTTCTTCTCTCTTTAATTCAAATAAAAGAAAGATCCTCCCCTCCTCATAGTAAGCACAAGACTCAAGAGGACACAGGTGGATTGCTGACAGAAGTCAGTTTTGAAGGAATGCGTAATTAGTGAAACACTCATTGTTTATCAGAAGTAGTCAATCGCCTTAGAAATATTACTGATAAAACATTGTTATAGTGAACTTTGGGCAGCTTCAGAGCAAAAATGTGAAAATCCACAAGTAGGAGTTCAGTATAGGAAAATGACATCTCTGCATAGATCATATTTTCTTGGCTCCCTTGAGTTTCCATATGCTCAGTGTAACTAACTTCTGGTTCAAAGGATGTGGGTGGAAGATACTCACACAACTTGGGGCTTCTGCCCTTAAGAGAAATGGTGGTCCACTCTATTGCTCTCTTCTTTCCCACTGATTGAAATGTGGACATGGTAGAGAGCTACCTTGGACCATGTGGAAGAAGACAAAGATAGAAGGAGCCAGATTCTGATGACTTTAATGGAGCAGAGGTTCCATACCTGCTTAGACTTTCATGCAAGAGACGAATAAACTATCAGATGTAAGCATTGCTGCATTGTGTCTGCCATAAATAGCCTGTGCCATATCCTGATATGCTATCCCCTTAATCTGTAGGTTATATTGAATTTTATATAGTTCCCTGAACTTTCAGTTTGATTTTGTATATTTTCACCTTTACCCATGCTGTTCTCTGTATTTGAACTTACTTTTCAAATACATTTTCTCTGATAATCAGGTAAGTGCATATTCATTTTTCAATACTCAGATTAAATGTTTGTATTCTCTGGAAAGTCTTCTTGACATCCTCTTGTAGAGGAAATGCTCCCTTTACCCTCTCCAGACTTTATACCTTGTAATTATAGTAATGATACATACTATCTATACTTTATTGAATACCTATTATGTGCCATGCACGTTAAATTTATTTTGTATCTAGCAGGTTGTTTAAACTACCTAATGTGTGTTTAATTTTATAGATGAGAAAATACAGGCCTGGGGATGGAGATGAGGTAGTCTCCTCTGGTTCATAATATTACAGTAAATGGTAGAGCAGAAATTCAGACACAGATTAACATGGTTCCGATTCCATGTCCTATCCATTGTGTCTTCATTATGGCATTATATTGATTTATTCATGTGTATATCTTGTCCATTTATATGCAAGAGGCTTTGCATCTAGCTATTGCAGGAACACAATAGATTCAGGTTAAATAAACGAGCTATGCCAATTTTCCTCACCAGCTACCTTCCAAAGTTATGATGTAACTCTAAAAAAAAAAAAAAGAGAGAGGAAAAAAAATGTAGTTCAGGTGAGGGTCAAGGACAATTACTGTATTTTGTATTTTGAGTTTTCTCCAGATCATATGTCTGTAATTTACCTAATCCTACATTTTAGGCTAGATTTTGTTACTTAATATATTGTTCTGTTGGAAGGGGTACCATAACAAAATACAATGGACTGGGTGGCTTAAACACAGAAATTTATTTTCTTGCTATTTGGAGGCTAGAAGTCTAATATCAAGGTGCCAGTAAGGTTGGTTTCTGGTGAGGCCTCTTTCCTTGGCTTGTAGATGGCTGTCTTCTCACTGTGTCCTCACATGTATGATCATTCCTAATGTCTGCTTCTTATAAGGATGCCAGTCCTGTTGGTTAGGGCCTTATCCTATGCATCATTAAACCTTAATTACCACCTCAAAGGCTCTATTTCCAAATACAGTCACATGGAAGCTTAGAGCAACAGATGGATTTGGGGAGGACACAATCCAGTTTATAACAGATGATCTGGAGCAATGTAACATAGCTGAGTACAAAGTCAAGGTTCTAAGAGCAGAGAACTTGTGCACTTGGACTGCAGAGTCAGGAGACTGTGGTAGGACTCAACTCTTGCTCTCAATTAATGGGGTGACATTGAGCAGGTCAACCTTTTTTTTTTTTTTTTTTTTTTGTGGTGGATTGAACCCAGGGCCTTGTGCAGGTGAGGCAAACATTCTACCAACTGAGCTATATCCCCAGCCTACCCAACTTTTTAATCATCAGTTTCTTCATCTACAGAGTGGAGACAGTAATACTTACCTATAGAGATACTTGTGAAAACATCCTACGCACATATAAAGTACATAAACATTATTGCTTGATATATAGTAATGTCCAGTAAATTTGACCATCTTGACAGAATACATGTATTTTTCCTATTATAAAGTCACTCTTTAGATATGTAATATGAATTGTAATGCATTTTGATATCATATAATATAACAATAAAAAAAAAAAACTTGGACAAGAAAAACTAATAATAAAGAAAAAAAAAAAAGGGGACTCTTTGCCGCAGTCTGGCTGGGCACAAATCACGAGCCACTGAAGCAGGAACAAACTTTATTTTTAAACTGCAGGAAAACACTTCACACAGCTCCCGGGGAATCCTCCCGAACGCGCCACAAGGCTTGTCCAGGAACCCCCAGCCGGAACTATCTCTCCCGGAAATCCCTCCTCCTGCACTTCCCCAACCAATGGGAACTCTCGGGGAATCCCCGGAAATCCCCACGAGAACTCCAAAATAGTGCGAGAACTCAAAAGTTGCGGCAGAGGCGGACAGGCAGAGGCGCCTGTCAATCAATACTGTTGGCAAAATGCCAGGGGCCATACAGACTCAGCCGTGGCTCTCAGCATCTCCCCCTTTTTGTTTAATTAAACAACAAGCAATGTGGCTTAGGGACCGTGCCTGTTAGGCAGTCCAATTCAACATATGGTCCTTACCCGTCATCGGATGAACTGACCTCTAGGCGTCAGCCTCCTGTCTTAGGTTGGTACCACTGCAATTGGATCATACCCGTCACTGACTACCGGTCCAGCATACAGCCATACTTGTGGATAGGTCTATGCACCAGTGGGGGGGTGAGGTTCTTTGCCTCACCTCTGTTGGCCCCCAAATTTGGCCTTGGTGCCAGTGGGGGAGTGAGGTTAATGTGGCTTAAGGACCGTGCCTGGTAGGTTGTCCAATTCAACATATGGTTCTTACCCGTCATCGGAAAACTGACCTTTAGGCGTCAGCCTCCTGTCTTAGGTTGATACCACTGCAATTGGATCATACCCGTCACTGACTACCGGTCCAGTATAAGCCATTGGCCCCCAAATTTTAGACCATCACTAGCAGAAGGGAGGAGGATGCAAAATGCCATGACACTAAGCCAATTGAGGGCTCCTTTGAAAAATTGTACCACCGGTGACACCATCAACAAAAATACTCCAGCACTACCACAATTCGCTGTACCAACAGATAGTTCACAATGCATACAAGTGATACATAGTCCAGGCAAGGTCTGCAAGCAATTCAAAGCAGAGGAATCTGTCAATATGTCCATTTCCTCCCAAAGTAAATCGACTCCTTAATTGAGCATTACTTGTGGAGTTATTATTCATTGATGCATCAGTTTTTACAGTTTGTTGTGATAACTATCGAAGAAGCTGTAGTTTGGTTTTATCTTTGTCTTCACCGGCACTGGGATGAAGATAGGAGTTCTGGCAATGATGCTAAGAAAAAAATTATGTAACATTCCAACAGGCACTAAGAAAACAATTTTTTGAACAATTTACATTATCCTGAACAGAATTATTAAATATAATGAGAAGGAAAGGTGAAAGTAAACAAACAGATCTGTTAACCTCCTATTTGTTCACATATTAAAACAATTTTCAACAGCTGTTTACCCAATCTAAATTAAACCATTAAAATCACGTGAATAAAAAAATTCGGATCCATTTATTCATGAGCGCTCCTCATATATGATATATGGACATACGCACATACAGACATACAACACAAAACAGAAGTGTGCACACATAACATACAACACTTAAGACAATAGTAAAGGCCTTGAAGCTTTACCTAGGTGAAATCTCCATTGCAATGCTTAAAAACTCCACAGTCAAAAAATAAAACTGATCAGAAAAACATTAACCTAGGTCTATATGAGCTCAAAAATAAAATAGAACTTTATGATGTGGGAAAAGGCAAATAATAAAATAAATATTGAAAAAAGCATCCTGGTTAATCACTGTCGCAGATGTAAGAATAGCCAAACTGGAGTTCTGGATATCAGCTGTTATGGATTTGAGTCAAATCATCTTCCTTTTGGCCTGTAGAAATTGTTTTAGTTAATCTCTCTGGAATCCAAATCGGCTGCTGTTCTCCCTGTGGAAAAACACAAACAGAACCCCGACTCCAGACAATCACTGGGTCAGGACCTTTCCATTGTCCTGTTAGAATATCCTTCCAAAGTACCTTAGGCTTGTGTACATTTTTTGGACACATATGCCTTTCCGCAGCACTAAGCCCTGAGGAATCCAAATTTAAAAAGTTTAGAGTAAAAAGGGTTATTTTAAGTTTATCTTTTGGTGACATATACCCCTTTCCAATTCCCTCTTTTTGCTTTAGTAAGTACATTTTAATAGTTTGATGAGCTCTTTCAACTATGCCTTGTCCTTGTGGATTGTATGGAATTCCTGTTATATGAGTAATGCCAAATGATGAGCAAAATTGTTTAAAAGAGGTAGAAGTATAACCAGGACCATTATCTGTTTTTAACTGTTTTGGAACGCCCACAGTGGCAAAATTTTGTAAGCAATGAGCTATAACATCTTTAGTTTTTTCTCCGGAATGAAGGGAGCCCATTAAAAATCCGGAAGAAGTATCAACTGTAACATGCAAATATTTTAATTTTCCAAATTGTGGCAAGTGTGTGACGTCCATCTGCCAAATATGGTTAGGTATCAGTCCTCTAGGATTGACTCCAAGATTAACTTGTGGTAAAAAGGTCACACAATTTTGACATTGTTTTATTATTTGTCTAGCTTGTTCCTTAGTTATTTTAAAACGCTTTTGTAAAGTATTAGCATTGACATGGAACCTTTTATGAAAATGTGTAGCTTCTTCTAGTGTAGAGAAAATATGTATGTCATGTGTAGTTTTATCTGCTAAATCGTTGCCCAAACTAAGGGCTCCAGGCAATCCTGTATGTGCTCTGATATGTCCTATAAAGAATGGATCTTTTCTGTCCCAGATTAGACTTTGTATAGCAGAAAACAAAGAGAAAACAGTAGAGGAAGGGGAAATCCTGCCAGCATCTTCAAGGGATACTATAGCATTAACTACATACTGACTATCAGAGAATAAATTAAATACAGAATCTTTAAACATCACAAAAGCTTGTAAAACTGCATTAAGCTCTACCTTTTGAGCTGATTGTTTGGGTACTAAAAATGTAAAAGTTTGATCAGGGGTAACTACTGCTGCTGTACCATTATTTGACCCATCAGTGAATACATTTGGAGCATTCATGATAGGGGTTTTTCTTGTCATTTTTGGAAAAACTACAGGATGCGAAGACCAAAAAGACAACAAAGGATTAGATGGTAAGTGATTATCAAATGAAACATTAGATTTACACATGATTATTGCCCAAGTATTTAACTCATTAGCTAACTCATCAATTTGATCCATAGTATATGGAGTAATAATTTTATTGGGAGAAATTCCAAACACTCCCTTTGCTGCTTTTATTCCTTTGAGTATTAATTGTCCTACAGCCTCAGGATACCTAGTAAGAATAGTGTTAGGAGAATAAGATAAATGTATCCACAATAATGGACCTTCTTGCCAAAATACTCCTGTAGGAATATTTTTTGTTTGTCCAGGAACCCCCAGCCGGAACTATCTCTCCCGGAAATCCCTCCTCCTGCACTTCCCCAACCAATGGGAACTCTCAGGGAATCCCCGGAAATCCCCACGAGAACTCCAAAATAGTGCGAGAACTCAAAAGTTGCGGCAGAGGCGGACAGGCAGAGGCGCCTGTCAATCAATACTGTTGGCAAAATGCCAGAGGCCATACAGACTCAGCCGTGGCTCTCAGCAACTCTTTATCTTTCTATCCTGTCTGTGTTAGTGGTCTCCTTTGCAGCTTCCCCTACTCTTTCCGAACTTGTTGCTTTGGGTCTACCCATCCTGTATGCTACATATTTATCTCTCACACATCTTTTCTAACTCTACAGAAAAATTTCCTGATTCTTCCTCAAATTTTCTATTTTTTATTTTTTTTGGTTTATATGACTTACATGAGCTCAATTAAAGGAGTACTCTTGCTCAGAGACCCTCCCTTCACTTTGCACCAAACATTTTGCAACTTGTTTTACTTTCTTTAACTATCTTTTCATCTCTGCTTTTCCATCCCAGTTCTCACACATCTGGGAGTTCAGCACAAATATTTTCATATGGCCTGCCTGTCAAACAATCCTCATTAAGTACCGACATTGGCATAATCCATAGGCAAGAGTCTCCCTTCCCATTATGACCATTCCTGCCCCATACTGGAAGCCGGAGCACTTTCAAACTTACATACATTAGGGAGAGAGGATTTTTACCCCAGCATCCTTAAAAGGCAGGAGGCAAGGGCTGGGGCTGTAGCTCAGTGGCAGAATGCTTGCCTAGCATGTGTGAGGCACTGGGTTTGATCCCCAGCACCTCAGAAAAATAAACAAAAATAAAGGCATTCTGCCTATCTACAACTATAATAATAATAACAGATGAACTCTAGATAGGGAGAGGTGGAAGGGGAAGAGAGGGGGCAGGGGGTTAGCAATGATGGTGGAATGTGATGGACTTCATTATCCAAAGTATATGTACAAAAGCATGAATTGGTGTGAACTTACCTTACATACAGAGATATGAAAATTGTGTTCTATATGTGTAATAAGGATTGTAATGCATTTTGCTGTCATGTATTTAAAAAATAAAATCAATTTAAAAAAAGGCAGGTGGCAAGAGATTTTAAAACAGTATTATTCATTAAAAAATCCTTTAGGATAAAACTTATTACTGTGATAAAGTAGACAGAATTGTACAGAAACAAAAGTGTTCTGCAGAAACTACTTTTCCTGCCTTAAAATTTAAGACCCAGCCATAGTGTCCCCTTGATCTAATTCCTTCCTGGGCCCTCCCTTCTGCTCCCTTTCTACCCCCAATGCTGTTTTACATTTCCCAGTCCTTGGATGCCTGTATTTGTGGTTTTCTCCACAAACCTCCATGCCCCTTTTCTACATAGTAGAGTCCCATTCATACATTTTTAAAAATCACTTTTATTGACATATAATTTATATTCAATAACATTTACCAATTTTAACTGTAGATGTAATTCCATGACTTTTGTCAGATATATGTAAGTCATGTGACCATTACCACAAATTGTGATATAGAACTTCAAAAAATTCTCCTCTCACCTTGCTGTCTCTCCCTCATGCCACCTCCTACCCCAAGCTTCTGCCATCTACTGATCCCACTTTCTGTCACTATGATTTTCCTCCTCCTCCTCCTTCTCCTCCTCCTCCTTCTTCTTATTTTAGAATTTCACTTAAATAGAATGAATCCTCCATCATGTTGTCTTCAATGTCCAGTAACCTTTATTTAGTATAATGCTTTTGTGAATCATCCATGATGTCTCCTCTTGCAGTTCTTTCTTAAAGCTAAGTTTATCATTGCATGCATGGACCACAATTTGTTTAGCCATTCAATTGTTGAAGGGAATATTGCATTCACTCTTCAAACTATTTCTAGTTTCTTTCCCAATATCTAGTTCTGCCTTACAAAGTCTGAAAAACTTGGTCTTTTCTTTGTACTTACAGAAATGGTTATTTTTTCCTCTATTTTTATAGTTACTCTTCTCTGAGTATGTTTCCCCTAACACCCTGATATTCTAAAAAGCTGAGATCAGGTTTATTTACTGCATAGTAAACACTCAATGAAGGTGGCCAATGTGACTAGACACCCTTTTTAGCTGACCAGCAGTTTAGTCCAAAGCCAGATGAGCAATTAAAATGACAGGAAGTGCTGTGGACTTCCCCACTATTAAGCTATGAATGTGGCACTAATTTTATGACCCAGACAGTTCCAGACAGTAAAATAACTGCAGTCTATTGATGACAACTGGGAAGAGCTTGAATTTTTCTAGGAGAGAGAACAAATTTTTTTTTTGGCAGTTGGGACTGAAGGAAATAAAGAACCATCCCTGTTCAGTTTCACATTTACAGGTCTCTAAGGAATTTGGAAAGGGTGTGGCAATTTTGCAATAGTGGAAGCTCCACATGCTGAATAAAGTAAGTATTTTGAAGTTTGCACAAGTTCTGAAGATGGTCCAGGTCTTTCAGTAAACATCTACTAAATCTACTAAATTTCTCAACACTGGAATGACCAAAAAAAAAAAAAAAAAAAAAAAGAAAATGTTTCTATCATAAGATTTTCAGTAAATGCAGTTTTACTCAAAGATGATCTGAAATGCTTAATAGTGACTATTAAGTGTAGATTTATTCTTTTATTCAAGTGGAAGTTTTTTTTTTTCCCCTGTGGATGATGCTTATCCTTGGTCACATCCAGTGATGGATGTAAAATATGAAATACAGAGTGGTTTAATAGACTCTAGGGAGATTAATTGATAGGTAGCTGAGAATAAAGTTCTGTAGTAGTGATTTGGGTTATATACTTTGTTTCTGGGGAGGTGTTTTGGCTTCAGAGGAGAGGAGAATGAAGGACCATGATAGCCTATAGCCTGGATTGGTCTTTTAAATACCTTACTTGAAAAATCTTACTTGGAGAAATACAATCAAGCACATGTGTATCAACCAAAAGATGACCACATAGAGAATGACCAAATTTTAAATCAAAGAGTCGCCTGACCTTGGTTTGCATGCTTTTATGCCTCAGTTTCCTTTTCTGAAAGAAAATGGAGGCAATCGTAATAGCCATGTCTTACTGGCATGTGTTTCACATTTATTGTTTTTGGTCTTCTAAATAACCTCAGAAACTCTGACCTATGGAGGGAATGAAGTACAGAGGTTAAATAGTACATCTATAATCATAATGATTGAGTGGCTAGAATGAAGCCAGACGTGTTGGACTTGACAGGCCTCAATAATGCTTCCCTGCCTCTCTGTGCTGTTGAGAGGAGCTAAGACTGAGCATGCCATTCATAATGTTAGTATATACGTCTAAAAATGTTAGTTTCCTTGCTCTTCACCTCAAGTGTCAAAACCCTGCCCATGTCAGAATTATTTCTCTCTATGAGATGTGCACATGGATGTGCATTGGAGGGATTGGGAAGGGTGGATATTATAATTTTTGTTGGGGGCTACCAGGGATTGAATTCAGGGGCACTTGACCACTGAACCACATCCTCAGCCCTATTTTGTATTTTGTATTTTTTTTTTTTTTTTTTAATTTAGAGACAGGGTCTCATTGAGTTGCTTATCGCCTTGCTTTTGCTGAGGCTGGCTTTGAAATTACAATCCTCCTGCCTCAGCCTCCCAAGCCACTGGGATTATAGGCATGTGCCACTATGCTCAATGGATCTTATTTTTCATTTTTAATTTTATTTGTTCTTTTTAGTTACACATCACAGTAGAGTACATAGTGTTCTAATTAGGATCCCAGTCTTGGGGTTGTGCATGATGTGGAGATTCACTGTGGTGTATTCATATATGTACATAGGAAATTATGTCAGACTCATTCTACTGCCTTTCCTATTCCTGTTCCCACTCCCTTCCCTTCATTCCCCTTTGTCTAATCCACTGAATTTCTGTTCTCCCTCACCCCTGCTTGCTGTGTGTTAGCATCAACATATCAGAGAAAGCATATTTGGCCTTCGGTTTGGGGGGATTGGCTTATTCAGTTAACATGATAGTTTCTAGATCCATCCACTTCCCAGAAAGATAGTAAAGTCATTTCTTTTTATGGCTGAATAATATTCCAGTGTGTGTATATACCATATATTATATGCATGTACTACTGCCCACTTTCCTAGTCCATCTGTGGAAGAACACCTAAGTTGGTTCCATAGCTTAGCCATTGTGAATTGAGTTGCTATAAACATTGATGGCTGCATCACTATAGTAAGCTGATTTTAAATACTTTGGATATAAAACCAGGAGTGGTATAACTGGGTCAAATTCCAATTCCATTCCTAGTTTTTTGAGTAATCTTCATACTGCTTTCCAGAGTGGTTGCACCAATTTGCAGTTGAGTAGGTATTCTTAATAAGATATATGTGTTGGTGACAGTACCACAATGATTAGTCAAACATGAAACAGATGTTCAGCTTGGTTCATTTAAATTTCATTTATTTTGTTTTGTTTTTGACACTGGGGATTGAACCCAGGGGTGTTTTATCACTAAGCTATATCTCCAGTCCTTTTTTATTCTTTGAGACAGAGTCTCTAAAGTTGCTTAGGACCTCGATAAATTGCTGAAGTTGTTCTCAAACTTGTGATCCTCCTGCTTCAGCCCCTCAAGTCACTGGGATTATATGCATGTACAACTGCCCAGTTTAATTTCATTTATTTAATGGAAAATAGAGTTCTTTTTGAAAATTATACTTCAGGCAGAGATAGGCTCTTTACTGTGATTCAAGAGGAGGTGTAGCTCAGGGGTAGAGCATTTGCCTAATATGTGCAAGGCCCTGGGTTCCATCTCCTGTACTTCAGGGCGGGGGGGGGGGGGGGGGGGCAAGAAGAGGAGGTGGTAAGTGGTTAGTGTGAAAATTTTCTCCATTGGTGAGTTTAAAATAAACTGAGCATTGGCAGAAAGGATAACAGGCTGGTGCAAGTTGAAAGTTCCATTTAGAGGACTGTAAGCTTGTAAACCAGACCCTTGTGGTGTGGCAGGTTTTTTTGTTTGTTTGTTTATATTTTCAAATTTGAAGAAGGAACATACTTTTTAAGGAAATGGTAATAACCAGGGTCACTGGGGTGACTTAGAAATCCAATGACGATGATGTGTATCTGGTCTCTGAAAGGCCTTTAACTATTTCAGTCTTATAGTTTAGCTCTGATAAATCTAAGGTAGTGTGTTATCTGATGTTTTCTTTCAAGAAAACTTTGAGCTACAGTTTCCAATTAGAAAGAAAAAATAATCAATAGTCAAAGAAAAGCAAGGCAGATAGATAATGAGCTGTGTTTTCAGACACTTGAGTAGTTAAACTCAATACTCAATATGTACCAGGAATTTTCACCAGGGAGTGAATTAGCAGTTGAGCTATCCTTGAGAAAATTTCAGACTGCTGCCTCTTTTGTTGCTTGGTGCAGTAGAGTATGTCTTTCCCCATTTTTATGAAATTGAAAAAGTAGTTCACAAGCAGGCAGAGAAGGCCAGAGTGATGGCTGAGTTTTGGGCAACACACACTATCGTATGTTGCCTGTTGATTCCTGCTTTGCCAGTGGTCTGCCAGCCCTGTTAAATCTAGGAAGGAGAGATTTGTTTGAACAGGTCCCTTTCTTCCTCACACTGCACCAACACTACAAAAACAAAACAAGAAAAACAACAGAAAAACCCCAAATTCCACATCACTTAGTGATTTACCTCTATAGGGATTAAACAATGCTGAACAGAGGCTGTGTGTAGCTGTCACCATGAGGCCATTGTCATTTTAAAGTCTGGCCCAGACATGCTGTTCAATTAAAGAAGGTTCTAAATCCAGGGATTTGGTACTGGGGATCTAATTATGGAACATAATTACCTGTGGGCCTTTGACATGCCTGAAGCCAGAGTGAGCAGAGCAGGTTAGTGCCCAGGACAATGACTTATGTTCAGGGCTTGCTGTGACCTCTTGCCTGAGGAGCTCCCTTCAAATAAATCTTCCCCACAAATGTCCACTCCTTTCCAATTGGGAAGGGAGTAAGGGTGAATGTGTAATCTTGAATAGTTCCTTTGGAATTTGCATCTTGGTGACTCTCTCATAACTTAAATTTATGTCTGATTTCTTTCTTGAGTCTTTAATTGTAGTTTCCACTTTAATATTCTAGGGTGTGTGCGCAAATGGATAGAGAAAGAGAGAGAACCAGGAGATTTAATGGACTATTATCTCTTTCTTAATACTTTATTTTCTTAATTTTTTTATGTTAACCATATATTACTTTTATAATGTGAAAGTCTGAGCCCCAAAAGTAACAAGGCAGCCAAGCTATGAAAATAATTTTTTAAATTTTATTTGTTCTTTTTAGATATACTGAAATTAATTTGTTTTTATTCGGTTATTCTTTTCTTCTCCTTCTCTTTCCTACCCTTCTCCCTCCTTCCCCCACCCCTTCTCCTTCTCCTCCTCCTCCTCCTCCTCCTTCTTCTTCTTCTTCTTTTTTTTGCATTGTTACTTTTAAATAGAGACCACATGACCTCATTTGTTATAGTGAATAACAAATAAGAGGCAATATTTCAAGAGGGCACCAGAAACCCTTTCCATCAATCATAAAATGGCAGAAAGCGAAAGTATCTTCAACCACCCAAGCCTTTGGTTATTTTTTCTTTTGATCTCTGTTCTCTCAGGCACATCAGCCTGCTGCTTCCAGAATGGGCTCTGCCTTCAGAGTTTGTGCTGGTTAGGACGCCAGTCTACCAGCTTACTTTAACAATGTAATGGGGTCCCTCACTTAGCTGAGGAACCTGGACAAGTCTTCTTTGATTTCAGCTTCATCTCAAGGCCCAAGGGTGTTTTCTTTAAAAAGCTTCAAGGGAATGAGGTAGAAAGGGCAGAGACAGGAGATGGAAACCAGCAGAAGAGCCAAGAGTATGGTCCCCACAGGACTAATGGACTGCAGGCCTCAGAAGGCTGAAAACGCAAAAAGCAGAGTGACCCCCCCCCCCCCCAGCCGCGGGAAGTACAGGCCTTCAGTTTCTTCTGTAACATGGGCCACAGTGCAAAAATCTGGACAGGAAATGTCATCATGATGGAGGGGCATGCAAGGACCGGGGAAGATGTGAGGCCAGGCAGACAGAAGCGAAGATGGCCATGCTGGATACAGTGGCGGCGTTGGCCCCATAGTCAAAGAAGATGAGGTGGCCCAACAGCATGAAGACTGGCATGGCATAGATGGTGTCAGTGCTAATGGACTATCAGGGTCTTCAGCCCTGGTGAAAAACAGTAAGTGAAAGTAGTGAAGACCCAGGCACCCTGCAGGTCAGCCCACTGGGTCCGTCTGCCCTTCTTCCACCCTTGGCCTCCATCAGTGCAATCCAACAAAATGTAACCAATCAATGAAGATGCCAGGCCAGTTCCAAAAAGCCAGTGGGGGATCCAAAAGACCCTGGTCCATATACCACCAAATGACCACGAAAACACTGACATTGCCCAGCTGTTGTATCACCACACTGGACCCGAAGACCACAGCCCGAAATTGGTATTTGTGGGCACAGAGGTTCCTCTGGAACTTTTCCAGGAACTACAGGTCCACATAGTTATCAGGGAAGGGCTGTGCCCATCCAAGACCTTCTGCCACCTGGCATCCTTGGTGCTAGTTACAGGTTGGGCACATATCATCTTAAACTCAGGCCAGTCCACTCTCCCTCCAAGAAGTCCATGTGGTTCTCATTCTTTGTGAAATTTTGAAATAAGACGTCTCTGGAAATTCCATGCTGTTCTCTACCAGACTTTCCTTGTTTTCAAAGGCAGCAATCCAGGGTAGGCCTGCAATAGATGAGTTTGTTCTCTGAGGCAGGACAGCACAAATTCCTGCCCTTGTAGGAATAAGTGGCCCAGGTGGTTGGCCATCAATTGCCCACTGGCTTCTGCTTCTAGGGTCGAGGCCTCCTTCGAACTTGTGATCCTCCTGCCTCAGTCTCCCAAATAGTTAGGATTACAAGCCTGTACCACTGGGCTTGACTCCTTCTGATATTTCTTCTAAGAAAACATTTTAAAGAATGCATGCTAATTTTCTAAGATTACTTGAAGGGGAAATATAAAAGGTATTTACTTTGTAATTATTTTAAGTATAAAATATGATTTTCAATTATAAAATATAAAGGTAAAAGAAAAGCTGACCATGGTGGTACACACCTATAATTCCAACAACTTGGTAGGTGGAGGCAGGAAGATTGCAAGTTCAAGGACAACTTCAGAAATTTAGCAAGGCCCTGTCTCAAAATAAAAAGAAAAGGGTTGGAGTTGTGGCTCAGTGGTAGAGCACTTGCCTGTTATGTGTGAGGCCCTGGGTTTGATCCTCTGCACTGCATATAAGTAAATAAATAAATAAATAAACCATTTACAACTAAAAATATTAAAAATAAAAAAATAAAAATGGCTGGGGATGTAGTTCAGTGATAAAGCACCTCTGGGTTCAATTCATAGTATAAAAAGAAGATAAAAAAGAAAAAAAAGAAAGAAAAAAGAAGGTTAAGGAAGGCTCAATATATTTAATATATTTTAATTTAAAAAATATTCAGGTAATATTTATTGAATACCTAGATGGCATTACATTATAGACATATGAAATGCTCACAATAATCTGAGGAAGCAAAAAAAAAAAAAAAAAAAAAAAAAAAACTTATTCCTATTTTTAAAGGTTAAGGAATTATGAGTATCTTGGTCTCCAAGGTAGATTCCTATTGAAGTTTAACTGATATTCTAGGTAAGTACCTTTGCCACACCAAATAGTAATTACATTTTGTTAAATATCATGTGATAGCTGTGATGACTACTTGCATGTGTGGTAGGTAATTTTATGTGTCAATTTGGCTAGGCTGTTGTACCAAGATATTTGGTCAAATATTATTCTAGAATTTTCTGTGAAGGTATATTTTAGATGAAATTAACAATCTAATTTATGTTCCGTAATGTTGATGGGCCTCATTCAATAAATTGAGGGTCTTAAAAGAAAAAGTACTAATCCCCCAACAGCCTACTTCTCCTACACCCTGAAGAGAAGGGAATTTTGTGGGTGGACAGCCTTAGACTCCAGCTGTAGCTCTTCCTTGGGTCTGCAGCCTGCTGGCCTAAGCTGCAGATTCTCAACCTGCCAGTCTCCCCAACTGTGTGAGCTAATCATTTAAAATAATTCTTTCTCTATTCTCTCTCCACATCCTATTGGTTCTGTTTCTCTGGGGAGTTCTAATAAAATATTATACAATTTTCTTTTCATAAAACTTTTACTTGGCTTTTTAAAAATAAAACTCCACTATTGGTTAATGTTTCTGCTTCTTGGTATCCCCTTGGGTTTCAGGAAAGAATTGCCCAATATGCAATGGAAGAGAAGAAGGTTAAAGGAACTCAAGAAATTCAACTGTTTGCATAGTCAGCTGTTAAATAATTGAGACTTTAATGAATGTCTAAATAAGTAAATGAAATGGGATGATAGGACTTGAATAAGACCAACAGAAGGCAAATAGTTTTGGTGAACATAACAAAACAAAAAACAAACAAACAAAAAACCCAAACAAAACAAAAAACCTTGTACGGGTTGGAAGATTTTTATTTTAATCTAGAACTGTGCTAATTAGTGGAATTTTTTTTTGTATTTCTAGTATACATTTCTCCTATTTTCATCCGAATGTGCTGCTGGCAGTCTGGCTGACAATGACATTCTTCCCTTTGAACCTGCAGTCATTGTGATCCCTTCTCAGCCAGCCCTATTCACACAGCGGACTGCTTTTCTAGGCTGTGTTCTTTTAAATTCTTCCTTTAGTGTCCCTATGGCAATCTTACTTAAAATACCATAACTCTTCTCACTGTCAGATCTAGCAATATTGGAAAAGAGTTGCAATTACTTGACAATAAAAAATACATATATTAAAGGAGATCAATACTTCTGCAGCTCAAGGAGAATCACAATTCAACATTCTGCCAACTGGATCAATTAATTTAATAACATCCACTAAAGGAACCTGAGATAACCACGTAGGCAGTCCTCACTCACTACCAATTAAGCAAATCCTCAAAGAAAGGTAAAAAATTTGCAGTAGAGAAGCAAGAATCCTTATAACATGAAAATATTTACTAATGAACTTTTGTTTACAAAATTAATCTCCAGTTGTGTTTCTCTTCCTGTTAACATCACTGAGGATATTTTTAAAACTATTTTTTTTAGTTGTAAATGGATCTTTTATTTTATTTATTTATTTATATGCAGTGCTGAAGATCAAACCCAGGGCCTCACACATGCCAGGCAAGTGCTCTACCACAGAGCCACAACTCCAGCTCCATCACTGAGGATTTTATAGAATATCATATGACTTTTCCATAAGCTCCTTACTCATTTTGGATGCCACAATAAAATGCAAATCAAATGCAAAGTGAAATTTCAAATTCTACAAAAATCATAGGATTGCATGCAGTTGTTGAGCACAAAGTTGAAGAACTTTTCAACACTATAGCAAAAACAAGAACAAAAAGAACATTAGGCACAATTAAATCAGATAACATTAAAAGATGACAAATATCTACCCAGATGATGAAGTAATCAGTACTTCAAAAAAGTTTGATTTGCACATCAAAGGATTAAGACATGTACTCAGAAAAACTGATGAAGCACTCATATATTTCTGCAAAAATAACAAGCTTTACATCATGCTGCACAAACCAAATGTGAAGGATATAATTTTGTGGTCTCTGGATTTTGTCAGAAAAAAAAAAATGCTACTAAGAAATACCCAAAACTCAAACAATACTTGTTTCATTTTTACTCATTTCTCTCCTCCTTTATTGGACCACAAGTAGAGAAGCTTATGTTAATAATTGTTTTGCTATGGCAAACCATCATTCTTGTATGATTAGGATCCTCTTTTGTTGTATCTATCATTTATCTAATCTGTTTTCACTGCATTTGCTAATTCTATTCAACTCCCTCTTGTAGGAACTCTGATACTATATTTATTCTGTATCCTACCTGTCATTCTTTGATTCTTGATTCTTGACCTAAACCCCTCATTAGAGGGTTCTGAATATCATGAAAAGAAATTTATTTAATAATACCCAGTACCTCTTTCACTCAGCATCTGTGCTCAGGGCTGGCAGAGCACTACCCGTAACCCTCAAAGCATACCCTCCTAACAAACCCGGGGAAAGTAGTGTGACTCAGTATCTCTTGCCTGTATCATCTATGTTGAAATACAGTGAAACATTGTTTATTGTGTTTTTGCCAATACCAAAACAGGTTGTTTGCAGTGCAGGGAGGATCTGAACAGTGGCAAATCTTAGCTAGGAGAAAAGACAAATTAACTTGTCAAATCTTTGCTCTCAGACAGTATGAATGTCATAGATTCTGGCTACATCAAATATTGTTTCCAGTAGTGAATATTTGTTTGATTTCTCTTTGTGCCCATTTCTCACTTCTGACTGTTCAAATCATGGCTGAAGAAGGATTTGCGAAGTAGCATATTATTGGCAACAGTTACTCATAACAGCTCAAGAATTGTCTGTAATATTAAATAATTACTCAAACATTGTTGGCTCAATAACAAAATAGAGATGTGCAACCTTTCCCCAACCTGTAGTTAACTTTTGCCAGCTTTTAGTCATATGTATCTAAGCATATCTTGGCATGTTTTAAAATTTTATCAGCAACACATAAATAAATAAAAAAAAGTATTGTGTCCATCTATAACTAAAAATATCTAAAAAATTTATCATTAAGGAGTTATCCTTCCAATAAAAGAATTATAGAATTTACTTAGTAATTTATCAATCTGATTTGTAACTTTTAAATTGGTAGATGTTTTCATCAGCTTTTTCACTGATGTGACTAAAGGATCTGACCAGCACTGACTAAAGGATCTGTAGGGGAGGAAAAGTTTATTTGAGGGCTCACGGTTTCAGAGGTTTTAGTCCAAGAAGGCTGGCTCCATTCCTCCGGGCTTGAGGTGAGGCTGAACATCATGGCAGGAAAATGTGGTGGAGGGAAGCAGCTCACATCATGGTGATAAAGAAGCAGAGAGAGAGACTCCAGCTGCGATATAAAATATATGCTCCATAGCCACGCCCCCGATTAACCACTTCCTCCAGCTGCACCCCACGTGCCTCTAGTTACCACTCAATTAATCCCATCTGGGATTAATTCACTGACTGAGTTAAGACTCACAATCCAATCATTTCTCCTCCAAACCTTATTTTGCACTGTCTCACACATGGGCTTTTGGAGGACATCTCATATCCAAACCATAACAGTAGATATATGTCGACCTCCATTTACATTCTTGTCCCAGTGTTATGTGTGGACTGGATTCATTTATTGTTATTTTTATTTGTAGAAATACTACTGTCCTGTAGTTTTCATTTCCACTCCCTCCTCCTTTTCCTCCCCTCCCTTCTATCCCTCCTCTCCCTATTCCTCTCTTTCTCGTTGTCCACCTTTTTCCTTTCTCTCAGTTGCTTGATGTAAGTTCTAGCCAGGTAACTCTGTGTGTGTGTGTATTATGTGTGTATGCTAATTAGCATGGTTCATCTAAATATGGCAAATAGTCCTTACTGGTCATCTATCACATTGAACTTAACTATTCCCCTGGTGGGAGGCAGTAAGATTGTCTTCAACTTCCCTTAGTGACAATACTGTAATGAACCTCCTTCATTGTAGATTGTGTGACTGACAGATTTCCCTCCAGAAAGTATGCACCAGTTTCCACTCTGGCTAGCTGAACAGGGAGTTCTATATCACCACATCCCTCTCAAAATGTATCATTATTCTGCTTGCTAATCTTTGCCAATCTAATGGAAATAAAGTGCTATTTGTCAATCAAATGGAAATAAAGATTTCTCTGCATACTGATAAGTTTGGTTTCTTCTGTGAATTTCCTGTTTATAACTTAACCCTTTCCTTTTGTTTTTGAAAGAATTCTTTTATCTGTTTCAGATATTAGATCTTTGCACAGTTTACAAATTGCACATGTATCTCTCGATCTGATACTTATTTGCTTACTTTATTGACAATGATATTAACTGGAAAGACATCTTCACTTTTGATTTAATAAAATTTTATTTTCTGGTTCAGTATTGAAAGTTCTGTCTGAGAAGTTCTTTTCCTTTGTTCATAAGGATTTTCCTTCACCCTCCTGTCTAAAGTGTATTTCAATTTTGGGTCTTTAATCCCTCTATGATCTCTGTTGTTTGGGGTATTAGGTCTTTTGCTCACTGAGTGACACAGTTTTCCACTGACAGTGACCAGAGTAGTCGTTCTTGTCCTCATGGATTTATGCCTTTTCATCAGATACTAAATCCTCACATGTGCTATATCTGTTTCTGAATTAGCTATTCCAGTACATCATTCCACTTCCTATTTTACTTTAATGTGTTTTTGCACCGTAATATATTGTAATACCTAACAAGAAAATTCTCTCTCTCTCTCTCTCTCTCTCTCTCTCTCTCTCTCTCTCTTTTTTTGCAAAGTTGCTTTAGTGTATTACTTCATTGAATCTTAGTAAAATCTGGCTGGAATTTTCACTGGCATTTTTTTTTTTTTTTTGTACCAGGGATTGAACTCAGAGATGCCACATTCCCAGTCTTTTAAAATATTTTATTTAGAGACAGGGTCTCGATGAGTTGCTTAGGGCCCTGGGATTATAGGTTATGCCACTACACCTAGCATGAATTTTAAATTATAGATTAGCTTGATGAGAATTGAGGGCTTTGAAAAATTAAGTTGTCCTACCCAATATATGGAATATCATTTCACTTATTCAGACCCTTTTAAGTGTCTTCTCATAGAATCTTAAATTTTCTGCAAAGGGTAATGATTCCTCCCATCCAATTGTCATTTTCTCTCTTTCTGGGAGTTTTTTTTTTTTTTTTTTTTTTTTTGAGAGCTTGGCATTTCTACTTCTCTTCTCCATATTTCATAGTCCTTCTTTTATATTTTTAATCCCTTTAACTTTTTCTGATACTTTCTAGGAGAGTTCCTTCAGCTTACCTCCAAGATTATTGATCTATTTATTGAGTGTACCCATTCTACTTAACTTACTGTATTTCAGTTCAATTATAATATTTCTTCAACTCTTATGACTTTATGGTTCATATTACTAATATATCCAATGTCATTAAAAATATTTATTTTACTTACTTTTGAATTCTTATTTTTTCAGGTAATTCTTTTCAGTTTGTTTGTTTTTCCTTATGTTGGAAATATTCCTTGGGTAATTAGTTTTGTAGGTAGTTAGTTAATATTTCCCAAGGACTATC
The DNA here is from genome assembly GCF_047511675.1 of Marmota flaviventris. NCBI lineage: Eukaryota > Metazoa > Chordata > Mammalia > Rodentia > Sciuridae > Marmota > Marmota flaviventris. The sequence goes on from NC_092504.1 coordinate 94,742,368, forward strand.
AGCTACCTGTCGCTAAGCAGGGATTGGGAAGGATTCTAGAGTTTAGGAAGCTCACCAATGAATAAATAATTTCAGTGAAGATAAGTGATATGCAAAAAAAAAAAAAAAAAACAAAAAAAAATCATGAGTGAAGGTCATTTGGTACTTTGGTATGGTTAGTTGATAAGGAAAGGCCTCTGAAGGGTTATGGGTGATCAAGAAAGAACTGAGAAAGAGCAGTAATGAGAAGATCTGGGAAAAGAGCGTTCCAGGTAGAAACTGTACATATGTCGACACTTTGGGGACAACCAGTTTGGTTATACTTAAAGAACAAAATCTAGGTCACTGGTATAAGACAGAGGGCAGGGTGATATGGGATGAGAACAAAGAGATAGGGAAGGCCCAGATTTCACACAGCTATGCGATGAGGAGTTTGTGTTTTATTCTGAATCAAATTCCATAAATTTCAAAATTAGCAGTGAGGTGATCTCATTTGGTCACCCTGTTCAACATGTATATTATGAAAATTTTAAACATACCATAAAGTTGGAAGAATTTTACTCTTTATATGTTCACCAATAGATTCTACTATTAACATTTTGCCAAACATTTTTTTAATCGCATATCTATTGATTTGTTCATCCCTGTAATCATCCGTTAGTCTTTCATATTATTTTTGGATGTATTTTAAAACAATTTCAGGCCCTAGTATATTTCTCCTAAATAATTCAGTGTATATATCTTTGCCTAGATTCCCCCCCCCACCCCTACTCCAGGACTGGGTTCTTAACCCAGGGCACTTAACCACTGAGATCCCCATCTCTTTTTATTTTTTATTTTGAGGCAGGGTCTCACTAAATTGCTTAGGGTCACACTAAGTTGTTGAGGCTGGCCTCGAACTTGGAGTCCTCCTGCCTCAGCTTCCGGAGTTGCTGGGATCACAGATGTGCACCATCACGTCTGTTGAGTTTTGGCTTCTTTTTATTTTGATGAAAAATTTACATAAAATGAAATGCATAAATTGTTGACTTTTTATATGTATTTTCACAATTCAAACTTGTATCAGAATATAGCCCATTTATCTTCACAAAAGTGAAAATCTTTGTGTCCATTCTCAGTCAATCTCTGTACTCACTGCCGAACAGGCAACTACTATACTAATTTTTTTCTACCATCGACATCAAATTAATGTAGAATATGATGTAGAATTTCACAAAGTATATTCATACAGTATGTAGTCTTTTGAGTGAGGTGTTTTTCATTTAACATAATCTTGAAATTCATCCTATTGTTACAAGTATCTGTAATTTGTTTCTTTTGTTTTATTGTGGACTAGTATTTCAGTACATAAATATACCACAGTTTATCTATTCTATTGATGAACATTTAGCCTTTCTGCAGTTTTTGTAATAATGAATAATGTTTTGAAGAGCATTATTGTATAAATCCTTTTGTGAACATATGCCTTCATTTCTCTTGGGTAAATATTTTTTTGGGGGGTTAAATATTTGGGACAGAATTGATGAGTTCTTGAGTAAATTTAGGTTTTATTTTAGGAGAAATTATATCTTTTCCTAGAATGCTCATACCATTCTCATTTGATTTTTAAAAGTGATCATTTTGGGCAGGATTATAAGGGGACAAAAATAAAAGCCAAGAAATCAGGATATTGTCATAACTTAAAGTCAGAACCTACATGTTGGTTTTAGCCAGACTCTAAATTATCTATATAATTTTAATTGCCAGTAAAACTGATACTGATTCAGAGAACATATTTCAGCTGTGTACTTCAGAGGTATGGAAGGAATTTAACACCCTGAATCCTGCATTTCAGAGAAGCGTGTCACACAGAAAGTCACATAGAGAAGACACTCCTGTGAGCCTTCTCCAACTGAGGGCCAAGTGTCCAGGTTGTCTTCTTCTTTTAGTCACAAAACTTATATATCTTGTCCTTTTTATTGTAAAATGAAATATAGGTCTACGAAAAACCACACAAAGGAATTGTGTATCTTTTAGATTATTTATAAGTCAAACACTTTTGATTATCACCCAGGCTACCGGTGAGTACAGATAGGTCAGCTATTCTGGAAGCCTCTCCAGGGGATCTGTACCAATGTCATCTGTCCTTCTCTCCAGAAGTAACCTTCTTTATGGTTTCATCACTTGAGTGTCCAACATTAGACATTCTAGTTGATTTTGCCTGTGTGAAAAATTGATGTTTTTCATGTCTCTTTTAATCTATGGGTTTATCCTCTATGTCATTTTTTATCTTGATGTTTATCTGTTGAAGAACCTGGGCCATTTTAATATAAAGTGTCTCACAGTCTAAGATGCTAGATTTTTTTTAATTGGATCCTCATGGTGAAGTTCAGTGTGTTCAGGTTTGATTCCATTGATCCATAATGTCTGGCTGTTGGTCTTTTTCTGATGTTAGAAGACATTGGTTTTCATTGCCTTCATTCATTAGCTCATTGGGGACTGCAAAAGGGTGATGTTCTATCACTTGGTTTCTGATTATTAGCTAAAAAAATTATTTTTATAAAGAAGATGCGTCTTGCTAGGCACAGTGGCACGTGCCTGTAATCCCAGCAACTCAGGAGGCTGAGGCAGGAAGATTGAGAATTCAAAGTCAGACCAGGCAACTAAGAGAGACACTGTCTCAAAATAAATAATAAAAAGGTCTGGTGATACAGTTCAGTGTTACAGCACCCCTGGGTTCAATCCCTAGTACCCACTCCCCTCAAAAAATAAAGATACTTCTTTCACCTCTTTAGTTACTGAGTAATACAATTTATATAGGAAAGGCAAGATAAGTAATTATTTCAGCACTTTATTTCATTTAGGGATGCAATTTTGTTTCTATGACATCCTCTGAGAGTGAGCATTTACACACACACACACACACACACACACACACACACACACACTTCTTTCTTTCTTTTCTTTTCTTTCTGGAGAGGGAGGGCTGTGTGTGATGGCACATGCCTGTAATCCCTGCTGCTTAGGAGGGTGAGGCAGGAGAACTGTAAGTTTGAGGGCAGCCTGGGCAATTTAGTGAGACCCTGTCTTTAGATGGATAGAAAAAGACAGACAGATAGACAGACAGACAGGGAGATGTAGCTCAGTGGTAGAAACCACAGGAGTTCAAATCCAATAAAACCCAATACAGAGAGGAGGGGTTGAAAAAGTTTTTTAAAAATTCTCTTACTTGGAATTTTGCCAATTGTACTAGTATTCAAAAGAAATAGCTGTTTTGTCAAGATATACTGTGTGTGTGTGTATGTGTGTGTGTGTTTTCTGAAGGAGAAACAAACTGGCACAATAAAATACTTGATAAGTAATTGTTCTTTGGCTAACTAGCACTTCTCATTTTCCATGAAGTAATTTTTCTGTAAACAAGACAAATTACTGCTGTTTTATGTATCTCTATTATGAGATAACACAGTGCATTCAATCACTATCTTTATGGAAGTTTTTGACCTTATATTTAAAAAATTTTATGTAGCCATTTTCCTTGCTTCACAAATTCTTCAGCAATATAATTTTATAGGATAAAGGAAAGTTAGAAATTGAGAGTTCTCTAATCAAGAGTTAATATGATCTAAAGTTGACCAGACACACTTACAAAATCTTACTTTCTTTCATTCAGGAAATAGAGTAATGTCACTTCCAACAAGTAAAACAGAGGTAACACGCTTTGTCAAAACCCTGTCCTTGGGTGGACATGCACTTTGGGATATGGGGTCAGCTCTGATCTGGGCTCAAAGGTTGTGGCTTCTACCCAGGCATGCCACTGCTGCACTTCTTTAAAGGACAAGCATAAGGAATCTTTGCTTACTCTCCTGCATAACAAGGAGACCACCACAAGACAGCCAGACCACTAACATAGTTCTGAAGTGTCTTTCCACATGAGAATTAACTGAATAACAATACATTCGAAAGCTACATCACTTTCCTTGGATTTAATTCACCAACAATATACATGGCTCACTTGTGACTGAGGCGATCACAACATCTTTTATTCCATTCCAGTCGTAATTACTAATGTCTATAACACTCCAGTCACACATCACACTGCACACAATGATTGACGTGTGTGTGTGTGTGTGTGTGTGTGTTATAGAAACACTAAGAAAGGATTAAGGTAGCTACAGGGTTTCAGGATGTTGTGCTAAAACAAAGGCAGAGAGCAAATACAAATGCAAGAGTCATTGTAGGTGGTCAGATAAAGGTTTTAACAAACCAGTTCTATAGAGTGGAGGTGAGGGTCCAGATGGATAACAGTTTCAAAGTCTCAGCGTGAGGTGTCAGCTTGAAGTGATCCATGCATCCTCAAGGGCAGGGAAAGCTAAAGTCCAGGGACAGAGAGTTGGAGGTTCATTGTTGTGACAATTTTCCTGAGCAAGGCTCATGATGAGTGTTGGAGTCAGCGTGTTGCTATATTCAGATCTGGTAGGCTCCTTCTTTCATGGGTCCTAGGTGAGGGGGTTATATCTAGTGAAATGATAGGCTCTTGCGTCTGGAGTTTCTGATATGATCTGACATGCCCAAGTGTCCAGGTGCTCCTGATTTACTTTGAAAAGTTGGTGCAAATAAATTATTCATTTGTGCCTATGGTTGTGCTGGGTAGATGGTGATTGTTTACTTGTACAAACAAGGTGTAGAGGCATTCTCCCTTGGCACTTATATTCAAAATGGAGTGGCTTATGGCAAACTACAGCTTTATAAAGTGGAGTAACTAGGGCTAGGCATCTCCTGCCTTCCACAAGGATCAAGAAAATGGAGTATATTTGTCAAGCCTCAGATAGATAAACGATATCCCTAAGCCTAAAAATCTTATCTCCAGGGCTTTTTCAGCTAAAGTCCTCTCTTTTAGATTACTGATGGGATTTGTAGAGATTTAAAATAATTGTTTTTCATGTCTTTTGCAATAATAATAAAGGGGTATTAGGGAATCTGTGATGGTGCCTAGCCCAGTTTCTAACTTCATTCCTCAAACATCTCTTATTCTCTTGGTCATTAGACATCTAGTAGCTACTTGCATAATTACTAGCATTTCAGGTAAGGGAGTTATACAAAATATTTTTCAAATTCCTCCTTAATCCTTATCTTGAAAAAAAAAAAACTAGGTATATTCTTAGCCATCTTAGGAAGCACTTTCTGTAAATAATCTGACTTATGTATCAAGGTTCAACATTAAAATTCTTTGTCATTTTAGAGCCATTCTTTTCCTTATTGTTGGGTTTGTTGCAATTATCTGTTTATTTCCTAAGTTATGTCCAGTACCTAATGGAATTCATATAGAAACATGTGAAATGAAAAAGGCACAAGTGACATTTAATCTAGAAAAAGAATTAGTGTTGCATTGTGAACTTGGAGCCCCTGTAGACTACTGATTAGGAGTTGAGCTGATCTTAGCAGTTTCTAATGCTTGAATTTTGAAGCCATCAAATTATTTATTGCTGGAGCTGCCATTGGTAACTAGGTTGATTGATCTAACTAAACAGCAATCAATTGGAGTTACTTGAGCTACTCCACGCTACCTGAGAAGATAAAATGTTAAATAAATTGTGTTGTGTTGCCATCCTTGAGGAATGAACTTGAAAATAGTGCAATTCAAAGTGTGGGTCATGGACCTGTGCCAGCCCACAAACTGTTTCTTTGCCCATAATTAAATAATATGTAATTGAGAAGAAACTTTTAGGAAAGATTATCATAATTGAACAGAACAGTTTTAAGTGTGTTCATTTCATTCTGCTAGAGATTTATTTTTATTGCAGTTTTTAAAAGCATTGGTCTGAGAATGACAGGAAATTAAAAAACACATGGCTCTACACCACTGAAAGTTTGAGAAGCACTGGTTATAGACATAAGTCAGATGTGTTCATAAATAAATCCAGGTAATCAGATTAGAAGGTTCCATTAAGAGCCATAAGTACTTAACTGATCACTAGGTTCCTTGACATCAGAATTACCCTTTGATTTAAATGTTTTCTTACTTAATATCATGAAAAGTGCTTTGGTTTTCTCTTCATATTTTTAATTGAGATATAATTCACATATCATAAAACCTAAGTGCATTTTTATTTACTTTTCTTGTGCTTTCTTCCTTGACCTCTGAGATATATATAAGTGTGACATTTAATTTTGAAATAGTTGACATGTAGGGCCGCGGTTCTATATATGTTAAGGTGATTGATTTCTAATGAAACAAATCATGCAGGAAACAATCTTCCTGATTTCAATTTTTTAAAAAAGTAATGGAAATGCTTTTTATATTGATTGTATTGGTTACATACATGTTAAAAATGATCAAATTGAATACTTCAAATATGTACATTTTATTGTACTTCAATTTTACCTCAATAAAGTTATGGAAAAAAAATAAAACCTAAGTGCAGTTGGATAGGAGAAATAACTTCTAGTATTCTAAAACATAGTAAAATAACCATGGTTGACAACAATTAGTTGTATATCTCAAAATAGCAAGTAGAGAAGAGTTTGAATGTTCCCCAAACAAAAAAATGATAAATGTTTGAGGTCATGGATTTATCAATTCCTCTGATCTGATCACATATTATATATATGTATTAAAATGTCACCCTGAACCCTGTAAATAGGTACAATTATTATGTGTCGATTAAAAAATATAAAACAATAACTATTAATTAACTTTTAAGTTAGAAAATGGAATTTGACAGAAAAATGAGAAATTATACCCCATCTGATTCAAATGTATGATATGTCAAGATCATTGTACTGTCATGTGTAACTAATTAAAACAAATTTTTAAAAAAAGAAAATGGAATTTGATCAAAAATAAAAAATAAATGGAATGGATTTTCTTTCTATTATTGGCCAATCTTTCAACTATAAGATCAGAGTGATTGTGTAACTTTATGCTTTGAATACAAACCTTGCTGGCTCAAACACTCATGGTGTATTTGGAAACTGACATGCTTTTTTTCCTTCTTTCCTCTTCTCCCTGGTCCCCTCCCCAACCATGGGAGAAGCAAGATTAACATTCTTCCAGTCCTAAGCCAAGTTATCTGCCCTTCTGCTCACTGTCCACAAGAGTAAAGAAAAACTGCAGACCTGGAAACTGAAACAACAGCTCTTTCAGATATAAGTTAACCATTAATTAGATCTACTGATAATGATACCTTGAAAACAACCTTTTTATCCCCCTTTTTAAAGCCCTCTGTTGCCCCAGCAGTTAAAATGGCAGCCTGTGTGATGTGAGTCCATCACCATTCTCCTTTACTAGCAAAGCCATAAAACCTTTTTTTTTTTTTTTTTGGTACCAGGCATTGAACCCAGAGGTGTCCATCCACTGAGCTACATCCCTATCCATCCCTCTTTAAAAAATTTTTTAAAAATTTTGATTCAGGGTTTCCCTAAGTTGCTTAGAGCCTTGCCTCAGCCTCTGGAGTCTCTGGGATTATAGGCATGTGCCATGGGCCCAGTTCTTTTTCCTTTTTCTGAAAACTTTGTCCCTGTTATTGGATCTGTATAGGGACAAGGACCAAACTTTTGGTGTCAATCACCATCACATGGAATAGGATGTCAATTAAAAATTAAAAATATAAAAAGAATTAATTTATTTCATAAATATAGAAAATACAATTGGATGAAAAATAAAAAATAGATTGGCATTTCTTCAAATTACTGGCCTATTTTTCAATTATTAGATCTGAGTGATTTTAGCATCCTGGGTAATCCTGGGGAAAATCCATAATTGAAACAGTTTATTGAGGATCTTTATTGTTAGTACTGAGGGTGGCATGAGAAACTGAACAAGTATTTCCTTGTAAAGAGCTTACAATCTCCTTGAATGGGCATTATAAAAAATATGGAAAATAAAATAAGAGTATATGAGGACACCAACAATTATGATTCATAGAAGGTTTAAAAATAATAAGATTTAGGGATTCTCAAGAAAGAGGAAGGCAGATGGTTAATAGATGTGTTTCCTGGGGTGGGATATGGCACAGAGGTGTAGAAAGTGCACTGGGCCTGGATTCAGACCTCTGCTGGGATACCAAGGTCATGGGGTCCAAGAGGCTCTTTCAGATAGAAGGATGGGAAGGGGAGGATGTGATCACAGTCTGACACAGAAAATGGAAGAGGGCCTGGAGGCTAACTGGTCACTGTAGGAGCTGAGGGTGACAAAGTAGACAGATGGGCCAGATGGTGGAGAGCCAGGCTGAGGAAGTCAGGATTTCTCTTGCAAAGGTTTGAGAGTTAAGGAAATAGTGGAAAGCACACTATAAATACTGTAAATGCTACAATTATGTGGACTCTGATTATTGCAGAACTTTATAATGAAAATGAAGATTCTAACCTGAGCTGAGAATGGAAATGTAGGGCTAGATATTAGGAAAATTACATAAGAGAAATCAAAAGCATTTAGCAACTTGATCTAGGGGCCATGGGCAGGTAACTCTCAAACTTTTTGATGATCATCATTATAAGAAATGCATTTATTGGTCAACAAATATATGAAAAAATGTTCAACATCTCTAGCAATTATATAAATGCAAATTAAAATTACACTGAGATTTTACCTAACTCCAATCAGAATGGCAATTATCAAGAATACACTTAACAATAAATGTTGGCAAGGATGTAGGGGAAAAGGTATACTCATATATTGCTGGTGGGACTGTAAATTGGTGCAACCACTATGGAAAGCTGTATGGAGATTCCTCAGAAAACTTGGAATGGAACCAACATTTGACCCAGTTATACCATTCCTCAGCATATACCCAAAGGACTTAAAATCAGCCTACTACAGTAATGCAGCCACATCAATGTTTATAGCAGTTCAATTCACAATAGCTAAGCTATAGGAGTCAACTTAGGTGCCCTTCAATAGATGAATGAATAAATAAACTGTGGTATATATATACACAATGGAGTATTGTTCAACTGTAAAGTATGACTTTATGACATTTGCAATTAAATGGATGGACCTGAAGATTATCCTGTTAAGCAAAATAAGCCAGTCCCAAAAAGCCAAAGTCAAATGTTTTTGCTGATAATGTGGAAGCTAACCTACAATAAGGGGGTGGTGAGTAGATGAATAGATATTCAGTAGATGAGACAAAGGGGAATGAATGGAAGGGAGTAGGGATAGGAAAAGGAAAGAGTGAAATGAGTCTGAAATAATTTTCCTATGTACTTACATGAATACACTATAATGAATCCTACCACCATGTACATTGATAGGAATGGGGTTGTAAGTAGAATAAAGTATATTTCATGCTTGTAAAGTTATGTCAAAATGAATTCTATTGTAATGCATAACTCAAAAGAACCAGTAAAAAAGAAATGCATTTATTTATCTTATATATTAATATATATACCTATGTGGTTAAAGGGAAAACAAATGAAAATTTGAAGAAAGAATGTTTAGTTTTATTTTAAGTGGTCTACCTTGATATATTTGTTTCTTTCAATTTTATTTTATTAAAAACTAAATCGATGTTAATTAACCAAAGTGATTTTATGACCTATTAAGTGAGTTGCTACCCACAACTTGAGTACAATGCCTTAGAGGTATAATTTAAAGGACATTACAAAGTTATTCTTCTCCAAGACCCTTTACTGATATTGCCTTGGAAATTGAAATTTCTGTGCTCTGCTAAAGCAAATGACTTGGGAAGAAGATAAACTTGGCAACCTTTTACTTTAGAGTGAGTGATTTATTATATTTTTGGAAAGCAACTTGTGTTATAGAGGACAGTGGGAAAAAATGTGGCAGAATAAAACGAGTGCCTGCCAGGGGCCACAGGGAAGATGTGTGAAGGAGAAATATGCCTTTTACCATATTACCTAGGGGATGCTCAATAAGTTGAAAACAAAATTAGTATTTACTGCCAAGATAAGACCTCAGCAGTCCATGCTCTGACGGAGGAAGAAAGACACCAGGGGGGAAGGTCAAACCTGGTGGGCAAGCTGGACTATGCTGCAACATTTCTTGACTGTGGAGAAGGTACTGACTAGTGCATCTGGGAAATGCAGGACAGAAAGGGAGTGGATTGGAATTGCCAGGAGTGGGAAAGGATGGAGAAGATAGCACTCGACTCTTAAGTGAGAGGCATCAATGGGCCATGATGAAAGTGACTCTGATTCTCAGATTGGCAAACTCTTTGTTCTAAGTCCTTTGTCTTTTTATGCCAAGACTCAATTTGAGTAGCCTGTTGAAGTAAACCAATGTATGGAAAATTAGGAAGACCAGTTCCAAAGGTGTGAATGGTATTGAACAGGAGAGCTGAGAATTTAGTCTTCTCCAAGTGGCTCTACAGACTGGGGTAGGGAGAGGAATCATTTTGGTAAGGGTGGTGAGGGCACATGCCTGTCTTTGCATGTGGAGAAGGACACTTGCTGGTTTGTTGTGATGGTCCCAGATTGTTCTCATCCACAACCTCACTTTTGTTGTGTTGTCCTGTGGTTTGCATCTCTCTGATTGTCTGGCCTGAGAGGCTTCCGGAACAGCCCTGCAGGGTTATTTTTCACCAGGCCATTTTGTTGGTATGCAGAATACAGCAATTTCATTTTCAGCTCTGAGGTGTCAATTTAGCACCAAAGGCAGTCAGTGACTGAAGTGAATAACTTAAATAGAGCACAATGGGTACATTGAATTGGACCTAGCTCTGATCTCTGTTATCAGTTTTTTTCCCATATTTTTTATTGGTTCATTATATTTGTACATAATGGTGGGGTTTATTGTTACATACTCACACATGCATATATATTATCAGTTTTATGAATTACCTTTCTCTTGAAAGACCATACCCTTCGAAGAAAGGTCAGTTTTCTCTTATTCAGTAAATAGAAGTATTTCACTTAAATATTTTCAACTAGATCTTCAAAATTTATACTGAAAACTTTCCTGTTAATGAGGAGTAAATTCAGTGGGACCGGAATTAACCAGATAGTTCACCCATTTTTCTCTTCCTCAATTTAGAGAAGGAGCCAGATAACAGGATGTGGCCATGATGCTTTCTTCTCAGAATAACAGCTGCTCAAAGTTTGAGGAGAAGCCCAAGGCACTGCTCGAAGTCTGTATGAACTTCTAATCACTGGCAAGAGTTTGAGAGGAAGCATAAGGACCTGTCCTTCCCTGCCTCACTTTCAAATCTTACTTTATCCCAGAAGTCTCCGCTTGCTCTACGCTGTGGATGGAAGAATCAGGAATCCCTCAATGTTGAGTGCCAAGGACACCTGCTCTTTCTGGTAATCTTGTAAAATAACCTACAACCACCAGATGGGTCTGAACCCTGGCCCTCAATACAAATGTCCCTCATTTTCTGTTTCCTCTCAGAGGTAGAGATGAATACTATTTAATCCAAACCTGACGCTACTGTGGGCCTGGGAGAGGAAGCAGTAGACCACAGTGCCAGATCTGGAAGTTCTGAGTCTCTTCTCATGGAAGAGTGGTGAGTACCTATTGGGATTTTGGGTGAGTAATAATAGCTATCTTCTCTGGCAGCACTCCCTCATCCCTTCATTGATTCTGCAGTGAACCATATCCTGAAGGTCTCATCTGTTCTGTGAACATGCACTCCTAGTTTCACCTCATGGGAACAGGTAGGAGACTTTTTAGCAAATAAACCTGTCAAATGCACTTGGAAAACTAACTCACTGTCTGCACTAAGTTAGCATTGGTGCATTTCATATGACCTCATGGTCATGATGAATGACAACGAATAATATAAAACATGTGACTAGACAGACAGGTTGGCTAGTACAGCAGAGCCTCCTCTGTCCTGGACTTTGATGGGGAAAATTCTGGGCCACAATGTATTAGGGATTCTCAGCTTGTGTGGTTACAGGTGTCAGATCCTAAGGGCATGTGAAATGAGAAAACTCACAAGATGGAAAGAGTGTTTTAGAAGGCCAAGTTTATCATATTTATTTATTTATTTATTTAATTTTTTGAGAGACAGAGAGAGAGATAATTTTTTTAATATATTTTTTTAAGTTTTCGGTGGACGCAACATCTTTGTTTGTATGTGGTGCTGAGGATCGAACCCAGGCCGCACGCATGCCAGGCGAGCGCGCTACCGCTTGAGCCACATCCCCAGCCTCAAGTTTATCATATTTAAAGGAATTTTCTTTATTGAAGAAAAACTAAGTTCTGTCTCTGGAATATTGTAGTGAGAGGGTATTTGTGTGTGTGTATGTGTATACTTGTAAGTGCATATGTGTTTGCTTACTGTGCTCACTTAGTCAAGAACAAGTAGAAAAGTTTGTCTTCTGTCTTCAATTCTTTATGGGAAATGTCCATATTTCTGAAGTGGGAACCATTGTTTTGTACAGCATTTTGACTCATATCACTAGAAGGTCAAAATGATAGAACGCATCTTAGTCTATTTGTTAAAAAACTGCATTTAAAAATTAATACATTTTATTTTAAAGAAGTTTTAGGTTGGACCACCCCCCAAAAATGGGTGGAAAGTAGAGAGAATTTCCATAAATTTACTTATACAACTTGCCCAAACTTTCCCCTATTATTAAAATTTGCAGTGTGACACAATTGCTTCAATTGATGAGCCAATATTGATACATTATTAAGAACTAAAGTGGATGGTTTAAATTAGGGTTCACTCTGTTGTTCTTAGGGTCTTGATAGTATAATGACAGATACCACCCACTACAATGTCACATGGAGTAATCTCACTGTTCTAAAATCTGCTTTGTTCCTCCCTCCCTCCTGCCCTCCCCTTGGCCCTTTGACCCCCTTGGTCTCCCAATTTTTTCTGGTGTCAGGGTTTTGCCTCTCCTATAATGTCATAGAGCAGTTAGAATCAGATAGTGCATAGCATTTTCAGACTCGAATCTTGCATTTGTGGATGTGTATCTAAGGTTCTTCCATGCCTGCTAGTGACTTGATAACTCACTGATTTTAATCCCTGAATAATATACCATGGTATGGCCATATCACAGTTTGTTTTTCCATTCATCTATGGAAGGACATCTTGGTTTGGCAATTATAAACAAAGCTGAATCTTAGCCTATTTTTTTTTTTTACATTTAAGAATACATAATATAGCATCTGTCTGCTACTGTTTTAGTCAGCTTTTTCACTGCTGTGACTTAAAAGACCTAACAAAAACGATTTTAGAGGAGGAAAAGGTTATTCAGGAGCACATGGTTTCAGAGGTCTTAGTCCATAGGAGGCCGACTTCATTCCTCAGGGCTCAAGCTGAGGCTGAACATCATGATGGTGGAAGAGTGTGGCAGAGGGAAGTGGCTCACATGATGATCAGAAAGCAAAGAGAGAGAGACTCCACTTGCCAAACACAAAATATATACCCCAAAGGCACGTCACCAGTGACTTACCTCCTCCACCCACACTCTACCTGCTTTAGTCTCCACCAGTTAATACCATCAGGGAATTGAATCACTGATTGGGTTAAGGCTCTCCTAACCCAATCATGTCTCCTCTAAACCTTCTTGCATTGTCTCACCATGAGCTTTTAGGAGACACCTCATATCCAAACTATAACAGCTACTAGTAGTGTATCCATTATGAAATTTTAAAAAGCTTAGGAAATACAAGACACAAAATAAATATTATTGGCAATCTTATTCCAAAGATAACATCAGGAACTATTAGTATATATCTGTACTCTTTTTTCCCCAAATTCATATCTATCCCTGGAAACTATAATAACTATGTCTGTGTGCTTCTATTATTTTTTTTTACAAACTTCAGTATCATACTATATATATAGTTTTTTCTCCTAGTTTTTCCCCATTTAACATTATATGTACCTATTTCCACATATTTAAATATTTTTAATAACCACAGAGTGAATCATTGTGTAACTGTTTTGAAAATGAGTTGTGCATGTTATTTCGTTCTACTCCTACTATGAATTCCAGGAAGGCAAAGATTTTAGTATGTTTTGTTTATTAATAATCCCTTAGTATACATAAGGGAATCTGGCAGACACTCCAAAAATGGTTGTTAAGTAAAAGAATTTTATTATATTTATGAAATTTGTATAATTTCATTAGCTACTTTTTAGAATCAAACCAAAACTTGCTTATGATGAAAGTTATTGCCTGCTAACTAGAGGATCCAAATAACTATGTACTCTTAGACACACATTTAAGTGACTGATTACTATATTGGCTTTCTCATACAGTATGTGATGACATATCTCTACCAACCTATCCTTACAAGGCATGTGCTGTGGTTTGAATATAGTGGAGTATTTCTACCAAGGGCTATGTATTGGAAGCTTGGACTTCAGGGTGAGAGGAGGTAAAACATCTAAGGACTCCAATTCTGGGAAGTAATTAGGTCATTTGAGGCACTTCCCCTGGAAGGGTGATGTAGTTCTTGTGGGACTCCAAGTAATCCCTGCAAGAGTTACTAAATAAGTCAGATAAACTTATTTTCTTTATAAAGTACCCAGCCTCAAGTATGTTATTATAGTAACAAAAAATGGATTATACAGTGGCAAACAGTGTTTTTCAGTAATGGCACACTGTTGCTAGGATGCTATGTGAGTTCAGTATGCTCGTGAGCCAAGAAATACTATCTGGCTTAGATTGAAAACAACTCCAAGTTGGTGGCAGCAATGCCCTATTGGTAGGATCCCAGCTAAAACATAATTTCCTGGCAATCTTATGAGAATCATTCACAGAAAACAGCTTGCCCTCCGTGTATTTCCTGTAAATGTCCTAGGAAACCAACCTCTTGATTTTAGCAGAACTGAAGTTCCCATAAATCCATTCAAGTGCTGGCATTTGTTTATATCTCTCAAAGTAGAAAGGTGAGGAGTGGTAGTGATAAAGAAAAAAAAAATGCTGTTTAGGTAGGTGATAGGTGGGAAGGGAAACTCACCAGGAAATTTTAGTGAGAATTTCAGATTTAGTGAAGGTCAGGGTAGCAGGAAGACTCAAAAACCTTCGACCAGCATGGTGGTGCATGCCTATAATCCCAGCTACTCAAAAGGCTGAGGCAGGAGGATGACAAGTTTAAGATTAGCCTCAGCAGCTTAACAAGGCCCTACTCAACTTAGGGAGATCCTGTCTCACAATAACAAATAAAAAGGGTTGGGGATGTAACTTGGTGCTAAAACACCTCTGGATTCAAAAGGAGCCTTCAGATTTTAGAGTGAGGACCTGGCGTGGAAATAGGCAGAGGATAAAAGGCATTGTCAGAGTGAGAAGTCACCAAGTCACAGTCGTAAAACAGATTTTACTTCTCAGCTTTTTTGGTGCTAGTCCTGTTTACGCCCAATTGTTCCAGGGGTAAGGTCACAAATTAAAGCAATCTCACTAAAAAGTCATTTAAAGTATTCATTAATTTATGGAGTTGACTTAATTTTTCCTATTTGAAAATGTCTGTTTTGTATTATAAACTTGAAAGATTACACTCTAAGTAACAAATTTTTAAAAATCTGAGTAGGTGTGTATCCATGGTGATGGTGGTAATAGTAGCAAAGATTCATTTCCAAAGATGACATTTTTGTCCTAGATTTTTATAGAGTTTCTATTTATTAAAGTTTCTTCTGTTTTGCTTTAACTCTTTCTGTATGATCTGAAAACTTGCTTGCCAGTTTATTTATTATTAAACATATTTAGTAGCATTATTTAATAATTTTTCTTTTACTCATTAATTTATTATCATACCAATATTTATGGAATACTCATATGAAATATATATCTAAGATATATGAAACATTACGTATGTATATGTATAGATATGTATATGTGTATATAAATGTGTGCAATAATATATACTTATATCTATTTAAGATATCTGAAGTTTTGTAAATATAATAGGAGGAAAAACCTTAATATTTATCAAGTGGATCACACACACACACATAAAAACAAATAAGTAAAATCCAGCATAATATGTATTAAGAAGATATAAGAGGAACACCTAATCAAAAGTTAACATTGGAGAAGGTTTTCAAGAGGCAGTGACATTTAAACTAGAAAGAGAAGAAGTGGTGATGAGAGAGCAGAGGAGCATTTCAAGAAAAGGCAGCAACATGTGAAAAGGCCCTGGGTTGAGAGGCTGCATAGTGGGTCAGGGACCTGAAAGTAACTCAACATGACCTAGTATTGCATATAAGAAGTGGCAAAGATAAGCCATGGAGACTCAGGTGGTAAGATTAGGTTTTAACTAGGAAAGATCTTGAAAATAATCCTAAGGCCATTATACAAAAGATAATGGGGAATAATTGAAGGTTTTTATGAGTGAGTAAGTAAGATCAGACAGTCCATTTAGAAAGAACACATTGATTTCTCTGTGGAGAACAAATTGGTAAGGGGCAGTTCGAAAGGCAGGGAGACTGGGCTTGAAGATAGTAGATGATCCAGGTAAGAGCTGACCGTGGCCAAGTCTGTGATGAAGACAGAACACTTGAAGAGAGTAGACCAATTTGAAAGCCACAGTAGAACTACCAGTATCTGATAATGGATGGCCAGTGAAAATAGAGAAGAAAGATAAAAGAACACCATTGACAGGATTCGTGTAGGTTCCCCTTAAAAGAGTGAGTCAGCCAAGAACTGGGCTGTAGAAGATGATCTCAGGAAGTAAGAGTGAGGTAATGGGGAGAGTGAGTCAGGGAAGTGAGAAAGTTCATAAAGGGTGTATTACAAAACATTTATTGCCACAAAGTACTAGGGCAGGATCTTTGGTGGGGATCCCCTGAGAAGCCATGTTAAAAGCTCTTTAGAACTGTCAGACTGGGCCTTTATTCCCTGTTCTTGTTTCTCTTTGGTTTAGGATTCCCTCCAGGCACATCAGCTCCTTTAAACTGGGGAATGGCTAAGCAAGTTCTTGAAGAAACCTTGGAGAAACCCCGGGACAGAAAATTTGAGACCTTCTTAAAGTGAAACTGGAGTGGGCACATGTAGGATCCACTAAAATGATCAGGTTTCTGGCTCAGGTCATAGGATGAGCCAGCATATGTTGAAATCTTGGAATGTTTTTGAGGTATCCAGTTGGTGAGGTCCAGTACGTAGTACAATCTGGCATTCAGAGCTGACATAACAGGAATGAGTTAAGGAGCTATGGCATAATCATAGCTAGTGTATTCGTTTGCTAGGACTACTTTAATAGTATCACTGGCTGGGTGTCTTAAGCAACAGAAAGTTCTTGTCTAACAATTCTGGAGGCTATAAACAAGATGATTTCGGATCAGGTCTTTCTGCTTCTCCTGAAAGGGTCATCTTCTTGTGTCTTTGCATGGTCTTTCCTCTGTGTCTGTGTACCAATCCCCTCCTCTTATAAGGACACAAGTCATATTGTATTAGTGCCTACTCAAAAATATCTAATTTTACCTTAATTACATTTTAAAGGCTGTATCTCCAAATGCAATCACATTCTGAGGACTCAGGGTAAGAACTTCAGCATATGAATTTGAGGGTCAGGGATATAACAGAGCCCAAATAGGTAATAATTGACATGAAGGAATTAGATCAGGGTGGTCAAGAAGCCTGTGTACAATCAGGGAAAAAGGATGAAAAACAGAGCTTGAAGGGACTCAAACCTTTAATAGGACTATTATTTAACTGATCAGAAATGTAAAAAAAAAAGTAGAACTAGGAAAATGTAGCTTTGTAAAGACAAGGTCAGGGCTGTTTCAAGAGGAATGGAGTTGGGGGTGGGGTGGGAAGTAGCTCAGGTAGAGCACTTGTCTTGCACCTGTGAGGCCCTTAGTTCAATCCCCAGCAAGGACAAATGGTCAGCCAGGGTCAAATTCTGCCAAGAAACCTAGTAGAGGAGACAACCCGGAGATTGATCTTTGAAAAGAAGGTAGACACTTTGGCTGAGGCAGAAACTAGGACAGCGGCTCCCGAGCAGTGTGGAGAGGTGTGTGGGTTGGGTGCTGTTGGGGAGAAGCCACTGATGGGTGAGAAAAGGGTTAAGGGAGCAGGAGGGAGAGGAGAACATTGCTGGAGGTGCAGGAAGAGGAAAGGTCTAGAGCTGAGATACAGAATTTGCCTCAGGTGTAGAGACACCTCATCTGTTTGATTAGGTTGAAGGAGGAAATGATGGGAAAACATGATTGGAATGTGAGGAGGGGCAATGGTGAGGGCGGAGTTTGGGGGCAGAGAGAAGTCATAGTGAATGAAGCTAAGGGTTGAAGTATAATTTCATTAAAAGAAAGCATGAAGAAATATATTTAAAATAATTTCTAGCTGGCCATGGTGGTGTATGTAATTCCAGCTACTTGGGAGGCTGAGGTAAGAGGAACCCAAGAGTTCAGGACCAGTCTGGGCAACAGAGGGAGAACCTGTCTCAAAAATAAATGAATAATGAATAACTTTTATGTTGTGAAATCCAATATAACTTTGTCATTGGCACTTTTTAAATCTGTTTTGTTCATAAAATTAAGATTTTTTCAAAGATGAGTTAGTGGAAACAAAACAAAATGTAATTGTGTACTGAACCACAGTGCTGCTATTATATTACTGCATTTCTAAAAAAATAGAAAGTATGTAGAGTTCTTCTATGGAAGCCTTGCTAGACAGTGGAACAAATTGTCTCTGATACCTGGAGTTAGCAAAGTTTCAGCGTCTATAATATGCTGTCTTATCTTGCTAGTAAGCTACCGTTTACTACTGATAAAGAAAGCAATGAGCAGGTGGAAAAGACAAGCTTATGTGCATACAGATGGTTCACTACTGTGAACTATCACATCATAGGTTAATATGATTGTAATCCCATTCATATTATAGAGCATAGATTTTATGAATACATTTAACAGTACTCCTTAATATTGTCTTTTTACTCAGTTTATTGTATTCAATTTCTGCTGCCCTTCAGAGCACAAACTGAACAAACATCTTCAATTATTGCATTTATTTATGTAACATCTTTAATTTCCCATTTTGTATTTTAAAATCACATTAATATCCAGGAAGATGCTTTTTCTCATTTAATATAATAATCTTAAGATACTTATCTTGAATGTTAATGAAATTATAAGGTGCATTAGTGATAGAGGATTTCAGTGGAAATTAAGGTGATAGAATAGTCAAAAGCTTTTATCCCACTTTGCATTTATTCACTTAGATGTGACAACTGTAAGATACACGTTAAATACCTCCTTTCCCCAATATATAGGATGAATATGAAGATAAATATCTGCTAGTAGCTATGGAAGGTATAACATAACAAAATTTAAAGACATCATGGTTTACTTAGGATAAAATATTAGAGATAATGTATGATTACCAAGCATGAAAATATTAGCAGCTTTTAAATTCCTGAAAAATTATACCGAAATCCTTGAAAGACTTTCAACACACATAAACAAAGAATGCTTAAATACAAATGGAAATTTTATGTACTACTAACAGTTAAAAATCTAAAACCAAATGCATTTCATCCATTTTCAGTGAGGCCCTACGAGTGCTAGGCCTGGAGTTTGATGGAAAAATCACCATTTTCCTCTTTTTTTTTTTTTTGTTTTTGAACTTAGCTTCTAGCAAGGAAGAAAGGCAAAAGCTACATTAAAAATACACATATAATATTAAATTATTATTTTTTAGTTGTAGATGGACACAATACCTTTATTTGTTTTTATTTTTATGTGGTGCTGGGGATCAAGCCCAGTGCCTCATGCTAGGCAAGTGCTCTACCACTGAGCCACAGCCTCAACCCCAATATATAATATTTTTGTTATGGAGAAAAATAAAATACAGTTAATTACTTTGACAAAAATAGCTTTTTCTGAGGAGAGTCGGTGGAGACCTTGATTAAAGTGAGAAGCATTAGAGAAGGGGAAGGGAAAATGATAAGAGCAATTGTAAACAACTCTTTCAAGAAATCTACTCTCAAGACTGGGCATAGTGGTTCTCCTGTGATCCCAGCCTCCTCAGGAGGCTGAAGCAGAAGGATCATAAGTCTGAGGCCAGCCCAGGGAACTTGGCAAGACTCTGTCTCAAAATAAAAATTGAAAGGCTAGGGTTGTCATTCAGTGTGTAGAGTCCCTGAGATTGATTCCTAGTACTGGAGAAAAAGAAATGACTCTTAAATGGAAGCAAAGGAGAATGAAGCAAAGAAACAGGGTATTAGCTTAAGAGAGATGTCAGGTTAAGGGGACTTTCAAGAGATAAGAGGTAATGTATCTTCTATTAATGGAAATCATCTTGTATGGAGTGGAAAACTGATGGTCTATTGGTTTCCTAGGGTTGGTATAACAAAGTGCCATAAACTGGGTAGATGAGGATACAGAAAATTTCTGTCTAACCCACAGTTTTGGAGGCTAGAAGCCTGGAATCAAGCTCTGGGAAGATCACACTTCCTCTGAACTCTGGCTTGTCTCTTCTTAGCTTCTAGTGATTTGCTGGCATTTTTTGGCATTCCTTAGTGCGAAGCTGCATTATTCCAATTTCTGTATTTATTGTCACATGGTTCTCCCTGTGTGTCTTTGTATGTCTCCACCTGGCTCTCTTTTTATGATAACAGTCACATTGGATCAAGGTCCACCCTACTCTAGTATGGCTTCATCTTAACTAATTCCATCTACAATGATCCTACTTTCAAACCAGGTCCCATTCTGAGTTACTATACATTAGAACTTCAACATATCTTCTCGGGGGACACAATTTAACCCATAAAAAATACAGTGGTATCTTGATATGGATAAAGAATGAAAGGAACTTCTAGGAGGTAAGAAATAATATTTTCTGCTCTTGGGAATAATCCTGTACATAGGTGAAAACTGATGATACAGTAAAAGAGAAAAGGGATCATTTTAGGAAAAAGAACTTGAGTAGGCAAGAGAAGGGGTTTGTTGCACCAGTGGAGGGCTGGCCTTATAAAAAAAATACTTAGAAAATTCATTTTCTGTAATAATAGAGAAATCAGAAGTTAAGATTTCAGATAAAGGTGGGCTGTAGATTTAATGACAAAAAGAGAAGTTTCTTTTCCGAGTATTTACATAGTCATGTGCTGCAAAACTATGTTTCAGTCAATGATGGGCTGCTTGTACAAAAGTGGTACCAGAAGAGTATATCACCTAACGACATGGAAGGAGTTTTAGTTTGTGCAAGTACATTCTGTGATGCTCACACAATGACAAATCACCGATGTGCCAATAAGGAACTATTTTCTCAGTGAAAAATAAATGAAAGTTTCTCATTTGAAACTCAGATCAATGTCATAATCATCATTTCTACCATTTTAGGGAATCATGGTATGTTTTGAGAAAAGAAAGAACTATCTGAGATTACAGCACAACACTTAAGACACACACACACACACACACACTTTTGTACATTTTACATTTATTGTCTACTATGTGCCTTTATGCTAGACATTATATATGTATTATCTATTTTAAGCCTCACAGCGTTTGACAATGGTATTTCCTGGCAAAGAATTTCTTTGTTTATACAGGTAAAATACATAAGAATTATATATGTTCACACAGTAGTCCAGAGACTGAGGAACATACAGTCCTTTGAAGGTGTTTATGTAGCCAGTTCAAAGTTGAGAAGAATAGAGTTTCAGTTCTTCAGGGGGCTGGCTGGGGCTGTTGTTCATCAGCAGGACAAGACTTTGTATGTATGAGGAGACCCTACGTTCTATCTCCAGTGCTGAAAAAAGAATTAAAATATTTGAGATATGGATTACAGATCAATAAAAAGACAAAAAGCACAATTAGTTTAAATGTTCTTAAATAATCAAAGGTAAAAATACACTGTGAAAAAGCACACTAAGGTTTATCATAACAAACTTCGTGGGTTGATCAAATACTGCAACCTCTTTGTACTTTAACCTGGGATTCTTGGCCAGAAGCCCAGTTAGCAGGCATTTTCTTTTTTTAATGTTTATTTGCTCCTCAAATGTAGATCAATTTGTTACTATCTCTCTTAATATTTATATCAAAGAAAGACTACAAATTTGAAATATGCATTGCTTATGATTTTTACTTTTGGCCTTGAGGTGACTCAATTTTTTTTAAAAACATGCTTTTTCCTATATTAGGTCTATCTTAGATTTAAGTTCACTCCTAATATTTAAGAATATAGACTATATACAAAGTATGTTCTTGTCTGGTTAAGGGAATAATTCAATTTTCCACATATTCATATACTAGAATTAAAATGCCAGATAACAATTCAAGCAAAGGTTATTTGAGGAAAATAACATCTGTTAGCCAACGATGGCATTTAGCCAGCTATGCATTAATCTGGATGATACAGTGATAACACTGTTCGCCATAGGATTTGACTACAGCTGCCTCATAGAGCAAATTGCCCTAGGGTGATTATGTCATCATACTGTGGGTTAAAGAGAATAATTATAGATATTATTTTTGTTGACGGCATTGGTTTTACAGTCATAAATATTGAATTATTAAATGTCAGCAGATACATAGGTGAGTAAAAAAATAACAGCGATATACATGTTTTCTAATCATCCTAAAATCCAGATCTAGTCTGCAGTGACACCCAACCCCATTCTTTGGTTCTATACCTATTTCAGGGG
Organism: Marmota flaviventris; assembly: GCF_047511675.1. Lineage (NCBI taxonomy): Eukaryota > Metazoa > Chordata > Mammalia > Rodentia > Sciuridae > Marmota > Marmota flaviventris. Next base: position 94,764,833 of record NC_092504.1, read on the forward strand.
CCAGGTGCAGTGTATACAGATTATGACACTAAAAGGCTACAAAGAGGCTATAAAGCCTCTTCCTTTTCTAATTCCACTTATTTTTCAGATCTTAGTCTCCAGCCTTGGCTAAGATGGAGACCTTATATACCTCTCTCAAGATAAAAAGAGCAGAAATTATTTGAAAGCTCATCAGCTTCTGATTTCTGTGCTGAACTCTCTGGATGACAATATTTTTTTCCTAGCTCCAACTTTGTTCCAAGATTTTTCTGAGTCTTTCTTAAAAAGTTCAAATCCTAGAATCACAAAATCATTAAGGAACCAAAAAGGTAACAATTTTACATCCTAAAAATTGAAAAAAATTGAACATAATGTTGGCAAAAGCATGTTTTGTACTGAATTACAGTGGATTAAATAGGAAGAAACATCTTGGAGATATTTTTATTTTAGATACTTGAGATTAAATATTTTGGATGATTTTATTTTAGATTAGATATTTAGATTATATTTAGCTATTTTAGTACTTAGTGATATTTTAGATTACAACTCTAAATTATTTACTGTTCTTATATAATAACTTAGATAAAACTTCTACAAAGTGGAGCTGCCTAAAACATACTGAGTTACTTATTATATTTTACTGGTTTGGATTCTAAAGTTTTAGTCTAAATTTTTCCTTTATATGTGGGAGGGTGCAATTGCAGTTGGAATGTTTTATGGAGCATAAGAATTCTGGCCTAATGGGATTTCCCCTGCTGGAATAGAGTTTACAGATTCAGTTTTTATTCTTACAGTGCTAAGGTGAGTTCAAATTATATAACAAAACCTCAAGTTAATTTGAAAATAAAAGTTTGAAGTTACAATTTAGATTTAAATTTTCATTTTTAATTAAAAAACCAATTGGGATGTGTCAAAGGAAATAAAAACTTAAGTAAAAGAATCACATTACAAAATACACATCATCTTCCTTATTTCTTCCTTCCTCCTCCCCAGAAATTCACAAATGACAGAAAACTGAAAAAGAGTTAACTTCAGATTACTAACTCCACAATAGTAATTCATCTTTCTTTTAGGTGAGAGGACTCTAAGGCACAGGCAGATGAAAAGTTGGAACAAAGCATCTACTTGTTACTGCATGTCATTAACCTTAAAAAGAATTATGGTGCTTTTATTTTTTGTCTGATTAAATATTTGGACTTCTTTTGACATGAACAAATTTTTCTTATCTAATTTAGTTCCCAAATGAAGTGAAAAGTATATATATATTTTACTTTGAGAAAGAGAATAAACATGATTTGGATACTTAAATTAAGAAATGGACTGTAAGGTCCCTAGAAGACACACAAAGATGTCAGTGGTCCACAGACTTTAAGAAATATGCATGCAGAATTGGAGATGTGGCCCAGTGGGAGGGTGCTTACCTGGCATGTGAGGCCCTGGGTTAGACCCCAATCATAGGAGTGGGATACTATGCAGCAGAGCAGGTGCTTCTAGAGATGGTTCCTGGAACATAAAAACAAATGGGTATTAGTGAACCCTCATGTCTCCAAGGCATTAGACTTTATGTCCAAGTAATATTTCTTCAGTCATAAATACAAATTGAACACTTCCTTATAGTTCATAGCTTTTAGGATATAAAAGTTATTTTTGGACTCTAAGTTTCCTATGTATACCAACCATTATCTTTCTCTTTAGATATATATCCTGATTTTACTTTATTTTTGTGTAAATCATATTATATTCCAGTACATTTATCTGCATTAAGACTTTCATATAATATTGGGTTATATTTAATTGTAAAATATCAGGTACCACATTTTGGTTTTTTATTTGTATGTGTCAAAATCAATTTTGTTTCTCCTGAAGCATACCGAACAGAGCCATCAGAACAAGAAATAGAAATAGAAACTATTAAAGTTTCTATGTTAAAATTACAAAGTCAAAAAAGCCTTAAAGAGCAGAAATTTCTGAAGTAAGTTTTCTGGATCTGAAAAGAAAGTAATTTTCCAGTCTAGAGAAGAATCTAGCTTGTTTGATGTTGTTATGTATGTACAGATAGACCAGTAGTATCTAGTGCTGCAAATTGTGCTCAAATTGACTTATTGGTCTGGTTTAGCCAGTTTGAGATTTTAGTTTTCTTTAGCTTTGTGTGTGATAAGATGCTTTGTTCTATTGTTAGCTTTCATAACAAATTCCTGAGATACACAGAATAGCTAAGGCAGACAAACTACAAAGGCCACATAATTGTCCACATAGTATCAGCTAGAATGAGAAGTCAAGTCTTCCAATTCTAATTTCATAGGTTTCTCCCCTCTACAGTGTAGGAGACCTTGGGTTACAGTGGTTTGTGATGTGTTCGTTAGAGAACAGACAGCTCTTTCAAACAGAGTTTTATTACTTTGCCATCAGTTGCAGATGAAAATAATAAATACTATCATTTTATAAAGTTTTTCTGCAGCAAAAATGTGGTATGAGCCAGGTGTAGTGGAGCTTGTCTGTAATTCCAGTGAGTGAGGAGTCCGAGGCAGGAGGACTGCAAGTTCAACACTAGCCTCTGCAACTTGGTGAGACCCTGTCTTAAAATAAAATAAAGGGCTGAGGGTGTGGCTTAGTGATAGTGGGCTCAATCCCTAGTACCAAACAACAACAACAACAACAATAACAACAGCACAACAATGAAAACCCCAAAAAGTGCTTGTGAATAAGTCTCTGGAAAAGACTAGAAATGATTATGCTGGTCAAGAAGAAACTTCTTATAGGTGCTTAAGAGAGAATATTTGGTCTCTGCCTTGAAATTTCTAAAGAGTCTCACTTAAGAGTACTTTGCAAATTAGATAAGTCGGCACTATTTGGGGAAAACGTGAAAAATGCCTAGGTCAGTTTTCAATTATCACTTTTAATTATTAATCTTTTATATTTTAGTGTGAAGAGATACTGGGTATAGAAGACTTGTTGGGAGAGAGGGCAAGAAAAGAGGAGAAGAGGGTGTAGGTCAAAGGTACTAAGGGGCTGAAAACCCATGGGACAAAAGAGGTCCCCATTCTACTTTCTGCTGACATAAAATAATAACTCTGATTTAATGATAATAAGAAACTAGTTTATTCTGAGCCATTATGAGTGACCACAGGAACATGGATTCAATCAATGATGTGTTCCCAGGCTATGGGCTCTCATATTTGCCTCAAAATAAACAATTTTCCTGTTTCCTTTAAAGTAGAATTGTTATTTTATGTCACAAATTTTGGTATTTAATATGGGCTCCAGAATTGATTTGGTTTCTCTGGAGGAGTTGCCTGGCTGGTACCCGGTACTGGCCTGGGCCCTTTATGCCCAGACCTTGGCTTCTCCTCGGGTGGACATTGTCAAGTCGTTCCTGGGATCTGGGCCTCCCTTTGCTTTGGTTGACAATACTTTTGGTTATTAAATATTGGTATTTGCATATTCTATTGTTTCAGATCATTTGCCAGAATTTTTTTTTTTTGCTAGAATTGCTCTTTTACTCCCATTTTTCCTCCATTCTATAAATTTGCCTTTTGCTTTTTTTGTGTGTTTCTCCTCTTTATCACAACCTTTTAGTATAGAAATTCCATGAATACCTGATCCTAAAGGCATTTAAGATAATGAGATATTCCTTCCTTCCAGCCTAAAAGGGTACAATTAGGTAACTAATTATCTCCTGAAGGTATCAGAGGAAATTCCCAAGAATGTGCAAGACCTCATAGGGAAAGTCCCAAAATAGCGTCCCTCATTCTTGGGTCAGAAGGAGCTTCATTAGCTCATCCAGGAGTTCACACAAAAGAGCCTATATCATCCAGTATCTGGAGTCCCTCACCTTCCATAAAGGGTGCAGGATAAACCCAATATACAATAGGAGGAACAGACCTCAGACTGAGACAGGGAAAGATACACAGAAACCAACCCAAAACACAAATCCCATCAGCTATCACAGAAAATTGCAACTTGAGAGACCAGAGACACCTTCGCTAAAATGGGGAGCAGAAATTCAAGGAAGGAAGACGAGTTTGGGGAGAAACTACTATTTGGTACTCCAGTGGGTTTTACATTTCGTAGTTATGTCATCTCAGTTTGCAAATATTTGGAAAAGTGGGGGACTCTAACTAAGGAAGACTGGGCTTTACATTTTCCTCTCTGAGGAACATCTGGTATTCCTAAACTGGTTTTCTTGCATGCTGAATTAGAATCCTCAGGCAATACACCATGACAGGAAAAAAAAAAAAAAAGAGTCTAGTCTGCTTGGGCTTTCAATGTGAGTGTCCTGAGGGCTGTTCTAGCTGTAGCATAAATGAAATAAATACATACTTATGACCAGCATGTCTAAATTTTTAAGGTAAGGGAAATGTTATTTCATTTCCTACATGCAGCTTGTTGGGTTGCATTCTCTTTCAGCTAGGAAGCCAGGAAGAGGAAAAGATGATTTTCTTTTGTGATACTGCCTGGCCCCAGAATTCTTTGGAATCAAGAAAAAATATGGCGTTTATAATATGCGAATGGGAAGTAGATGAGTGGTACTTGCAAAACAACATCGATTAGAGTTCTGTTTCCCTTTGTGACTGCAAACTAAGGCCTCTGATTTGATGATGCCCACAAAAATTTGTGAAATCTTGATTTGTCACCAGCCTGGATTTTGGTCTCTACTCCTATTACTAATAATATTTGGTACATGGGAAAGGATGATTTGGTTGGGAAGGAATTTAAAGTGATACTGTGTTGTCTGACTTCTATAATGACATTAACCATTTACTTTCCCAAAGTAGAATCTGTTGTATCACAGTAATAGGACAAATCTAATTATTAGCAATGAATAAGAGTTGAAGACCAAGATTTTTTAGAATTAGGACTAGCCTTTCCATACAAGGTTATAGCCATGGAATCAAACTGGCCGGAAGAAAAATTAGAATTGGAAGATAACAAACAATTTAAACTAATCCCAACATCAAATTTCGTAAATCACAGATAAGACTGCAGATACAGGGGAAAGCATAATGGCAGTCTGATGAAAGAGTATGATGATATATGCAGAGGATGTTTTAATTGGTTGGGATGCCTAGTTCCCTCATCAGCTACTTTCTCTACTTTAGACCATACTATGTTCTTGGTTATTATAACTTTAGGTATAATAATCCTCCTACACATTACATATTACATATGTCAGGTACAAAGAACAGCAAAAGGAAAACCCCAGACCTGATAAGGATATCTAATAACATTAATTTAACTCAGGATTTTTTTTTTTTTTTGGTGGTACTGGTGGTTGAGTCCAAGGCACTCTACTACGGAGCTATATTCCCCAGCTCTTCTATTTTATTTTGAGATAATAAATTGATAAATTGCCCAGGCAAGTCTTGAACTTACCATCCTGGACTTATAGATGTGCACCACTGCGCTCAGCCCAGATACTCAACAGATTCTAGTAACGAACCTTGTAAGGAACCTTCCTAGCTCAGTGAGACATGAAGCATTTGGCCTCTGCATGCATAGAGCACAGTGCTTGGCCAACAGGGGGAACTGTAGAGCCAAAGCTCTCTGAAGAAGTCACATCTGTATTAAAGATCCTGCAAACTATTTGAACTTGGCCAAGCAAGAACTTTGTGATTGTGGAGAAATGCAATATTTCAGATCAAGGGCCAAAATTATCTTGGGCTTTCTTGGTTCCTTTAATAGCCATTTACTTTTAATCTCTGTATTTGACCTTACAGCCTCAGGACATGAGGTAAAACTCCAAATGTATGGCAAGCTTAGCCACATTCTAACATCTACCAACACTAAAGCTAAGAATGCTGTAACACTTGAAGCTTACAGAAAAAAATTCACCTTTCTTTTTTTTTTCCCCTTCTACCTAATGCTCCTACCTATGTAAATGTATTGATTTATGACTTTTGTTCTATGGCTATAAAAGATCATGTAACCTCCTCCATGACAAAAGACACCATTTAAGATAATTTGAATCTGTGTTCCTGTGCTATAGTCATTCATATTTGGCTCATAATAAACTATTTTAAAATTTCCTTTAAAATAGAGTTGTTTTATGTTGAAATTTCATTTCCTAAATGTCTAATGCTAGACTTTGTATTAAGTTGTATCTTGAAAACAAAAATTTTTAACTATTCTCACCTGTTTACATTTTCCAGTAGCTCAATTTCAATCAAGCTTTGGGACTGTGCTCCTGGAAGATTGAGATGTGGGAAGTACTTCTTCTACGGAGAATTATTTATACCAATTATTCAGTTTACCTCATTCTTCATCAGGGTTTATAGAGGGAAAGGAGTTGGATGCCTTTTAGGTCTTAAAAAAAGCTAATCTATGCTATTTTTGTTGGCTTTTTGTGATAAAGAAGCAGGCCAGCCACATAACATGAGGGTTTCTATCTACTGCTCAGGAGTTTCCTCAATGTGCACATAGAGCCACATAAACACATCCACTGATTGTTATTTTCCTGTCTCCATTTAGAGACAACTCAGACTTAAAACCACCATTTACTTTATAATAACTTTTTATTCCTTTAATTATAAGAGTAAAACATGTATATTAATTTTTTATGGTGCTTGGAATAGAACTCAACAAATTTTCTACAAATTCTAAGAATATCTTAAACAATTTACAGAATTATAAAGCACAGAAACCACAGTGAAGTAATATTGGGCAAGCTGAGCTGAATGGGAGACAAAGCACTAAAGCTATTGGTTCATTAGCAAAGAATTAAAGAAAACAGGATAAATAAGAGCTAGGGAAACAGAGGTGAGTATAATTTGAAGTTTCATTTACTCAATAAAATTAAATTGGGGGGGGCTGGGTCTGTAGCTCAGCGGTAGGGCACTCACCTAGCATGTGCAAGGCACTGGGTTCGATCCTCAGCACCACATAAAAATAAATAAATAAAATAAAGGTATTAAAAAAGTAACAACAATCTTAAAAAAAATAAATTGGGGGCCAGGTATAGTGGTGCAAGCCTGTAATCCCAGCTACTTGGGAGGATGAGGCAGGGAGATCACAAATTCAAGGCCAGCCTGGAAAACTTAGTTTGACCCTATCACACACACACACACACACACACACACACAAAAAGCGTGGGGTGGGCTGGGGGGCTGTGGATATAGCTCAGTGATAGAACACCCATAGGTTACTTGGTGTCACACATGCACACACACACACACACACACAAATCAAATTGACTCACAATTATATCACAACTATACAGGTTGAGCTTACCTAATCCAATAAACTGAGATGCAAAATGCTCCAAATCTAACATTTTTTGAGGAACAGCATGGCACCACAAGTGGAAAATTCCGTACCATGGAACTTTGTTTCAATAACAAAGATATTATGAATATTGTAAAACTTTCCTCTGACTATGTGTTTAACTGTATATGAAATATAAATGAATTTGCTGTTCAGACTTGGGTCCTGTCCCAATGATACCTTATTATGCACATGTAGATATTCCCAAATCTGAAAAAAAATCTGAAATCTGAAACACTTCCGATCCTGAGCATTTCAGAAAAGGGATATCCAACCTATATTATCCGTGAGAAGTGGACTGGTGTTTATTTTGTGGTGGCAAATGGAAAAGACAGGGTAGGTGTTGTGTTCCAGCCTAAATGTGTCCCTTTACTGTGTCACTTAACTCTCTTGAGCTTTCTTTTCCTTACCCAAGGAACTACCAGATTAGGCTTGATGTTATCTGTGATTCTTAACTATTTCTGATTAATGCTTTAATTTCCTAGGAAAAAACCCTCAAGAGTCTTGGTAGACATAAAGCAGTCTTTGTTCTAAGATATTCTTGATGGTTCTTGCCCTTTCTCATTAGCAGTTTGCTAGGCCTATTACCCAGGTCTTGTTACCTGCCATTATAGCTCATGAGAATGCCTGCATCTGTAGTACAGTTGGTAAGGGTTTTTTTTTTTTTTTTTTTTTTTTTTTTTTTTTTTTTTTTTTTTTTTTTTTTGCATATCTTATCACACCTAGTTTTCATAGTTATTCAGAGATGTGAACTGAGCAGATATTATTTTAATCACCATTTTATAGATTAAGAAATTCAGAGAGGCATTGCAGAAATCCAATTCTTACTTACATTGTTTCTGGCATTGGTGGTGAAATAGATACATATGATCTAGCTAAACTCATTATCTTGCTCTTGTTTGAGAATTTTAGATGCGGTATATTTATAATTAAAGAATGCATATTATTTGGTACAGATAATACAGGGAAAGGGAAGTTTAAAACTCACTGAAGGGATTTTTATTTTTTTGTGCTCAAGATGATCATCAGGCATCTTTTGGTGCATCCCTAGATATCTTTCCTGATTCTGTCAGATCTTACCTTAATGCTCCAGTTTCTGTAGAATCAAGAAATTTCTTGCAATTCTTTCTTTTTTAGGTTCTTAGCTCACTCAGGGCTTTTTATTTTCCGTTTCTTTATCCTGGAATATGCATCTACTTCTTGTCTTTCTGTCAAACTTTTACCTACCCTTTAAGCTCAAGGGTTACCTGCTCTGTGAATTATTTGCTCACTATCATCTGCAGACATAGTTGCCCCTATCTCTCTGTGCTGCAACCTTATTTATTTTCCATGCTGGGGATTGAACCCAGGGCCTCGCATGTTAAGCTCCACTATAACCTTTAAAATCTCCATTAGAACAACCATCTCATTTCTCTCTAATCTGTAACCCAAGCTTCTTCAAAATAAAATAAAGTGTGTCTTTTCACTCTATATTTCCAGGAAGCATGGATCATGGTGCAAATGATAAAAAATATTCTATGAATGATGTAATTAATTTCACTGAAATTCATGTTTTAGCAAAATTTTAGTTTTACTTTCAGTGTCATTTGTTGCAAGAACTTCTCACTTTTCTCATTTCCTACATTCTTTTGGATCAGGTCCATTTCCTTTCTTTCAAGTACAACAAGATATTCCAGGATCATTCGTTCTTTGCCTGCCTGTTCCTGGAATCAGCCTTTTTTCTAAGGAGACTTGATTCTGTTTAGTGGAGAACAGTATTTAGAAGCCAAGCTCAGTGCCCTAGTTACGTTCATTGCTATTACTGTGTTGTTTCCAGGTCTTGTCTGTGGACAAGGCTAGGAATTATTATTATGTATGTTTCTGTTTCTATACTAGAAACCATTAATTGACACTGATATCACCAATTTCAACCTGATTATAAGATTCATTCTTTCTCTCCATATTTATCATTCTCTTCTCTGATAGTGAGAAATTCTGCTTCTATAACCTATAATATGCTTACTTACTTAACCGATTCCCTTGTGTATAATTTATCTCTTTCTCCTGCCATTTTCTTCTTCCACCTGATTCCTTCCTTATCCTCCCTAGGTTCTAGATACTATTACTGCTATTACTGTGATGCCCCAGCCATGCTGCCCTTCCTAACTGCACGGACTGATATCTCATGCCATTGCTCTTCAGAGTCATCCTGCTCTCCCTGTTCCAACACTGACACTCTGTGCATGGCCACCATCAAGCATAGATACCTTCATTACCTACTCAGGCTCTGAGTTTCTATGATAGTTGCCTTTCTCTCTGTACTACTGAGCTATGGATGCCTTCCATTCTATTTAGGTTCTGGTAGACCATGCCAGGCCACTGCTCTGTTGCACAGCCTCCTCTTCCAGATGGGTCCGGATGAACCATGCTGAAAAGCTCATCACACTTGAGCTGCAGTAGACTGTGCTGGGATGCATGCACATGTCCTTACCCCATTAGGGATGCATCTCTGATTTGCCATGTCCCTTTCCCAATCTGGATATCTTTATGATACTGTCTGGGCTCTAGCTACCCACTGTAAGTTTCCTTATTATTGATACCTTCTCCTCTTATTCAAACTCCAACACCCCTATTTTGGCCACTGTGTGTTCCCTCCATGCAGATACTATTGTGTTATGTACTACCTAATGGCTCTAGAACTACAAGGCAAAGAAAGAGAAGGGAAAGAAGAGAAAGTATGGGCTTTCTTTTAGATTTTCTTATTAGTCCTTCCACAAGGAAATGCAAATGTGAAAAAGCTTAAAAGAATTTGCTCTATATTTACCATAGTAACAAAAGATTTGGACTGAGAAACATTTGAAGCTCTTATAAGAAAGTATGATGTGAAGTTAACTACCCTTTCAACTGGAGAATTAAATTTTTATTTCTCTTCTAAGTGTTTCATATTTTGTTCTGTTAGGTGATTTCTAAATTAGACATTTAGAAATAAAAACGGCTGGAAAGGATTCTTGACATTCCTAACCCAATTACCTTGTTTTATAGATGAGGGAATTGAAATCCTGGTTGGGTTAAATGGCTTTCCTAGGTTTCCCAGGTAGCCAAGTCAAAAATAAAAAAGACATCTTTCAAAACCCTGCCAGTGTTCTTGGCTTGCTGCTCTCATTATTATCATTCAGAACTATTTGGCCTTTGAGGCGAATTTACAAGAAAAATATGTTTTATGGATCATACTTTGTATTTTAAATTAGAAGTCTTTTTGTTTGGTAATGGTATGAATGATAAAATGCCATTTTGGGGCCTCAAAACATTAACTGGGCAGTAGTTTGTGTTATAATTTAATAGGATGAAAGATATAGAAATTAGCCTTAGTTAGTAGCTTGTAATTTTCTAAATGCTTTCTCTCTCTTTTTCCAAATGCTTTCTCTTAATTGCATGTTTACATTATGTTAACTGTACTTGGTAAAATTGCCAGTCATTTTGATTGTTATTTATTTTGCTGTTTATTGTCTTGTAGGTTTGATGGGTTAGCAAAATGCATACATGTAGATATGAATGACTGATAGATAAATTCTAATTTTTAGAAATCCACATTGTGAAATTTGCATTATTGAAAGCCCAGTACATCTATTGAAAAATCCATCACTAACAGGTAACTTTGTTATCAACAAAGTTAGATGTGGAGAAGCAGGAAATGAACCACTTGCTAGGTATGGATGAGCTGTTTAAAACATTGATTTACAAAAGTCATCTTAGGTCATGGAGGTCAAAAGGAAAAACAGGTAACTAATTCTGTTTTAAAATCCACTTAAAGCCTTAAAGATTTAAGAGCTCAACTGTGAGGTCAACTCATTCTGGCCTGTAAGTGAAATATTTGCCCTTTGAGCTTCAGTACAATTCTGTAAATTAACGTGAACAAATGTACAGCTTTTACAACTAAAGGAACATAGCCTCAAGATCATTTAGTTCATCTTCTTTCAAGGCAGGAATCTTTGTGCTCATTCTTATAAGTGGTCACTCAGGATCTGCTGATTTGAATCACTTTCAGTCATGCACGAATCACCATCTCTGCATTAAGGCTGTGACATGCTTCTGCAGAAACATTCCACTTGGTAACCCTGCCTTCTTACTGCCTCTTTTTGCCCTCTGGAGTTGGTCAAAATAACTCAAACCCTCCCATATGACAGTCCGTCAGTTGTGTCTACCAAGATCCCCATCTTCCTGGGATACTCATTCTCTCCCTGGTCTCTCCCTTCTATGGTTGTTGTTATAATGAATTCCTTCCTTTTTGTTTGTCCTTGTCTGGATTTACCGACTTTATTTAAAATGTACTGTTTTAGAATACTATGCACAGCCCTGATGAAAGGCAAGAAGAGCACGTCGAATTCCTTTTTTGTCATCTAAGAGGGAAGCATGGTTTCACTTTATTTCCGGACCGTTGTATCCACCAGACACAACCTTTGTCCTCAAACACCACATACACTTTACACAAACTTGTTGACCTCACACCCAACCTCAGCTTTTCTTGAACCTCATCTGAACAAATAAACATTCCTTCTGATCGGCGGATATCCCTCGCGGCGTCAGGAAGGGCTGGCTTGGGCAGTGCTGGCTCAGCTAGCCCGCCTGGGTTCTACAGTTTGGGTTTCCTCTTTGTCCTCTGATTTTAAGAAGTGAGACAAAAAAGCAATTCCTGTTAATCTCTTAGACAATGTAAGGGGCTCTAGACTCCATTCCAGGAAGTTGTTTTCATCAAGGTAACAAAGAGGTGGACCACTGAGAACAGAAAGAGGGCTAGGGATCCCGTTTGTAGATGGCATCCAGGTAATCCTCAGAGGCGAGGGTAGGGAGAGGGCACCGCTGAGCTGGAAAGAAGCGCTTGGAGAAAGAGCAGCTCTGCGCCGCGGCGTGGACACGCCCGGGAGTTCAGCCTGGGGGAGTGTGTCACCACGTGCTACAGAGGCGGGGACTAGACTCTCCACTTATCTGTGAAGGGCGTAGGGCCCAATCCCAGAGTTTCCCAGCGGACAGGAGATAAAGGAAAAAGGGAAGAGAGAAAGAGACAGACAGAGAGAGGAGAGACTCAGACACCGATCTAGTCACACAAAGAGAAAGACGCAGAGAAAGAGACAGATAGGAGAGGTGAGAGGCTAGCGAGTCCTTCCTTTTAACTTGCCAAGTCCAGAGGTTCCAGGAGGGAGGATTCTGTGTAGACGCTCAAACCCCGGGACTCCGAAGGGTCAGTTTTCTGCAGCTCCCTGGGGACTGACTACACGGTTCAACCTTTCTAAGTTAACCGCGGAGGGAATAAAGCATAAAGACAGGAAGAGGAGATGGGGTTGTACAGTCAGTGTGGTTTGACTTCTTCCTAGGAGTGGCGCGGTTTGGGGCTTTATATCCGGGAGGAGCATGTGTCACCAAACTGTGCGCAAATCCTGGGGCCTCTGCAAACCCGGCTCCCGGGCAGTTGGCCTCAAGCCCAGCCGGGCCGTTCGAGGCTCTGGCCACCCAGAGCTCCTGGGGACGGTCGGCCGGTGGCTCGGTGGCCTTTATCTCTGTCCTCCTTTGTCCCTTTTATCTCAGGCTCTCCAGGAGGCCCGGGGGGCCCCACTCGGTCTATCGCTTCTCCCCCGGGCAGAGCTGCCACTTCAATGTCCCGAAGGTCGTGGGCTGCTACTCTCTCAAAGGCGGCGGCGGCGGCGGAGCAGGAGCGCTGCGCGCCACGCTAACCCGGACGGGCGGAGACGCCTGATCGGCTCACTCTTGGCCACTCTTGGCGACACCAGTGCACCCGCGCGTCTCGAAGGGCAGCTTGGGCCAGGATGGCTCCAGGCAGGGCAGTGGCCGGGCTTCTGCTGCTGGCGGCCACCAGCTTCGGAGGGGCAGCGGAAGGGCCCGGGCTCGCCTTCAGCGAGGATGTGCTGAGCTTGTTCGGCGCCAATCGGAGTTTGTCGGCGGCGAAGCTCGAGCTCTTGCTGGAACAGCTGGGAGCTGCCCCAGTCAAGGGCGTCCTGGAGTTGAGCCAGCTGCACTTCAACCAGGTAGGACCGCGGGCCCAGCGCGGCCCTAAGTGGGTGTCCGTAGATTTCCATTTGTATAGGAACCGTTTTCATGTGGGGAAAGTGCAGGAGAGAGAACTTAGGTTTTTCAGGTATAGGACCGTAACTGATCGGTGGCGCGTGATTTCCACTAGATCTGGCTAGTTAATCAGGTTTACAGGACTAGTACAGTTCAGCCAGAAGTTGCAGTTCTGTCTGATAAGCTGAGAGATCAGAGGCTTGTGCTTTTAAGATGTTGTAGAAAAGTTTATGAAGTAGTTGAGGACGGGAAGACACCTTCAGAAATGCTTCTTCCTCTTTTTTTTTTTTTTTTTTTTTTTAAGATAGGAATATTGTATTTAAATCTTCCCAGAAAGACAACGGCTTACTTAATTTTCCACAAAGTCAGCAGAAAGAATGTCACATGCCACCCTCATTAACAGTTGTCGTGTGGGCACTTCCATTTAAAAATGATGTACAACGTAGTTCTGACTCCTGAGCGCATTACATTTAGAGCTGAAGAACCTGTTGGACAGATGGGGAAGCTGAGGATGCCAAGAGACCAGGATCACAGCTGGTGGTTCAGTTTGTGTCAGACTGGATTTGAAGGGGGTTGTTTCTTTTCATGTCAGGCTAAGTGATTCCAAAATTCATTCAAAATAAAAACGTAACATTTCTCAGTTCATAAACACAGTATTATCTAGTTAACGACAAAATCTTGAGTTTAAGGGCAGCCTCCAACGACCTAGAAGCAAGTAAAATCATACCTGTTGTGGGGCTGGGGATGTAGTTGAGGGATAGAGCCCTTGCCTAGCATGTGGGAGACCTTGGGGGTAGGGTGGGGGGACAGATTCAGTTAAATCAATGCTTTGATTTTTTTTTAAATAACCGAATATAGTATTTCCCATATATATATATATATATATATATATATATATATATATATGTATATATATATATATATATATATATATATATATATATATTTGGTCACTTTTAGGCAATGATAGTTTGTTACAAAAGTTTTTGTGTTTCAAGATGTTTGGGCAATTCTGTATACTACACTCTAATCTTGGAAATACAACATTTCCCAATGAGTCAGACCTTACATTACAGTTAGAGAAACTTTAATCAGATAAATACACAGGTTGGTATTCTTTTTTTGTTAGTTATTTCATACCCCAATTAAAATTTATGGCAATAGAAATTTCTCAAGAGATAGAATTTTTTGATGCCATGGGGTTTCAGAGGCAGTCTGTCCTTGATCCAGAAGGATTTTGTGATCCCTTATGGATATTTTTAGTTTCCTGTTATTCCAGTTCTTGCATGTTATTATATTTGGCTTAATATTTGAGAAATGATATGTTAGAAAGACTGAAATGCTCACATACTATGTGATATTTTAGAAAAATAAAGAAAATAACTTCTGAAGTATTTTCTGAGCTCCTCTTCAAGAAGGAGAACTGGACACCAGCATTTCCAAGTAGGTGTGGTCCTATGCTTGGAAAGAAGCTTAGAGACTTGACTTGAATTTGCATATCTGTGGCCCACACACTGTTTTGACTTAAGTGATATCCTTATCTCGCAGTGTCTGAAGGTGAATTTTAAGGGGGACAAAGACCCCTAATCACTCTTGCTAAGATACTGGAAAATATGTCTCAATTACTTAATTTACTAGTGATATGATTCTTGCTTTATTAGCAGATAGGATGTTTAAGTAGAGAAATTATATGTATGTTAACACTGTGTTTCTCATTCTCAAGTTTGCATATTTAACTCATTATGACCTCTGTGGGCATCCCAAAGAGATAGGAAAAAGCCCATAATTAACTTGTATACAAAGGGAAGCCAAGGAAAATTCACCACTTAATCAGGTCTGCCTAAGGAACATCTATTTGAAGTTCTAAGAAGTCCTAATGAAAACAACAATTCATTGGTTAAAAGAAGACAAATGATGTTAATTCAGAAGAATCCATTAATTTGCTGGTAACTAATGGAGTCTAGCCAAGGCATATTCTTATGACTTCAGAATGAAACCATCTAATTTAGAATAACATTTTAAGGCCTTTTAACATTTTTGTATTTCAAAGAATGCAGTTTAGTTTCCTCACCTGCCACAGGGAACACTGTACTGTATTGTGAAAAAATAAAATTTTCTGACTTTAAAAAATCCTGAGAAAATAGAATTTGTTTCCACGGGCCAGAAATTTATTGCATCTTCTACAAGATCTATCTTCAAAAGATAGTGTTCTTTTGGATGTGGGCTGTGGTATTAGGTTAGCTTCTCTCAAGTTATAGACTACTGAATTCTGGAGATTTATTAAATGGTTTTAGAAATTTTTCTGATTTTTTCCCCTGGTGTCTCTAACTACTATTACATTGTCGCTTTGGGAAACCAAAGTGACCTCAGTTCAAACTGGAGATAGTAAAACAATTGAGTTCATTATTCTGCTTTTTATAGTTACTAAGTGCACAAAGAGTTAGGTACAAGAAGCAGCCCAAACAACAGAGAGGAGGGAGTGAACTCTTTTTAGGCAAGTGGGTCTCTGTGGCCCCCATGACCACAAGCATAGGTCTGGTCCATGTAGGGGAGTGTCTGGAATATTGGGGATTTTAGAATTGCCTATTTGCTACCTTTTATTAGTTCAGAGTCTTTTTTTTTAAACTAGGGATTGAACCGC
Organism: Marmota flaviventris; assembly: GCF_047511675.1. Lineage (NCBI taxonomy): Eukaryota > Metazoa > Chordata > Mammalia > Rodentia > Sciuridae > Marmota > Marmota flaviventris. The sequence continues at coordinate 94,780,767 of NC_092504.1, forward strand.
CCTGGGAGCTTTAGGTTCTTTTATCATTCTTTTTCTTCATTTCCTCTTCTTCAACACCTTATCTCCAAGTTCTTTAGTGTGACACTGGCTAAACAGCTGGATGAAAGGGAAGATCTGCATTTCCCAATTATCACCTTAAACTGCTAGGAATGACTCCATTCAAATAATCTGGTGCCCAGGAGGGTAGAGGAGGTGGCAGGTTGCTGTGTGAGGCAACCTTTGTGTCATACTTTCTTGTACCTGACACTTGACTGTCCCCTGCAAAATATATGAGTTTTCTTTCTTTCACATTTTACTATTACCCCATTGCCTGAACTGTATTTTTAATGTCTTTGAATTTATATCAACTCTTCCTGAAGGAGTATAGTATTCTTTCTTTCAAAAACCCTCATATCTGTCTTTTCATTTGGAAAATTCTTGATGCTGGCATTGAAGGCCCTCCTCCTTTGGGGTCAACCTACCTCTCCAGGCCCGGCACCCACTCAATTCAACAATTTGGTAAGCTTTTGCTCAATCTCTTCTTAGCTCTTTTTCTTCCTTGGACCTTTCCTGCCTCCAACTAGAACATTCTTTTTTTCCTTGAATCACTTAATCAAAATCTATGCTTAACAAAGTTCAGTTAAACATTGTCTTAAAATTTTTTTTGAGCATCACAAACAACACTGATGCACAGATTTTTCTGTTTTCCCAGTTCATGAAATATTTTTATCATGCTAGTATCAATTAACTATTCAATAAACAGTTTGACTGAGTCCTGCACTCTAATTTAGAATGGTTGAAGTACAGATCTGATCTTATCGCTCATCCTATTAAAACAATTCAGTCCTTTCAAGATAAACTTCAAACACTGTTTTATTTTTTGCAGTGCTGGGGATGGAACCCACGGCCTCAGGGCCCCAGGGCTTCGTACTTGTTAGGTCAGTGTTCTACCGCTGAACTCCACCCCATCCCCTAAACTTCAGACATTTCAATAAAGTCCCCCCCTTTTTTTTAAAGTTTTTTTTTTTTTTTTAGTTGTAGATGGACACAATACTTTTATGTATTTATTTATAAAAGTGCTTATTTATAAAAGTATAAAAGTATTCCGTGGTGCTGAAGATCGAACCCAGTGCCTCACACGTGCCAGGCAAGCACTCTACCACTGAGCCACAGCTGGGGATTAAACTCAGGGGAGTTTTACCATTGAGTTATATCTCTAGCCACTTTTATTTTTAATCTTGAGACAGGGTCTTGCTAAGTTGCTTAGGGCCTCGATAAATTGCTGTGGCTGTCCCTGAACTTGTGGTCCTCCTGCCTCAGCCTCCCAAATTGCTGGGATTACAGGCATGTGCCACCGCACCAGGCCACAACTGTAACCTTTTTTTGGGGGGTGGGTACTGGGGATTGAACTCAGGGGCACTGGACCACTGAGTCACATTCCTAGTCCTATTTTGTATTTTTTATTAGAGACAGGGTCTCAGTGAGTTGCTTAGCACCTCACTTTTGCTAAAGCTGGTTTTGAACTTGAGATCCTCCTTCTTTAGCCCTGGGATTTCAGGTGTGTGGATGATGGGGATCGAACCCAGGGCCTTGTGCATGCAAGGCAAGCACTCTACCAACTGAGCATATCTCCAGCCCCCCACTGCTGCAATGTTTAACAGGCTGGGTTTTTTTGTTTGTTTGTTTTTGTTTTTTAAAGAGAGAGAGGAGAGAGAGAGAATCTTTTTTGTAGATGGACACAACACAATGACTTTATTTTTTTTTATGTGGTGCTGAGAATTGAACCTGGGTCCCGCCCATGCTAGTCGAGCACTCAACCGCTGAGCGTCAATCCCAGCCCATAATAGGCTGTTTATAGTGCTCAGTGTTCCACTTATATCTGCTTATGCTCTGGTATTAATTCTTCTGAGACATTTCTTGATCTGCCTAAAACATTTAGTAGCAATCTCTTTTATGTGATCTTGTATTAATCGATGCCTGTGAAATCATAATAATATTTATTATAATATAATAATAATATTAATAATAAATATTGCAATTATATTATAACATGGACAGATTTTAGGTTACTTTTTTGTTTGTTTTTTTTTTACATGGCTGTACTCCCTCTATGCCCCTCTCTCCTCTCCCACTAGATTATAAACAAATTGAAAGGTGTATCCTGACTCATCTCTCCAGGGGTTGGTGTAGTGCCTGGTTCATTAGATGTATTCATTAGAAATTTTTTGAATAAGTGAGTGAAGATAGTTTAAGATGAGTAAAATAATTTGGGTTTACACATGACTTTACGGATAATTGGAGGAGATAAGACATGCACACGTAACTATAATGTACCATAAAATGATATGTCTGGTTGGATCAGACTTGTGTCTTCAAAAAATTAATCTAACTTTAGAGTGTGGAATGTAGGTAGTGCATCAAGATGGGAGCTAGGGAGGCAGGAACGGTGGGTTGCATGGGGCATAATGACCATTGCAGTTGGAAACAGTCAGAAGGTAGTTGACAGGTGGTAGGCATGGATGAAGCATATTCAAAAGGCCCCAAGGATAAACACTGTCAACTACAATTTTTCATTTTATTTTTATTTTTGTGGTGCTGGGGATTGAATCCAGGCCTTTGTTCATGCCCAGCAAACATTTTAACACAGAGATATACCTTCAAGTTTTTGGCCTATAATGGTCATTTACTATTAGATCTATTCCTTCATTATCCCTCTGTATTATAATGCCAGAAGGGGAGAGACAGTGATGAGTCCTGGTTCAGATCAATGGCTGGTGAGGATAGTGGTATGCAGCATACAGAAGGTACGCGTGTGCACGTGTGTGTGTGTGGTCACTACATACATATTCTATGCATTGCTTATTGTTGCCTATTACATTTTTTCCAGGGGTGGGGGCAAGGAGGGAGGAAGGTTCCAGGCAGCACTGACTATGGATGGAAGAGATAAAGAACATCATCTGTCTTTTCTTTTTTGGCTTTTATGTGCCGAGACATAGCAGGAGTAAACCTGCTAGGAATGCCTTCCGACCTGCTCGTTCAGTGAGAAACCAGAAGGGTGACACAGAAGGGCGAAGTTGTGTTGGTCTCTTGTCAAGTGTCCTCAAAGACAATGGCCCTATTCTGCCCCATTATATCACTATTACATAAGTTGTGCCCAGTGTGTTGTGTTTCAAGGCTTTTGGAAAAACTTTTGAGAAACACTCAAAAGTCATTTGACTATGGCTTCAAGAGCTTAGCTTACCTGGATTCCAGGTGTGATTGGGATCTGAATAGGAAAATGCTTTTCATTCTTTCCACATCTAACACCTAAACTTTCATCTTTATTCCCTCTCCTGGGGATCACATGGATCGTTTTGTACATAACATAAATAATTATAGCTGGGATTTATCAACCTTTTACTAGGTGACATAACTCTTTTAACCCACTTATTTGTATTATCACATTTTATACTCACAACAGTCCTATGATAAAGGTACTATGATTATCTTCACTTTGCACAAAGGGAAAATGTGGCACGGGGACACATTTTCTTTTTTTTTTTTTTTAATTTTTTATTGTTGGTTGTTCAAAACATTACAAATTTCTTGACATATCATATTCCACACTTTGATTCAAGTGGGTTATGAACTCCCACCTTCACCCCATACACAGATTGCAGAATCACATCAGTTACACATCCATTGATTTACATATTGCCATACTAGTGTCTGTTGTGCTCCGCTGCCTTTCCCATCCTCCACCATCCCCCCTCCCCTCCTCTCCCCTCCCCTCCCCTCCTCTCTCTCTACCCCCTCCACTGTATAACCCTGAGGGTCTCCTTCCATTTCCATGCAATTTCCCTTCTCTCTCCCTTTCCCTCCCACCTCTCATCCCTGTTTAATGTTAATCTTCTTCTCATGCTCTTCGTCCCTACTCTGTTCTTAGTTACTCTCCTTATATCAAAGAAGACATGTGGCATTTGTTTTTTAGGGATTGGCTAGCTTCACTTAGCATAATCTGCTCTAATGCCATCCATTTCCCTGCAAATTCTATGATTTTGTCATTTTTTAATGCAGAGTAATACTCCATTGTGTATAAATGCCACATTTTTTTTTTATCCATTCGTCTATTGAAGGGCATCTAGGTTGGTTCCACAGTCTTGCTATTGTGAATTGTGCTGCTATGAACATGGATGTAGCAGTGTCCCTGTAGCATGCTCTTTTTAGGTCTTTAGTCACGACACCCCAATTGGAATAAGGAGAGAGCAGAGCCGCCGCCCGAGCCTGCAAGAAAGAAACGCAAGCAGTATGAAAAGACAAGGAAAGAAAGGACCACAAGCAATGCAGGTCCACATTTTCTGTGTCAGTGACTCAGTGTCACAAAGTAAGAGGTGGAACCTCAGGCAATCTTAAGCTCAGGCTGTGGTGTATTTTGGGGTCCATAGTCTAGAAAAGCATCCTTCCTCTAGCCCAAGCAATCATCACCTCAGATTCTGAACCATGGACAGAAGTTGCTTAGCATCAGTTTCTTGTCTGGCTCCATTGCTTGGTCACACTGAATCAAAAGGTCCACAAGGGTGAAACTAGTTCTTGTCTTCAAGGCCCTGTCATACAACCAGGGAATAAGATGGAAACTTGTGAAAAGTAAATGCACAAGGTAAAACTGCAGTATCTAAGTAATCACCGTAGCAAACATGAGGCATATCACAAGGCCATGCATGATTGTCAAATGGACACCTGTGGCATGGACCTGAAGGACTCTTGTGACCCTGGCTCCAAATAAATTGGAAATACCCTATAAGGAGTTACAACTCGATCAATTTTACTTATCTGGTTTCATTTTAAAAAATGTATGTATTAATTGAACTTCTGCTTCTACCAAGTGTGTCTGTACCATTAATTACAAATTGGATTTCCTTGTGAGTTTACATGCATTTTTCTTATGTAGAGCATGAAATTTTCTCTTATGCTTTCTCATGTGTGGAATTTTTCTTCAGACAGTATTTTGAGCAACAATCGTTCTTCTATATGACTTGGAAAGGGTTCTGTCAGTGAGCACTTCTGGTAGCAGACAGTGGAAATCTTCCTCTCTCTGGTCCGTGGTAATGGCACTGGAGAAAATGGTTGTTCATAGGTGCTGGGCAACGAGATGAAGCAAGGAATGGGAGCTGATGAGCATGTTCTTTGGTAGCATCAGTGGCTCCATCTTAAGTGAAGTTTTGCTGCAGGTGGGAGTTTGAACTCTCTCACTACCAGGAGAGGTAAAATTCCTTTCCTTATTTATTGGCAGTGCTGGGAATTCAAGCCCTGGACTTTGCACATGGTAGACAAGTGTTGTACCACTGAGTTACATCTCCAGCCTGGTAATTCCTTAACTGGGATAGATCTTTATTTCTCCCTGGGGATGTTGGAAGTAGAATTGATAGGTAGGAGGCTTGTAGATGTTGGGCTTTCCATGGCTCATGCTGTATTTCTGTTTTCTAGTTATATTCATCTTGGGAGATATTGAGGAGCAGGCACTTAGTTTCCTCATCATAAAAACTCATATCTTCTTTAAATTTAATACATTTTGAAATCCTCTGTGTTATCAGTTTCTTTTGGGGGAGTAGGAGTTGGGGACAGAAATGAGAGTATAAATATGAATGGAAAATCTGTGGGGTGTAGTGGTTCTTGCTTGTAATCCCAGCTCTTTGGGAGGCTGAGGCCAGAGGATTTTAAGTTTAAGGACATCATGGGTGACTTAATGAGACCCTGGCTCAAAATAAAATAAAAAGGGCTGGGAATTAGCTCAGTGGCATCAGAGCTTGGCCTGGGTTCAATCTCCAGTACCACCACCACCAAAGAAATTTAAAAAAAGGAAAGGAAAGAAAAAAAGGCCTGAGGTTGAGAAGGATCAACATTTTTGGAGGAGGGTGGGGAAAGTCTCAAGTGAAGGCAGCTGGCAGCTGGGTGGTTGATAAAGATTCTGTGAGTTATGTGTATAAAGGTGGTGTTTTCCTCAAAGGATGTACACTTACCAAGTACGGTCAGCTAACATTGGGATCATTTCCAATGCAGCATTTAAATCAATGTTACTAAACTCTGGACAATCTTAGAAACTATATAGTTTTCAGAGGGTTTCCCCAGGTTCAACTCCAGTTAAGAGATTGCTGTTTGTAATTGAAATGAATAAGTTTATTCTCAAAAATTTCCCCTTGTCTGTTTCAGTAATGGAATAGGTTTGCTGGGTCTTGAGATTTATTTTATAAAGAAGTGAAGCTATCATTGAATTACCTTTGCGATGATGGGATTTGAGAACATAGAAAACCTTCAGAATGGAGCCTTGTTTAATGCAGTTTCTGTCTCCTTCCAAAGCTCCTCTTTTGTTTTTCTTGGCCTGAAGTTTAAGGAGAACAAAAACAAAAATATCTGAATCTAGATCAAAGGTATTTACCTGAAAAGTGGTATTGTGCCTTTCAAATATTTAACACCTTGGCTTTGTAATTCTTTAAAAATATACTGAATAGTTAGAGGGAAAAATTAAGCAAGCATTGATAAAGGCTTTAAGGCTTTAAAACTTCTGTGAATCTAGTTCAAAATAATCTAGATTTGTCATTGCTGTATTTAATGAGTTTCTTAGCTCTTTGACTATATTGAGAGTACACGATAATGGTTAACAGTTTGGCCTCTAGAGTCCAACAGACATGGTTTGAAATTTTAATTGTCACTTATTAGCTTATTTTGAGTCACAGGCAAGCAAATTAACCTCTTTAATTCGTAGTTTTCACATCTGGAGATTGAAATGAATGGTCCTTACTCACAGAATGATTGTTTGAAGGAAAAAATAAGAACAATAAGAACATCCATGGCTTTTCTATATTTAGTGTGTTACATGAACTAACAATAAAAGTGTAAGATCCACCCCCCACTACTTGTATGCATATAATAAATAAGAAAAAAGACAAACCTTATAAAATACTTAGCATCATATCTGGTTGAAATTATGTGCTTAATACATGGTTACTCTCATCATAATGCTACGTTACTTGGTGTGTTGTCTCTAGCAAAATTGTCCTTGATTAGGGACCTGAGCACCTTAGAGGCAGACAGTTTATAGAAGAAAGTATTGCTATAAAAAACCGCAGGGATTAATGACAGGAAAAATTCAGTGACAAGTCAGTCAGTCTGGTGGCTTCATTTCCATGATGACTCTCACCTTAAAAAAGGTTTTAACTGTCTCTACTTCTCTTTCATCAAACACTTGTAATGCATTGCTGAGAATGTTACGCTAGGTGTGGAAACAAATGAAATAGTTTTAGTATTTGAATACACATTGAAATGATTCCTTTCTTCTACAACTTCTGAGGCTATATGTTATTTCTTTCCAAAACTTACATTACTACTAAAATATGAGTGGTTAAGATCCATATTATATTTCTAGAAGGATAGAATTGTGATTTTAAATTTAGATATACTTCTAAATCTATATAAACCTCTATATGGATTTTGCAAGCCAAAGAATCCAGGCCCCTTCCTATTCAGCTGAACCCTGTTAATTGGAGAACTCGAGGTGGAACAGGAGAGATATGGCTCTTCAAGGGCAGGGAAAGAGAAAATAAGCCCGAAGTTCAAATGGAGGGGGCTGGCAAAATCAGTAGGTTGATTCTGAGTTGGGTGTGAGCTATAAAGCACACAGACCATTTTGTTGAGGATTGCATGCTATTGATGGTATCCAGTAGTTGAGTTTGTATATGAAATCATGATGCACTGCAGTTTCTTTAGGAGTAGTGTCTCAGAACTTTGGTATGTTCTTTGGCTACTTCACCTACACATATTAATATGAAAAGTTAACCACTGGCTCTGTTCCTAATGTTATGATTGCCATTTATGTAAATGTCATGGGTAGTACCTTCGCAGGTAGCAGAGGAAGCTGCTCTTTTCCTAATAGGAATAATAGCTAACATTTATGGAGAGGTTCTTGTGTGTCAGGTATTGTGCTTAGTGCTTTCTTATTTACATCCCAATATTTCTAATCCCTGGGGGAAAATACTTTTTTTTTTTTAACCAGGAGGAAACCCAGACTCAGAGAAGTTAGATGACTCTAAATGAGATAGATCACAGGTGCAGAGTGAGGATTCCACTCTAGGGTGACTGACTTCAGACCCTGTGTCCTTTCCATGGTTGCTTCTCGTGGGAAGAATACCATCCCATGGAGAGGTTAGCTCACCTTGAAAGTGCCTGGAGGTCAAGGTGAAACTGATGTCAGTTTCTTGAAACTACTGTGAACTGTGCACTCATTTGAGGCAGGGGGGTGTTCTTTGCTGATGTTACTGTCTTTTTGAATATAAAAAAGAAAAAAAAATATTTATTTTCTTTGCCCTCTTGTTACTTTGTAACAACACAACTTTCTAAATTAGTTTAACCAAATTGCAATAATTATGAACAGCTGACTCTAAAATCCAATATTAATTCCTTTACAAGCTGTTTTTCTAACCTTTCAAAGTTATTTCCTGCTATGGACATTTGCTTTGCCAAACGGTTTTAAGAGACCTACTACATATCAATTTCTCCGGAATCTGAGGTACAAGTAAATTGTTTAAATAAAGTTCAGAACAAGTACACAAATTTGTTTGGGACATGAGACATTCCAACTTTGAATCCTCAGTTCTTTCCCCTTGTGCTTAAGCAGATGCTGTATTAGTGAGGCCACTGTACTATGATCCCCCTGAATATTCCCTGGTTTTTGTGCCTCACTTTCTGCATGTAACTGGATGGGGAAGTATGAATATCTATTTCCTTATCCCCCAGTCACTCCCCATGTCATTGTGATTGGGCTTCTCCCACCACTTCCTTGAAATTATTCTACACAAGGTCACACAGAACCTTTTATTCCTTTTATTGTTAAACATAATGAATGCTTCTCACGCCTTGTCTGACCTCTGTAAATTTTGATGGTGCCGATTATATCCAAGTATGAAACATCCTTTACTTGCCTGCAACTTTGCTGTTTTGCTTGCCTCTCTGGCTGCTGGTTTTCAATTTTGATTTCCTTTGCTCATTCTTTAATTACTAGTGTTCCTCAGGGTTCCATCACAAGCCCGTCTTCTTTTGACTTTACATACAATCTCAAGTCACTTTTTTTTTTTTTTTTTTGGTTGTAGATGGACACAATACCTTTATTTTTTTGTGGTGCTGAGAATCAAACCCAGTGCCTCACATGTGCAAGTGCTCTACCACTGAGCCACGACCTCAGCCCAACCTCAGTCACTCTTTATTTTTTTTTTTTTAATATTTTTTTAGTTGTAGATGAACACACAGTATCTTTATTTATTTTTATGTGGTGATGAGGTTCGAACCCAGTGCCTCACACATGTGAGGCAAGTGATTTACCACTGAGCTATACAGCCCCAGCCCCCCCCCCCTCAGTCATTCTTAAGGTTATGCTTTTCTGTATGGCTGCCTTCTATGTGAGGTGCTTGCTCAGATTTCTCTTTTGATTTGAACCTTGGACATCCAGGGTTGATGGATTCTAACTCTACCAACTTCCCCATATCATCAGGTCTAAACTTGTCTCAGATAGAACTCAGCAACTCCATCTCTTTCTCCACGAAAACCTAGTAATGCTGTTTTGCCCATCTCAGAGATACATATCACCATCTACTCCATGGATTAGGCTGAGAAAATAGATGTTGTCCTCCCTCCCTCCCTTCTTTTCTCCTCTTTCTCCTCCATCTTCTTCTGCTTCTTCTTTCTTTGTCAAATGCACATAAGCCTTATTACATTAGTTTCTAAATATCTTCTATTTAATTCCTAAACTTAAGTGTTCTCTTTCATGTAATGAACAAAATGTAACTACCTAGTAGGATTGTAGTGGAGATGAAATCGTATTCCGTATCTAGCCATTCTCCCCAGTGCCTGGCATGCTGTGAGTGCTCAGAAGTCCCCCACATGGCTGCTGCTGCCCTCTACATCCAGTCTTGCTCCTGTCTCTATCCTCCACATTTCTGTCCAACTTATATCATTAATATGCAAATCCGAGCAGGCCTTGATTTTCACAAGACTTCCCAGTACAGTTAAAATGAATTCTACTGTCCTTTAGGACCCTGTGGCATCTGCCCCCATTCCCATATATCTTCAACCTTATTTCTACTTCATCTTCATGTCTCAGTTTAGATGTTGTTTTCTCTAGAAAGTCTTTGACAATCCTATTACCTGATCCATTCATGGATCCTACCCTAACTTGTAGCAGGCCACGGTATAATTATTTATGTTTTTATATGAACCCTTTAAAAGTCTGTAAGATTTGTGAAATGAGAGACTGTGTTTGTCTCTGTCACCTTCTGTTTTCACCTAACTGCATAGTGTCTAGCAGATAATTGGAATTCAGGAAATATTTGTTGAGTAACTGAATACTTATTTGCTTGATAAATAATTTCAATCTTTTAAACAATATTTTGTAACAACACAACTTTCTAAATTAGTTTAATCAAATTAAAAACTTATTTAAGTCAAGGTAAAAACGTAATTCCTTTGATGCAGATAAATAAATTTTAAAAGTAGTATAAAAGAAATAGTTGAAATTTTACCCATGTGTTGTCTGAGTAAAAGGAAATAATAAAGATAATAAATTTTGTTTGACTCTTGATTTCTGAATTTTTCAGAATTCTGTTCTCCTCATTTGGACTTGGTTGTTCTCCATTGCTATATATCTAGGTCAACTTGAAAGCACTGATGTCAGTATTTGCTTATTTGTAGTATCAGGGCCACACTGAACTGATTCTGGGAGAGATTCATAGAATGAGCAGAAAACCTTGTGACTGTAAAATTTGGCTCTTCAGAGGTCGTGGTAAATGACTCTCAGGTTATTGACTTTATTTCCCAGAACTATATTTAGACATTGAGTGCTAGTTTTTTTTTTTTTTTGGTACAGGGATTGAGCCCCGGGGAACTTAACCACTGGGGCACATCCCCAGCCCTTTTTTTTTTTTTTTTTTTTTTGTATTTTTATTTAGAGACAAGGTATTTTTTGTATTTTGTATTTTTATTTAGGATCTCACTGAGTTGCTTAGTGCCTTGCCATTGCTGAGGCTGGCTTTGAACTTGTGATCCTGTTGCCTCAGCCTCCTGAGCTAGTTTTAAATCTCCTTTTATGCATCCTCTTTGCTTAACCTATCAAATTAGTGAGTTTTTAATACATGGTGTGTCTTTTATGTCCAAAGTCTTGTTAGGATTTGAGGAAGACAGAATAAGGAAGAAGTATCCTCTCTAGATGTTTATGATCTTACTGAAGAGATGCCCCTTTTTGGAGATGAGGATATGGTGGATATGAACCCAAGGGTACTTTACCACTGAGCTATTTACCCAGATCTTCTTCTTATTATTTTTAATTTTGAGACAGGGTCTCATTAAGTTGCTGAGCTAATGATCCTCCTGCCTCAGCCTCTTGAATTGCTTGGATTATAGGTGTGCGTCACGGTGTCTGGTGAGATACCCATTTCTGTGAACAGATAATCATATAAGGAAGTACCAGTAAATATAAACAAATAAACACTATGGATGTAGGAGTCTGGAGAAGAAGGGTTGAGCATAGCAGAGGAGGTGGATTCCAAAAGGGGCTTCACAGGACAGAATGTAGTTGGATAGTTTGAGAGGAGGGGCATCAGTCTTCTAGGCCATGAAGATCAATGTCACAATAGAGGTAGAATACATGGCTTATTAGAACTGTTTGGTTAGAATAGAGAGTTCACATTCACGTATGTTTGTAGAGGATGGTAAAGGAGGGAGAGGAACATTAAAGACAGATAATTGAGTTCCTTAAGTGTTAGGCCTTAAGATGAGTAGAAGAGGAGCAAACTGAGAGTGATGCTTCAGTGGACACAATCTTATGGAGTGGGATAAATAGGATAAGAGGTATATTAGATAGGGTTATATTAAAAGCTCCTAACTCCTCCGCTACATGGCATATAAGGCATTGTCTGTGTTTTTATTTATTTATTTATTTTTTGGCACTGGAGCTTCCTGTGCATATGTTCTAGGTTCTCAAACTTTTTGTCCCAAGGATCTCCTTGTACTCTTAAATTATGGAGAACATCAAAAAGCCTTAGTATGTGTGATTCATATCTATTAATATTTACCATTATAGAAATTAGTGTTGAGAAAACTTGGAAATATTTATTGAATTTATTAAAAATTACAATGATGAATTCATTCTATGTTAAAAGAAAAAATAACTGTATTTTATATAACCATAAAAATAGAGAATGGCATTGTTTTATGCTTTGCAAATGTCTAATACCTAGCTTAATAGCAGAGGGTTGGATTCCCATATGAGATTTTGCATTTGATCTGTTATGACATCTGTAGCCTCTGGAAACTGCATTGTTCGCTCATAACAGAGTGAGAGTGAAAAAGAGAAATGTAGACTTAGTATTATTATGAAAATAATTTTGACTTGCGTATGTTCTGATAGAATCTCGGCAACCCTCAGGGGCCTTGGATCATGCTTTGAGAATCAGTGTGCTAAAGGTCTCTTTGTGTGATTGGTTATGTGATGGACAAGGCCAGTCCTTGCATACAGAGATAATATGGTTTTGAAGGATGTGCTCATTCCTCATGGTCTCTTCATGCTCTGACTTGCATAAGAAGCATGCCTTGTACCCTTTATCCCCAGAGGGACTGAGTGAAGCCCTTGGTTACCAGCAAGGCAAAAAGGCCTTTTGGTCTTGCTAGCAGATGGGAGAAAGCCTGTGGGGCCATCTTACAGGTGATGAGAAGTAGGGTCAGGTCAGAGTTGAGAGGCAGAAATCCAGATCTGGTTTCTGTCTGACACCACACCAGGCATTTAGAGGTGAAGAGGGCTTGAGAAACTGAAGGTAGCATGGAACAGGGCTGGAGGACTTGTCGGTTTACTATGATAAAGTCAGAAAAGTTTGTGAACTGTTTTTTGTTTTTTTAAATTTTTTTATTCTAATTTGTTATATATGATAGCAGAATGCATTACAGTTCATATTACATATAGAGAGCACAATTTTTCATATCTCTGCTTTTATACAAAGTATATTCACACCATTAGTGTCTTTTCCATACATGTACTTAGGGTAGTGATGTCCATCTCATTCCACCATCTGTTTTTTACCCCCTTGCCCCTCTCCTACCCTCCCACCCTTCTGCCCTATCTAGAGTTGATCTATTCCTCCCATACTCCCCCTCCCTACCCCACTATGACTCAGCCTCCTTATGTCAGAGAAAACATTTGGCATTTGTTTTTTTGTGATTGGCTAACTTCACTTAGCATTATATTCTCCAACTCCGTCTATTTACCTGAAAATGCCATGATTTTATTCTCTTTATTGCCGAGTAATATTCTGTTGTGTGTGAACTGTTTTGAAAAAATGTATTGTAGCTTTTACTATTTCTTTTTTTCTCTTCATTTTTAGTAATCTCTTAGACTTCTAGCTCATCTTGTGTGTGTGTGTGTGTGTGTGTGTGTGTGTGTGTGTGTCAGAGAGAGAGAGAGAGAGAGAGAGAGAGAGAGAGAGAGAGAGACAACCTAGAGAAAAAAGTTAAAAAATTCCCATCAATTTAATTTTATTTTTCTCAATGAAATAGGAATGTAAGTGCAGTGATAAAAACTTTGGCAGATACAGAGAAGCAGAAAGGAAAAAAATAAAAATCCCCATAATTTCACCACACAGAAATAAGCACTGTTAACATTTTGGAGCAGATAGCTGCAGATTATATTTAACCTTATTTCTAGCACTAGTGTTATTTTGTACATTTATTTTATAAAAATCTTTTCCTCTTAACAATGTATTGTGAAACAAGACATCTTTCTCTTTGAATTAATATATTCAGTACTTTTCATCTGATTTTTAGGAAATTTTAAGAATGAGAGTGTGTGAGTGTATGTGAGTAGGTTTGCAAGTGTGTGTATGTGAATGTATTTATGTGAATGTATGTGAGTGTGTATAGGTGTGTATGTGTGAATGTATGGATATGTGTGTGCATGTTTGTCAGTATGTATGAGTACACTTATGTGAGTGTGTATGTGATGTGTATGGATGTGTGTAGGTGAGTGTGTGTGAGTGTGTATGTATGCATATGTGTGTATGTGAGTATGACACATATCCATCACTTGGGACACTGAGGCAGAGGTTCACACGTTCAAACCCAGCCTAAGCAACTTAGAGACACCCTGTCTCAAAATAAAAAGTGCTGGGGATGTACGTCAGTGATAGAAAACTTGCGTAATATGCCTGAGGTCCCTTGTTCAACTGCCAGTACATCAAAAAAGAAAAGAAAAAAAAATCAAAACAAAAAAACAGAGCTTGAGGAGATGAGCTCATTCCTCTGCCCCTTCCATCATGTGAGGCTATGGCAACAAGGTGCTTTGACTTTGGACTTGCCAGTTTCCAGAACCGTGGCAAGTCAATTTCTGTTGTTAATAAATTACCCAGACTAAGGTATTTTGTTATAGCAGCACAAAGTGATAGAGGCATTTGGGAATACCTCCATTTCCCTTGCTATGGGAAGGACACTTTTGCTGGTTCTAGGATTCTTCGCTTCCACATTTTGTCCTTTATCACTTTGAATATATCAATGTCTTTTACATTCTAGGGTTTCTACCTGATGAATGTTTGCTCTCTCTCAACCCCATAGGTGTTAATATTGTGCTTCATAGGGTCTTAGAGAACAGAGCATTGTGTTCTAGTATCACAATGTGAGTGAAGTGCTACCATCCCTTTGATATCAATCATTCCGAGTTGGAAGAAAAAGAAATTAAATACCTTGAGTGTAGTTATAGTGAGGGGTTTAAAAAATTGAAAGTTATTATAGCTGGGCCTTGTGGCACATGCCTGTAAACCCAGTAACTTGGGAGGCTGAGGCAGGAGGATCCCAAATTCCAGGCCAGCCTTAGCAACTGAGTGAGGCCCTAACCAACTTAGTGAGACCCTGTCTCAAAAAAAAAAAAAATGTATATATATATATATATATATATATATATATAATGCCTGGGGGTGTAGCTCAGTGGCTAAGCATCCCTGAGTTCAATCCCCAATTGAACTAAAGATTGAAAAAAAAGTTATTACTGATTTTCAGACTCAAGAAAAGACCATCGAAATCTACTGCAAATTTTAATTTCTCAACAAGTGAATGTCAGTCTTCATATTTCATTAAGGCAAAAAGCTTCCAGAATCCTTTCTTATTCTTATTATGAGAGTTGAAAAAGTCTTATTCTTATTATGAGAGTTGAAAAATCTACGACATTCCTCCTGCACATTTCTGCTGAAGCAGGAAGCCTCATCAATCAAACACTGACTGTGGACACCACACAGAGGCCAACAGTAGCACAAATCACAGGGCACCTGTGGCTGAGCCAGGGTAAGGAAGGTCTCTGCTTCCTGCACCACGAGGACCCCCACTCCCAGCATAGTTTCCCATCATGACCTTGTGTCCCCCATACATACTCATTCTGGAGGATCAGTAGATGAGACACATCAGAGAGTAGCAAGTGCTCTTAAGGTCTAGGTCAGAAGAAAACTGCCCTCCACAGGTGGGCCCACAGCCCATACCCATGACAGAAGCAAAGGCTGGAAGGGGGTGACAGCTGTGTTGTTGCAAACCATGCTTCTGTGTGTCTCCAATGAAAGGAGAGCAGAAACACAAGATTCAGAAGCAGTGACTCCCGTGAAAATGGAGAGCTGAGAGAGACAAAACTGATGGACAGCCAGGGGACCCTGAGCCCTGTGGATTCTGACATCATAGTGTGGGCCTCAGTTAGGTGTGAACTCAGACAGCTGCAGGTGTAAGGTGTGCAAATTGGCTTAGGCTTCACACAGATATCAAGCAGCACATATGGATCCACCCAGGAGTCTCTTTGCCTCCTCCTGGGAGAGACATCAGAGGCTCTTTTCCCCAGAACACTTCCCTGTGCCTTGCTCTTCTCTGTCTGTTCTTCTGTGTTTTGGAATAGCAGAGATGGTTCTTAATTAGAAGAAGAAGAAGGAGGAGGAGAAGAAGGAGAAGAAGGAAAAGAAGAAAAGAAAGAAGAAGAAGAAGAAGAAGAAGAAGAGGAGGAGGAGGAGGAGGAGGAGGAGGAGGAGGAGGAGGACTGATTACTTTATGTATGTATGTGACTGTATGACCAATGTGATTCTACAATATGTACACTCAGAAAAATGAGAAATTATAACCCATCTATGTATGATATATCAAAGTATATAAGTACACTCTAGTGTCATGTATAACTAATTAAAACAAATAAAAATTAAAAAAAATAAATATATGAGATGGTTAAAAAAAAAAAAGAAAAAGAAAAACCAAGGGAAAAATGGAAGAATTAATGTCAGGGAAACAGAGTTGGGATCACTTGATTAGCTATCTCTTACACCTAGGGATTATCTTTCTAGACTGTTCTTTGTTCAAATCTTGGGAAAACCGGTCTTTTATCTTGATAAAATACTAAGGCATAAACTTTGAATAGTCATTTAAGAGGGCAAAACTTCAAGAGAAGGTTGATAGTGATTCAGCTTATACCCAGATTGAGCAATACCTAGGAGGAATGAGGCTCAAGTTTCTTGAAACTGAGGTAAGACATTTCTAAGATTGCAGCAATACCAAATCTGGAAGAGATTTCCTCAGTCACTCCAGCTTTGAATGTTCCTGCCTTGAGTGTGGAGCATTTAAATCACCAACTCCATGACATTTGTTCAGTGACCCCTAAAGGGATAAATTAATGGGACTGTTTACTTGTTTCTACGGTCAGAAATGTCCTCCTGATTATTAAATTGTTCTCTTCTTATATTGGCTTGTCACCTTAATGAAACATTCTTAAGTGTATTTTACTTTCTGATTTTTATTTCTTTTACTTTTTCATAATTTTATTTACATTATTACTGTTTTTTTTTTGCATTTGGTTCTAAAGAATACTATGAAACCACATGAGGAGCTCATTCATTCATTCATTTCAACATGGAGTTACTGAGCACTTCCCTGTGGCAGGCACATAGTGTTCTTATTAACATTAGTAAATATTAAGGTCATATGAGCTCAAGGATTCCAGAGGCTTCTGTCTCATTAAATAATCATCTTGAATCTTCACCTTTTCCTCTGAATACATTCTTGACAGCCTGTGGCCAGTTGTATCAGTTTCATAGTCATGTAGTTACATAATGGTAGCCCAGGAGAATGAATCAACAGGCTGGCTCCTCTGCTGGACCTGCAAAAGTAGTGTATTTGGTTTAAAATAGTAATAGGGAAACAAAGCATTTAAGATGGCATGAACACAGAGGTGCCTAGGTACCGTGACCCTGCCTCAGGATCACTTCCCAGCAATTGCCACAGCCTTATTCCTGCTGTGCCAGGCTCTGGGCCATCTGTTGTTTGAGCTCAGCTTTTGCCCCACACCCAGTTTTCCTGTTTGAATGATAGCTAGGTGGGCTTACTGGGAGGCAAGTTATCATAACTATCTTTCATTTTCTTCTTAATTCACACCATGGTGAGAAAACCTGGTTGATGTTTGAATTGTAGCATTGTTGTTGAGGTCTCTCTCTGGGTAGATTCTAAAGAGTAGAAAGGCAATTTAACTTTATGACTCAAGTCACTAATAGGGGCAATGAAATGCACTCCATGACAGGATCAAAATCATTTCCCCTTTGAGTTATTCTCAGTGTTTGAGCAAGACATAGCAGCACAGTATTGGCTTAGAAGCCAGAAAATGTGAGAAAACCTGTTTGAATTTTGTCATTAACATTTATAAAGTTGGACAGCTTTGACTTAAAATTTTTTTGTTGTTTTAATTAGTTATACATGACAGTAGAATGCACTTTGATACATCATATATAATGGAGTATAATTTCTCATTCTTCTGGTTTTACATGATGTAGAATCACACTGGTTATATAGTTGTATATGTACATAGGGTAATAATTCTGATTCATTCTACTATCAGATATGATTTCTTCATCCAGATTTTTCCTGAAACCTATTAGTAATTAATGTGCTGGTTGAAAGAGTTTGAATATGTTAAGCATATATTATAGTTCCTATTAACTGTAGCCTTTATAGAACTCCTATGATAGTTGTTGTATAGAAAATACATGTCAATTAACGGCATACTCATTTGCATTACTGATTGTTATTTTATGTGAATCATGTCTCATCTCCCCAGCCCTCAGAAGCACCAAAATAATACGGCAGACTGTGTATGTGTGTCTTCTCCTCCAGGAAGTGATCCCTGGCTTCTTCCCTTGTATCTCACAATACTTCCTTCATATCATTATATTTACCAGTTTTGCACCTGTTTTCTCTGATGAATGGTGACCTTATTGAAGATGTTCCGGGAACCATGTCTTAATCTCAGTCCCTGCCCAACTTCTGGCCCACAGAAGGTGTGATCAACCTGTTTTTTTAATGAGTAAATGAATGCGCATGGCTGTGCATGTGGTGAATCCCATAAGGTAATTGCAGTGCTTGCTGACAATGGACTTAGGGTTCTTTCAGATTTGGATCCTAACTCAACTTCACTCTCTGACTCCCTTTGGGGATTTGTAATACAATTTGAAGTTCGTGTGTCCCACTTACTTTACCACCTAGGAAAATTACCCGGACTTGATATTTTATTCTAACTTTGACAGTGAGTTTAAATACATCTCAGGTTACTCTCTCTCCCTACCTTTAGCCACACAGAGAGTATAAGCCACACCTAGCAGTGTCCTTCATTGGGACTGTGAACTTCTTAGCTTCCCACAGAGTCCCAGTCCATGACAAAAATCTGAAACCAGTTCTGGGTTGAGTTGAATGGGATGATTTTCATTTCAGGTTTTGGTGCAAAGGCCTTGGCATAATGGTCATAGGATCAGATGGTCCTATTATTTGTATTATTTAACGGGTGCTACTTGACAAGACAGCCAAGTAGAGAAAATGGTCCATGTGCTAAGAAAAGGAAGAAGAAATAGAGAAAAAGTGGAAATGTTGCTTTCACCTAGGTAGCATTCCTTCACTAGTTTTTAGAAAATGACTTTTAAATAATTAGAGATCTTTCATTTGAAGAGTGAAAGAAAAAAAATATCCACTATGACTTATTTTTAACCTAAGACAAGAAGGGGATTTATTAACTCAGGTAATTGAGGAGTCAAGGGCACGTTAGCTTCAGGCACAGCTGTATCCACGGAAATAATGATGATGTTGAAAATCTCTGAGTCATCAGTTTTCTTTCACATGGTGGCAAAATGGCTGAAGGAGTCATTAGACTCACAGCATTCCTGCCCGTACTATCAGTACTTCTATCAGAGAGTAGACAAATCTTGATCATTTGTTCCCTGCTCAGCCCCACTCACATGACATGAAAGAAGTGCTCCCATGGCAGTCAGGTGGCTTGTCCTGACTGGCCCACAAATAAGGAATGCCAGGCAGGCCAAAGTCCTGGGCATTCACTACATTTTGCTATCCTAGATTATTATGTTATGGGATTCTCTTGTTCCATCTTGTTCTCTGGCTCTTTTTTTCCCTGTGTTTGAACAAATTACACATATATTCCCAAGGCCTTTTTCTATATAAAAAAGATCTTTTCTTTGTTCTACGTGTTCTCTCTCCTGATCATCTTTTCCTTGCCTGCTCAGGTATCTTTTCACAGAAGAGAGCCTCATCTCTCTCCCAGGCATCTACCTTTGTCAGAGAAAGCTTCAGATCATCTCAATCTGAGGCCCTGCAGGCACTGCAACTTCAAATATCTTAAAACTAAATTGGCCGCCCTCTTGCCCCACGTGTTGTGTTTCTCCTCCTAAGTCCCTTAATCAGACCCCGAGCCATATCCTTTTTATCTTTTTCCAGAGTCCTGTCCTCATAGTTGTTTTTGACTCTTTCCTCTGTGTATAATTTCTCCTTCATGTTAACGCTTGTAGTTCTTTATTGTGGTGTCTTTCTTGGATTCATTTCCTTCATTCTGGTTTTATAGATCTTGGCATATTTACTTCATTTACACCACCGTTATTGAGGCTTCTTGATGGGAGAGTGATATTGCTTATTTATCTGTACTCTTTTTTTTCCTGGTTGTCATCCTCTATCTTCCCCACCCTCTTCTTCTCCCATCAATATTATACCCAGACTTCAATGATTCAATAAATACTTGTAGAAAGAAGGAAATAATTAATGCAAAGTGTAGTATAATTCTGTGGCTGTTATACTTGATATTGTTAAAGAAAACCAGAGCCTGATAGCATTTAAAGTAGTGAAATCATATTTTAGTCAGAAACTAACGTGATAGGTATGAGGTATGTATTAGGGTTCTCCAGAGAAACAATTTCTCCAGAGGAGCTTTCTGTCTCTCATATATATATATATATATGAAAGAAATGGAGAAAGAGGGGGGAGAGAGAGAGAGAGAGAGAAATGGAGAAAGAGAGAGGTGGGAGAGAGAGAGAGCGACAGCGAGTGTAAGCGTGAGCACACAAGCATGTGAATGAGGGATTCATTGTAAGGTACTGGCTCCAACAACTGTGTTGGAGGCTGAAAGTCCCACCTTCTGCTGTCTGTCACCTGGTTAATTCCTGGAGTCATGCATCGGCCAGCTGAGCCACACTGGCTCTGTCATTTTTGAGTCTAGCAATGATGCTCCTGGGTGTCTTCATGGTGATGAATAAACTATATCCACTTTCTCTTCTGCAATGGTATCTGGGTATTTTCTCCATCTATTAGCTTAGGATTCCCTATTATCAGCCCCAGGGAAGACTGTTAATAGAGAAAAAGACTATTAATTGAGCAGTCAGTTTGCTGTGTCCTCTTCTAGGGCCAGTGGTTAGCTATCATCCTAAACCCAAAGGAGAGAGTAAGTTGAATAAAGAGCAACTTTAGATGCATACTTAGACATTAAAACAAAAGAAGATATGAAAAATTGTGCTCTATATGTATTGTATATGATTGTAATGCATTCCACTGTTGTCGTGTATTTAAAAAAAATTAAAAAATCAATTAAAAAAAGAAGGTGAATTTTCTGTAAGGTAATTGCAATCTGGCTTTGACAGTTGTGTGCATCTTGCTGTATTTGGTATTTTTTAATTTTTCCTTTGTAAGCAATAGTGGTTTCTTTGTATCAAAATCTGACATTTTAACTTTCATTGTTTCTGTTATGAAGGGAATTACAGCACCTTATGTGAAACAACTCAACTTTTTAGTTCTCAAAACCATTCCTAGTGTACTAGTCAGCTCAGCGGCCATAATATAATACCATAGCCCAAGTGGCTTAACCAGCAGATATTTATTTTCTCACAGTTCTAGAGACTGGAAGTCAAGATGCAAAGGAGGTGTTGTTTGGGGAGGGCTCTCTCTTTGGGTTGCAAATGTGCCCTTCTCCTGGTGACCTCATATAGCAGAGAAAGCCAACAAGCAAATTCTCTGGTGTCTCTTCCTATAAGAACATAGATCCCATGAGATCAGGCCCCTCACGAGCTCATCTAACCCTAATTACCTACCAAAGTCCCCATCTTCAAATATGATCACATTGGGTGGTTAGGGATGCAACATAAGAGTTTTTTGGGGGCAATTCAGTCCCTAGAACATAGTTAAGGTTTTAGTGGGGCTTCAGGACTGGCTAGAATGTGCAAAGAACTTTTCCCTATTTTATTTATTAAAAGATAGACACTTCTACTTGAGTAAATGTTTATTTTCACATGCTATAGTTCTTATAGCATGTATTAGTATTTGGTTTGTTTTATATTCTTTGTTATAATGCAAGTATATGGAAGATAGTTTAGAGTTAAAATGTGTTTGAGAATAAAAAGTTATTTTTTTTCCAGATTTTTTTTTTCTTTTTTTGGAGTACTAGGGATTGAACCTAGTCATTTTCTATGAACCTAGTCATTTTCTATCACTGAGCCACACCTCCAGCCCTTTTTATTTTTTATTTTGAGACCACATCTCACTAAGTTGCCCAGACTGGCCTTGAATTTGCAGTCCTCCTTTTTTTCTAGGGCAGATTCTATTCCTCATTAAGAATTATTACATTTCAAAAATACTATTTTCAAAACTTCATATGATAAAGAAAAGCTATCAGTGAGAAGAAAGCATATTTAGTTTCTTTTAGAGACAACTGTTTCTTTTAGAGACACATTTTAAAATAATTTTATATGTTAGGATTATTATTGCTCTGTAGAGGAGGGATGAATTTCTTTACTATGAAACTGTGGGGGACCAGGTGTTTATCTGTAAGAAATTCGATAGGTACTCTGATAGCTCCTATAAAAATCCATTCAAACTAACAAATAAATAAAGAAAGTGGGAGGGAATATTGAGAATTTGAAATTGTCTCAAAACCCTTTGTTTGAATGCTGATGATATGTTTTTATTTATTTCTATTTATTTATTTATGCTTTGCAGTGCTGGGATCAAACCGAGTGCCTTGTGCATGCTAGGCAAGAGCGCCGCTAAGGCCCACCCCAGCACAGTTTTTACTTATTTATTTATTTATTTATTATTATTATTTTTAATACCTTTTTTTTTTTTAACTTATTTTTATGTGGTGTTGAGGATCAAACTCAGGGCCTTGCATGACCTAGGCCAGTGCTCTACCGCTGAGCCACAACCCCAGCCCCACTTTTTATTTATTTATTTTTAAAAGTCTTTGCACACATCCAGGCCAATCTGTAATTTTTATCTGGTATCAGCAGGCTGTTGATTAAGATGACTTTGTGCTATTTTTTTTTTCTAGGTTTAAAGAGGTATGGACTATTTCCTTATTTTAAGGGTCTGTACATTTCTGTAGTGGGTTTTGGCTGAACTATTCAATGCCTCTTTGTTCATGTGCTTTTATAGTATTAACATGTTGTGTTATCGGGTTTATTCTGTTTCAGTGTTTATCTGCTGCAGAGATCTTTTCCCTTCATGGATTTTCAAATGCCTCCCAGATAACCAGCTCAAACTTCTCGGCCATCTGTCCCGCACTAGTACAACAGCTAAGCTTCCACCCCTGTACAGATCGGTCCAAGCACAAAACAAAACCAAGCCTCTCAGAAGGTACATTGAAGCATTTTCTCTCCCTTATTTGAAAAGTCTTTGAATCAGTATGAAATGATGCTAATATGCTTCTTTTTCTGTTTTTTTCTCCTTTTAGTTAATCTACTTACATTTTGAAAGTAGTTAGAATTAAAATTCATTTAAAATTCATAAGTAATGATCTTGTACTTGTGGACTCAAAATTGTACTGAGTATCACTTAAAGACTTTGTAAACCTTAATCCTTGATTTTAAACAATATATACTTTATGCTATGCTGTACATATTGGATTGCATATCAATTATTTGTCTTATAGTTAATTGTTAGTTTCCATCACCTTTTGCTTACCATGTTATTTTTATTTTTGTATCACATTATTCTAAAACTTGCCAGTGTATCTGCTATTGTCAGTGAAGGGATAAGGGAACTAGATTAAAGCTTAAGGGATGGAGTTATTAATCTTTTAATAATCTTAGATGAAAAAAAATGTTAGCAATGATTGCAAGGGTCTATAACAGTATTGCCATAAGCACTCCATTTTTAAGGAACAATCTGCTGTGAACAGATTTTAAAATATAAGAAAAGTAATTGTTGCTTAATATACAGTTCACATGCTTAAGAACATGGAATAGTACTTTCATCAGTGAAATAAACTAGTTGTTCAATGGTTCTATTTCCCAGTTATATGCAATTTCTCAATATCCCAAAATTGTTTACTTGTTCCACCTGGGTATTTAAATTTTCATTTTTAAATTAGCTTATTCATGCAATAAGTGTTTTCTGCATTAAGGATTCATTAATGAATATGAAGAATAATTTCCTGCCTTTCTGGGGCTTATCCCATAGTAGAGAAGAAAAATAATACACATTTAAACAAATAAGAGAATGTAGTTTCAGAGCATTGCATCCTCAGAAGAAAATAAAATAGGTAAGGCAGAGAAGGTAGTGTGGGTGGATGAGATTTTAGACGTTCAAGGGGTGAGATTACATCTGAGTAGAGTCCTGGCTGAGGAGGAGTGGGCCATTGCAGATCCTCTGTGGGCAGAGCTTTCTTGGTAGAGGGAGCAGACCGTGTAGCTTGGAAGTGAGCTTGGCTGAGGAAGGAACAGCAAGAAGGCCTGTGTGTCTGCATAGTGAGGGGACAGAGATAGACGGAAGTGTTGTCCTGGAAGCAGAGGACACCAGATGGGGGAGGCCTGCGAGGGTGTGGTCCAACTGATTGGAGTTTGTTGTGAATAGAGTGTGAGGCCAACATGGAATTCTAAACTGGGAGTGCCACAATTTTATTTGAATCCTTAAGGGGGAATTCTGCTTTCGATTTGAAGAGTGCATTGTCATGGGGCAAGAGCAAAAGCAAGGGCATTGGTCAGGAGGCTATTGCCAGGGGTGGATGCTCAAGATATGGGAACTTGGACTAAGGTAGAGAAAAATCAAACTAGGGAGAAGGGGTCAGATGCAGAATGGATTTTGGAGACTGTGATAAAATGGTTTGCTTCTGGGGCAGATGTGGGAAAGAGAAAGATGAGTCAAGGTTTGAGCCAGAGAAGCTGAATACATGGTTGTATCCATTTCTGGGGATGAAGACAAAAGGGAGTGGTGAGGATTAAGAATATTTGGCACAGTCAGCCTTATGTATTGACATAGACCCATAAGTGGAGATATCTAGTAGGTAATGGTGTGCACACAGTTGAGTTCAAAGGAAAGATCGAGATAGGAGATTCAATATCATAGAGGTGGCATTTCAAGATGCTGGTCTGAGCAAGTTCATCAAACATGAGTATACATAGATACTGGAAGGAGAGTAAATATAGAGAAAACAAGAGGAGACTCAACAAAGAACTATCATTTAACCTACTTTTGGATTGCTTTGTATGTATGTGTCAATCCTCTATATGTGAACAACAATAATAACGACTAACAATAGCCAGATTCTGTGGTATTTTCTATTCAACAGATACCAAATACTTTACATACATTAACTCATTTAATATACACCTTTCTGATGTAGAAACTTGCTCTTATAGGCAAGAAAACTGAGGTACAAGGACTTGAAATCCTTTGCTCAAAGAAAGTTACACAACTTGTGTTTGGGAGAGCCAGATTCAACCCTAGTTGTCTTGTCTTCAAAATCCATGTTCTCATTTATCTTCTATATTAATACATATGAAGAATAGAAATCATCAAGCATACGTTATCAACTTAATTATCAGTTTTGTGAATAAAAATAATTTCAATTTTGAACCAATAGCAATTGTGAATAATTGCTAATTATTCAAGCAAATATTTTGCTAGAGAACATCTATATTTCGATACAGCCTGTTTAGCGATACAGTTTATACTTTACACTCAAAAGTGAATTTTGCAAATGCTTTAATATTCTAACATTTGCTAGTAGTATAGACAATAATAGGACAGACTGTGAAGACAGCTCACCTGGGCTCAAATTCCAGCTTTGTAAGTATCCAGCTGTGTTGGGCACATGACTTTAATCTCTTGATGTCTCGGTTTCCTCATCTAAAACAGTTCCTTTCTCATAGGGCTGTTATAAGGATTAAATAACTTAATGTTTGACAAGTACTTAGAATGGCACATAAATACTATTAGTACTGTTAAATAAAATATGTCTTTTTTAAAAAATAAAATATATCTAACATGATATAATTCTGAGTACAAGAAGCTAGACTTCAGAAAAAGGAAATCTCCTATTCTGTGTATGCAAAAGTGATTTTAACCTTAACTGCTCAAAGGTTACTCCAGTTCAGAAACCAAAAGATGAAAACAGGGAAGTTGGAAGCAGGAATTCTAGGGTCAATATTGTAAAGTCATAAAGGGAAAAGTCAACAATTCTTAATTACAAGACCGGAAAGGAACCTAATACTTGAATTGAGGACCCAATATCAAGACAGAGTACTTGGCACTACTAATCTATTTAATTTGGCAATATATTTCCTTTTTGATGTGACAATCAATTGTTTTATGTCAGTGCAGTTGTATGATCTTAAGCAACTTATTTGATGTCTCTATGCCTCAGCCATCTCATTGGAAAAATGGATGTAAGAGCTCTTCTCCTATAGATTATTGGGAGCATCATGAGTTAATATATATAAGTGCCCTGGGCACAGTAGTACAATTATGTCTTTGTTCTTATATAAGCCTACTCAGGTTCACTCTATTCTCTTGCCCTTGTCCAGTGCTATTTTCTCACAAGGAAAAGTTCTTCAAAATGATTAACTGCACCACCAACTCACAGGCTAGCTAGGACAATCAGATGAGATTATGTGTATGAAGTTGCTTTGGAAGATTCCAAATCTTGATATACCAGTTCATTTAATAGAGAGACAAGTTTGAGTACATCCAAGGGAATAAAAAATCAAAATAAAAGCAATAATGGGGTCATGATACAAGAATTTTTTTCAGTGTGTTTATTTTGATATTTCAGCAGGAAGATAAAATAGCCTCATTTCTTGGAGATCTTACATTGTGTGATTTTTTTGAAGTCCTATATATATATGTATGTATGTATATATATAAAGTCATATCAATGAGTGTAAGAGACTAATAGTAAATTCAAATCTTTAGGAGAGAAATGAATTACATTTTAGCAATAACTTCATGGCCCCAAAGAGTTCACAGATCATTGTTTAATTCAGATTATAAATAAGAATAATAGAATTTTATTACAAGATTATTCTGTTCAAACCAATGACCTAGGCCCACACTCCTGAGTTAGTGGCTTCCATAGGCATAATAATCAGAGGTAGGAGACAGACCAGGGCACCTAACTCCAAGTTTATTGTTTTTTTCGCTGTACAACAATGATCTAAATGGATTAAAATTTACATGATGATATATTTACTACATTTTTTGGAAAGAATAATAAACAACATTTATTGAAGTCTTGCTATGTTATAAGAATAGCATTTGTTTTATTTTATTCTTATAAAAACTCTGAGATAGGAGCTGTTTTTATCTGCAATTTAAATAACAGGGGCTCAGTGAAGTCAAGGACAAGCCTATGATAGTCGTAAAGGGAAGAGTTGGGTTTTAAGTATAAGTCCCCTGCCTCCAGAGTTTTCATTGTTAAACACCATCTGTGCTGCTTGCTCTTTGAGTGGGGCCAGGTAGAAATTGAAGTTTAGACTGTTTATAAATCTGTAAAGTTGGTGGGGCTGGGAGAATAGTTTTATGTTCAAAGGCTTATGTAGTACATGACAGGTCCTGAGTTTGATTTCCAAGCACTACTAAACAAAACAAAACAAAAAAATACCCCGAAAACCAAAAACCAACCCCTCTTCCAACAAAACCAGCCAACCAATGAAAAACAATAGCAACAAAACCCCTATAAAATGGGGATAATAATAAAATCATATTTCATAATTTACAAAGTGGGGATAATAATGCTAGCTATCTCATACAGCTGTTGTAATAAATAGATGAGTTAAAAAATAAGTGAACTTCTTTGACCCACACAGTGGGCATTCGGTAAATGTTAGCTATTGTTACTGATATTCCTTGAAGTCTATTAAAATGGTTCCGAATTCATATAAAGTATCCTCTCTGAAACAGATCCTTAGAGTAAGTCCTAGGTGTAAATGGAAAAGTACAAGGAAAATGTTCATACCAGTTCTTTCTTTGGTGTTTCTTAGTTGAGTGGAAAAATAGATTTTTATTTTTTCAAATTATGGCTTACCAATACATGAAGGGACATCTCTATGCAATGTCCCTAGCATGCGATGACTTATATTCCCAGATTCTCAAATAGTTCTGATAAATGTCCACAAAGGCAAGGAAGATATGGGATAAGGAGATGAATTGATTTTTTTTTTTTTTTTTGACCAATCGACTTCAAACAAATAGCTGTGAGAATCTTGTTGAGCAAGAGACTGTTGCCTCGGGGAGGAAGAAAACAGAAAACAGGCTTTCCGGAGGAGACCATGTTGAGGAGAAAGGTATAGGAAGGGTGGTTTGGAATAGGGGCATGAGTTATCATTTTTATGTCTTGGTATAATAGTTTGAAGGCCTTGTCAATCAAAGGGAGGGAGTCCAGACAGAAAGCTGTCATATTGCATCAAGTGAAGGAGAGATGGCAGGACCCGTACTCCCACAAGCACGAAGAATGAGAAGCTGAAAGTTAGAGATATCTAAAGCAGAATTGATAGGCTTTGGTCACCAATTGTCTATGGAATTGACTAGTGGAGATGGACAAATTGAAATTGATCCTGGTATTTCTTCTATTTATGGAGGTACTAAGTGAATTTGGAACAAGATTTCTCAGGGGAAGCTGATGAGTTTGATAAGTATGTGACTTTTCCTCTACTCAGTAGTAAAAAAAAAAAAATTGTCTTTTTATTTTTCAACATGTAGACATCTTGTCTACCCAATAAGATTAGAAGTGTGTGTTGATGAATAAATGTGTGAAGGCTGGTGATAGGATTGAGGGCCATTTGTGTTAAGGGAAATTACTAGTGGAGTCTGAGGGGAGTGCACCGGTATTGTTTTTGGTGATAAGTTAGTAAATGGGAATGAGGTGGGTTGTTGAAGACTTTGTAGAGCATGGCCAGGGTCTGGAGCTGATAGTAGAGAGTCTGGAGAAGACAGAGTCATTGTGTCAGTGCGTGATGGTTCTTATAGTGAGATTTGGTCATTTATTCTCTGTCCTTTTCATTTAGTACATGGCCCTGTGTGTATGCATGGGCACACAATTTTTCCAGCTCCCCACATGGAAAATTGAAAGCTTCTTTTTAGGAGAAACCATGGTTTGGTTCAGATTCTAGGCTCCATGAATATTTGCTAAGTGTTTTTATTCATGGATACTGGACTAGAATAATGGTGAGTAATCTTGTATTCATGAGGCATCATTCAGGATACATTTTTACAGTTTTGTTGAATCCTTTGGCCTTTTTAAAAGTTGGATGACCTCTACAGGAATAATGAAGCATGGGGCTAAAGATGGGTGCTCAGGAGCCAGACGATCTGGGTTGGAAAGCCAGCTTCCTGTCTGTGTGACTGGGGCAGCTTACTTGAACCCTCTATGCTTTGGTTCCTCAACTGTCTGAAGGAGGTAGTAATAGTGGTGCTCATCTCACAGGGCTCTGTGAGGAGCAAATGAATTCATACCTGTTGATGGCTTAGCACAGTACTGGCACATGGCAAATGCCCACTGAGCCTTAGCTGTCACCAGTGAATTCCTCTGAGAGTGCCATGAGAAAATTGGTCCAATATTTAAAAGTATTTTCTATGTATTTTAAAGAAATGGCAGTAGAGGCAGCTTTCTCCTCTTTCATACTGTTCTCTGTGTACAGTGTGTGGGGCCATCAGCAAAGCCACTCATTTCAGGGTTCCAGTGGCATGTTGTGTCTCAGTCTGCACTGCATATGTTTCACTTGCATTTCCATTTTTTCCTTAAACTGATTTCTCTAGATCAAGAGGGAAAATTGAGGCCCAGTGGTCATAGGTCACATCTACCCTTAGCTCTAGAACTTTGGACAGCATTTATTCATTTCACTCTAGGCAACACTTACTGAGTACCTGTTGACCAACAGGCCCTGGGTGTCCAAAGATGAAAGATGCGCCACTTCCATCTGTCACAAGAATCTCTGCCTTGATCTGGGCCTGGCAAGGTGAACTGTGCAATGCAGCCACCTTCCCTCCAGCCTCACAGGAAGTGCTCACTTCCTGTGTCTCATGCACTAGGTCTTGGGAGGCCTCAGGGAGTGGGGGGCTTAGGTGCTTCTGTCTTCTCCCAGGAGGTGCATTCAGGAGTCTGCAGACAAATGCTTATGACAAGCTCAGCTTCCGCAGTGATGTTCACCTGGAGGCTAACCCACCCTACCTCACCTCTACCCCTGCCCTTTGCACATCATCCCATACCTTTTCCTTGAAACTCACACTTCCTTTATCTTCATACAAAAGCTGAAAATTGAAAGCTTCTTTTTAGGAGAAACTATGGTTTGGTCCAGATTCTAGGCTCCATGAATAGTAGTAGGCCTTGAGTCACAGATGAAACTCAGTGGCGTAGAGCCCGTGGACCTCAGACTCTTGGTCACTGTTCCAGATATTTTCCAAGTTCCTGAAAGTTATAAAACTCTTTGATCCCATAATGATGATTTAAGACAGATTGAAGGTCAGACACTATTTTTCTTAATGTTTATTATGCTGTTATATGCTCTCAGTTTTCTGTATAATTTTCATTGTAAAAATTTTGTTTTAATGAAGATTTCCATTTCAAGCTTTCAAAGAAGAAGTTTTTTCCAAGTGATGTACAGTAAGGTTTCATTTGGCTCCTTGGCTCTGATTAATTGCGACTTCCTTTTCCCTCTGACCCACAGTTTGGGGATATGGATTCCTGTCAGTGACAATTATTAACCTGGCATCTCTCCTTGGATTAATTTTGACTCCACTGATAAAGAAGTCTTATTTCCCCAAAATTTTGACCTATTTTGTGGGACTGGCTATTGGGACCCTTTTTTCAAATGCAATTTTCCAACTTATTCCAGAGGTAAGGATGTTGACTGTTGGTTTCTATGAATAATTGTTTCTCTTAAATGCATTAGCATTTTATACAGTTTTAACCTCCATAATTCTCTCAGAATTTTACGGTCTGGTTTATAGTGTTTTGGAAAAGAGAAAGCTGAATCATAGCAAATGTAAAAGCTTGTCTGAAGCTGCAGTGGCTGTCAGTGTCAGAGACAAAATTAATATTCTAGGAGGCCAGCCACCAGGACGTGCTCAGACATCTCTGGGACACCTCTGAGGGCCGTTAACACTTTATTGTGCTTCGCATTTGGGTGAATTTAATTTTTCTGGGCACTGTTTCATTATTTATTTATTTATTTCCTTAAGAGCATGCAATGTCAGGTTTACTGAAGATATACCACAAAAGGCCCTTCTATATTTACTACCAGAGGATCAGTGAGAGCATCATTAACAACCCTTTTCCTTCTTTTTTGATTGAAGGAAAAAAAATCAATTGTGGGCTAATAAATAAATAGCAACTTATTTTTTTCTTTGATAAAATGTGCTATTGACCTGATATTGATTACCATGCACTATTCAATTATTCAACAAGTGGTATGTATGTTTTATTTCATGTAATATATATATATATATATATATATATATATAATGGCCATATAGGAAAAAGTAATAGAAGAAGGAAATTAGTGAGAAGAAAAGAAAGGAAATGTTGAAGAGGAGAGAAAAAGAAAGAGACATTTGTAGGAGGAAGTCACAAAGGAGAACTAGAGAAATCTGTGCATACACAGACTGTATCTCTCTACACATAATGGGGAGGGAGGGAAGGAGGGAGGGAAGGAGGGAGGGAGGGAGGGAGGGAGGGAGAGAGAGAGAGAGAGAGAGAGAGAGAGAGAGAGATACAACCTGTAAACAGAGACAAAATAATATTTCAGGAAGTTTTAAAAAATTACTAAAACCTTGTTGAGTTTTCACAGCCCTCTATGGAAATGGGAGTACAACTTTTTAGAGTTATAGATTTTATTATTATTGTTTGATACAGGAAGAACGTAGGAGAGGATTTACTTCAAACCTTCAATTATAGAGAGGAAAATTAAAATCCAAGAGAATTAAATGACTTGATATACAATTGACTAGTATTATAGCTAAGTTGACAGGGCAGGTTTTATGACTAAAAATAAATTTTATACATTTAATATAACACAATACTATATGTATTTATCATCTCTCTTGCTTTTAAGTCCAGTGAAATTAAACAAATGGGTCAGGGAAGTAGCTCAGTGGTGGAGAACTTGCCTAGCATGTGTAAGGCTCTGGGTTCAGTTCACAGCACCAAATACATAGATACACATGCACAGGCACACACACACACACACACACACACACACACACACAGATTAAACAAACTAGTATTACTAGAGATTTTAGACTAGAGACTAGAGATTTTACATCTATGATTTTAAGGTTTTATATTTTATTGAAAATGTTCTAGTATAAAGAATCTGGTTGGGTACAGTGGCACATGCCTGTAATCCTAGGGGCTTGGGAGGCTGAGGCAGGAAGATCACAAGTTCAAAGACAACCTTAGCAATTTAGTGAAGCCCTAAGGATTTACAAGATCCTGTCTGAAAACATTTATAAAAAAAAAAACTTCTGGGGATATGGCTCAGTGCTTAAGTGGCCATGGGTTCAGTTTCTGATACCTCCACCCCCCGCCAAAAAAAATCTGTATTTGTAATAATACCTCAAGCTGGGTGCAGTGGTGTAATCCTGTAATCCCAGTCGCTCAGGAGACTGAGGCAGGAGGATCATAGGTTTAAAGCCTGTCTCAGCAAGAGCAAGGCACTGAGCAACTCAGTGAGATCCTGTCTCTAAATAAAATACAAAATAAGGCTGGGAATGTAGCTCAGTGGTTAAGTGTCTCTGAGTTCAATCCCCAGTAGCCCCACTTCACTCTCCCCAAAAAATAATACCACGAATTTAGATTTTTTTTTTTTTTTTTACTTTTCACATATTAACTCTCTGCCCCTATTTTATTTAAGTTAATGTTTCCATGTGTTAGGGACAGCTTGACTCTTTGTGACTTCAAACTCCAACTCTTGTCTTTTTGTCCTCAACAATGGATTATTTCATTCTCATCTTTCTCTATGTGTGTGTGGTGGGGCAGTGGGGGAGAGATCTCTTTACTCTGGATATCATGGGAAAATGTACTACTTTTAGAGAAAGTGGGTAGTCAATATCTCCTTTGTCTTCATTACCTAGATCTACTATTATCTCATAAAGATGAGAATCAGTGCTGCTTCTTCACTGCTAAAAATTGACTTTTTCAAAACCATATTGCCCTAGGTGTTCTAGGGAAGAAACTGTGAGATCATCTAGTGGCTTTATTTAATGGGATGACTTCTGGTTGTAAGATTTCTTTGCCATCCCATAGGATTTGGCTCCTCAAATTTCAGAATATTTGTTTTGTGATTTTGGCAGGTGAGTTCCTGATATTACTTGGATGTGAAGGTGGACTTAGAACTTTGATGAAAATTGTATACTGACAAATTATGGTATTATTTTCCAGAAACCAAGTTAAATTACTTAGTTTTACCTGACTTGCCCTTTTTCTTCCCTCAGGCATTTGGATTTAATCCTAAAGTTGACAACTATGTTGAGAAAGCAGTTGCTGTGTTTGGTGGATTTTACATATTTTTCTTTTTTGAAAGAACACTGAAGATGTTATTAAAGACATACGGTCAGGTAGATGGACTTTAAAGCATGTGATATGTTACCCTCTAAAACTCCTTAATGTGGGCAGGAATTTTGTTCTTAGAATTATGTTATTGGACTCCTGTATGTGAGGAGAATGAAAAGGTCAGTGTGTTGACAAGTATAAGAAAATACTTGATTCATATTGTAGAATTTGGAACAAGTACCAACAATTTAATGTCAAGTAACAGATGTGTATAATTTATATTCCATTCATATTCATCAAAACAGAGAAGTATATGTACCCTAACATGAAAAACAGAAGTGACAGAATCTAATAAATGAGAATACATTTAAATAGAGATGTTATAAATCTAAAAAGTGTGCATTACATAAGACCAGAAATAAAAAATGTTGTCTTTAAATGAAAATCAGTAAACTATTTGCTTGTCTGTGTGAGCTGTCTTTTTTTTCGTCTTATAACCTATTCATACTCCTTTTTTTATGTAGAATGATCATACTCACTTTGGAAATGATGACTTTGGTCCTCAAGAAAAAGTGCATCAACCTAAAACGTTACCTGCAATCAATGGTGTGACGTGCTATGCAAATCCTGCTGTCACAGAGCCTAATGGACATATTCATTTTGATAATGTCAGTGTAATCTCTCTCCAGGTATGTTGTGTTGATTTCATTTTTTTCCTTTACTGTACTCTGTGCTTTTTACTATGCAAAGACTGCTGTGAATACCGTAGAGCCAGCATTTTGTACATTTTGGTGTATCTGACTTCTTCCTATAAATATGAGGTAAGTAGAATGTGAGTCTGCATCTTTTCCCCACTTTCCTTCTACATATTTGCTCCAAACAAAGTGATTTAAAAAAGAAATTATGAATTACTTGGTGGTCTGGGGCTTCACTGGTCTCTAAGATTATTTAACTATACACGAGTCTCTCAATGAAGTTTTTACAAAGTATGTTCCAAATTCTCCTTTGACAGGTGAAGACAGTGAAACTTAAGGTGTTAAATAACCTCTCCAGGTTTACTCAGCTAGTAAATGGCAGATTACCAGCTATAAAGATAAACACAATATAAACGTGTACCTTAAAAATGAAAAGAATAGCCAACTAAGAGGCGGAAATAGAAGAAAATAGATACCTGAAAGAGGTTATTGTGACAAATGACCTGAGTCTCCTTCTAGAAAGAAAACATGGTTGGTTGTGTACTTCTCCCTACCTGTGTGTTTGAAGAGACACTTTTGTGTTACTACAAACCAAAGAGAAAAATATTTTATGCAATGTAATGAATGATGCTTTAAACCAAAATTTTGCAAATAATATGAAAATGTTGAAATAATTTCTTTCCTTTTTTTTTTTTTTTGGTACAGGATTTAGTTACTTAGCCACTGAGCTACACTCCCAGTCCTTGTTTTTAATTTTTTTTTTTTTTTATTAAGGACTCACTGATTTGCTGCTGATCTTGAACTTGCAATCCTCTTACCTCAGCCTCCCGAGTCTCTGGGATTTCAAATAATTTCTTATTATTGCGACAACAGTTATTAAAAGCTCAAGGACTATGTCTGGAACATTAGGTGAATTGCCTCATTTGTCCCTCATAGTCTAGGGTACAAGTCCATTATCATTAGAAGACTGGCTTAGAGAGATGACATTACAAATCCAAGAACACTCAGCTTCTAAGTGTCGAAGTGAGTGAGTACTGAGGCTATCTGCTGAAACCTATGGATTTCCTTCCTCATGTAACTCTACTAGAAACAAGATGACCACGTTAACTTTTAACTTAATAAATATTTATTTTTGGAGGGGGGGAAAAGATAATTTGGTTCAAGGATATTGCTTTCTGAAGATACAGTTTAATGCAGGGCATAGCAGAGAGAACTTAGAGAATGATAATAAAAACTTTTCCTTGTGCCTAGCATAGGGATGCATGCCTGTAATCCTAGTGGCTGGGAAGGCTGAGGCAGGAGGATACCAAGTTCAAAGCCAGCCTCAGCAACTTCGTAAGATCTTAGGCAACTTAGTGAGACCCTATTTCAAAATAAAAAATTTAAAAAAGGGCTGTGGATGTGGCACAGTGGTTACATGATCCTGAGTTCAATCCCTAGTACCAAAACCAAACAATAGCAGCAGTAACAAAACAAACAAAAACAAAACCCAAAATGGAAAATCACAACCCCTTCCTTGCACTATATATCTTAATTCTATATGTATTATACAGACTTTTGGCAAATACTGGATCATAGTGAAATCATGGTTGAACTCTGATGGTGGTTCAGGAAGTGTCATTCAGTTATTTTGCTGGTTTAAACAATGATTAATAATCTTTCAGATACTAGATGGCAGAGGTGATACTCTGCCATGAAATTTGGAGCCCAACTTGAATTCTTACTCTAAGGGAGGGCTACAGTTCTGTGGAGAAAGAGCTTGAACTTGGTCCAAACTTGAACAAGTTCTCCATTGGAATACCCAAGTCCTGTTTCACAAAGCATGGAAGAGAAAGGGCTGTGGATTTAAAATATTTGGATGGCTGAGGACCTCCTTAACCATAGCAGAACCT
Source organism: Marmota flaviventris (assembly GCF_047511675.1). Taxonomy (NCBI): domain Eukaryota; kingdom Metazoa; phylum Chordata; class Mammalia; order Rodentia; family Sciuridae; genus Marmota; species Marmota flaviventris. The sequence continues at coordinate 94,816,430 of NC_092504.1, forward strand.
CAGTGTGACCTCTCTGGAAAATCTGATGTCAGAACCATTCCTGCTCAGGAACTTACCAGGCTGAGTTACCTGCCAAATGTGCCTCAAGTGTCAGAGTGAGCTGAAAGGAATATTTTTATTTGCACAGGAGGATCTCCCAAAGGCTTTAGCTTCTTAAGAGGTTAATATGTATATTTTTTAACAAATAAATTGAACGGCTCAAAAGTTCAAATGTAGTTAAAGTTGTCAGTCTCCTGGTTTAGGACTAGCTATGCTGGATGACATGTTTATACTAAATCTAAGCACTCTTACAAAGGTGGGGTCCTAGACATGATCCTGTTTTAGGTACCATACGAATACAATCAAAAGGCTATTTTTGCTCTACTTCTGGCAGTAGTGTTGTGAACGGGATTTTCATTCATTTATTCAATAAGCATTTTAAAGTATCTGCTCTTATCCCAAACACTGGTGACTCAGAAGCAAACGAATTCCCATAGACCTCACAGTTTATTTGGTGGAAACAGACCATGTAGCAAAGAGTAAATCAAGAAAATATCAGACAGTAATAAGTATTTTGACAGAAATCAAATATGGTGATGTGAGAGGGACATGAGGGGGCTTCTTTTTATTGACTGGTCAGGAAAGATCCCTAAAGAGGTCAGCAGAGAATTGGATAAAGAGGAAGAACTAGTCACACAAGTATCTGAGAAGAGAATGTTCAAAAAACTTTGGGAGAAATTAAACAGGGCACTTAGAAGAGAACTGGCAGGTGAATGATGTGGAATTTCCCAGTATCAACACTGCAAGCCAGGGGCCCAATTCCTTCAATATATTGAATGAAAAAAACTGTGGGATCGTAAATCTATGTAAACTACCAATCTACTGAAAGAATAAAATGAACTAGACTTCTGGAAATGTACTCCCAGGAATAAGAGGTCAACTGAAGCAGAGACAGTGCATGCTTGGATAGCAGCCGTGTACCCAGCCTTGAGATGAAATGCAAAAGTGATACTGAGACCAGTTTTTTTTTGTTTTGTTAATATTGGGGAATGAACCCAGAGGGCATTTAACCACTGGGTCACACCCCCAGCCCTTTTAATTTTTTAAATTTTGGGACAGGGTCTCACCAACTTGCTTAGGGCCTTGCTAAGTTGCTGAGGGTGGACTTGACTTGTGATCCTCTTGCCTTAGCCTCCCTAGTTGCTGGAATTATAGGTGTGTGCCACTGTGCCTGGACTACACCAGTTCTTAAGAAAACTGTTTTCTGGACATTTCATTGGAGGAAGAGTCTTAAAGGAAGCAAGATTTTACAAATTAAGCAACAAACTACTCTTTTATTTTCTTTTGATTGTATAAAACAGGAAAAGGAATGGAATCCAAGGAACAATGTATATTAAAGTTCTAGATATTGCTTCAAGAGATAGTAGGTTTTATAATATAAATGATGGTGATTTTAATAATAAAATTAAAATAGTTTCTTATATTTTTGTATGATAAAATAATTTAACCTATGTGATGGGAGTCTAAGCGAAGCTTTAAGAATTTTGTTGACAATTTTAGTTGCTACTGTTTCAACTAAAGCTGAAGTTTTTTTTTTTTTAAATTTAAGAAAGTAAGAAACAACTTAAATATTGTAAGAAAAGTAGTCTAATTTGGCATCGCTACAAATAGAGCATGAATTATGTAGTAAATCTAGATTTTAACAGTACAATTCTTGATTTTTCTGAAATGTAGGAAGAACAAAAGAAATGTTATAGAATAAATAAAATATATGAAATAGGGATGTCATTATTTTATTATTCAGCCAAACAATTTGGCCCATCACAGAAGAGTCTTTATGCAAGAATGTTACATTTAGTGGTCTTTGGTATTTTGTCTTTGATTAGTCATATAAAAATGATAGCTTTACACAATTTAAAAAATTTGTTCTCATGGATGCATTTAACAATTTCGCAGCTTGATTATAACTTAAGTATTTAGACAGATGACATGAGATTCCTTAGTACCCCTGCTCCAGACTCAGTAAATGAGAGGTGTCGCAGTCCGTGTGGTGTGTGCATGTGTCTGTGCAGAGCTAGGGTACCCAGGGGGCATGCGTGTTTGTGGGGAAAGGTGAGGGGAAGAGGAGGAAGAGGGGGAGTACAGGATTTTATTTCTCCAGTTATTCAATTATTGTCACAAGATAATGTGTCACATCACACCCTGTTATGTCGCTTTGTTCTTTGTTCTGACTTTCCTACATAGCCATGTGGAATACTCATTTCAGTGGTACATAAGCAGTTAGGTGGGGTTTCCCCCCTTTGCTCCACAGCTTTTGATGGACTGTATTTACCAGATGATGATTCCCCAGGAATGGTATGGTCTTTGAAGGGAAGTGTTAGCTCTTCAGGGCTATGGGAGGGACAGTGCAGCTTATTCCTCCAGAAGTCTGTAATCAGTCTCCTTCTGAAATCTTTTGTGCTTTCATTTAAGAATAGATGATGATAAGAATGTGATATGATATACCTGTTTTTCTAATAAAAGAAAAATTAATTCAGCCATTTCTTAGAAGTTGACTATTGGGAATTTTATGTTTAAAATTGAGGTGCAGTGAAGTGGAATTTAGTTGTTAAGTGTGGTGATGCTAGGGAGACTTACTTTGTCAATAACTCATATTAAGCAATACTTTTCAAGTATAAAAAGAACATTTTTGAGGTGTTTGGGTCTCTGTGAGAGTGTAAAAGTTTAAACACATAGTAATTCCTTCAGCAAGTATTTATCAAATATATGATATATACTTGGCACTGATCTAAGTACTGTTAATCTATCAGTGGGACAGAATCAATAAACTTTCTGCCCTTGATAACAGAAATATGATATATTTTACATAGAAAAGCAAAAAATTCATATGTATATAAACACACACACATATACACACATTTTAATGTATATGCATATACACATATGTATATATACATGTATATTTAAGTATGAGGTTGATTTGAAACTGATTGGAACCTCTGTGCACATACATGTGCGTCTTGATTACTATTCTTTTGAGTAGTTTGGTTTTCCTTCATTTTTACCTGGTGGTAAGAAAGCTGGAGTATTCTTTCCTGGCTGCTTGTGTTGGGAAGTGGGAAGGAAAAGGGGGTTGGGACACTAACAATATTTGACTATGTGCCCCTGTCTCCAGCACTGAACTTGACTTCAGCCTTCAGCTTGCTTTGAGTTCTCTCATACTCTGGTTCAGTTTCCCCAAAGGGTAAATCTCCATTCAGTCGTTCGTAATGCCTGCCTTGCAGTCCTTGGCTGGAAAAGAAAGATCTGAGGTTCTAACTGCTTCTGAAATTAACTTGCAACCAATTCTCTTATTTTTAGTTTCATTCTTTAGCCTCTACCTTCAGTGGTACTTGGTGCTTCCAATCACTAAACTTTTCTGCGGTTCTGGGGCCAGCATCGCTTTGCTTCTTGTTGATTATTTCATTTGTGAAGAAAAGAGTTCATCCTTCTCTTTTCATCTTCCTCCATAATTAACCACCAACAAAAAAAATACAAATTTACTTAAGAAGTGATTTTTACAGCTTGTTTGATGAGTGCTTGCAGAGGAGGATGGTACAGCTAGACAGTCAGGAGGGACTCTGGGCAGGTCCCTTTGTGGGTGGAATCTGCTCTCACCAGGTCCACCTAGGTGCTCCTTTGCCCTCTGCGGGCCATTTAATCCACCTCTCCTCTAAGTGGTGCTAACGTCGTGAAAATGGTGCCTGGATCCCTCCAAATTGAGCACACACTTCACTGATGGTAGCTATTCTTTTATTCATCTCTATTAACACCTTCCCACATCTTCAATAAAAACTGGTCTAATTTTTTTAATGCTCCACAAAGTTCTCACTCCTCCCTGTTCCTACTTCAGTGAGGACCCGAGATCCCTATTTGTAATCTCTGGGAACTTGGATTATTTCCATTATATAAATGTGGAAACTGACATCCAGAGAAGTTAAGTAACTTACCCAAGGGCAAAAAGGTAGAAAAAAAGGATTTAAACCAAGACATTCTGTATTCTCAGTGTGTGGCTGACCATTGCCCCCTGATCTATGTCTGTTGCTGACTAGTTTTTATGTGCTCCCTCCTCCTCCTCTTCATCTCCCCAAATGCTTAATTATGTATAATTTTTAAACTCATTGCCTATTCTCTGAACTTTCTCTTTGGAATACAAGTGATTCATCTGGGCAGCCTTCTGTATTTGTAACTTTCATTCCCTCTTTTTCTGAGCTATTCCTGTCGTTAATATTTGAGCACTTCTTACTGACTAAATGCTTGGAATAGGAAGGCAAATTTTTCAGGAACCCATTCCTTTCCTGTTGCATCAGGGAAGTCTCACCAGGTGGTCTCAGTGGCCCAGTACTGTCTTGTGGCTATCACTGTCCTGGTGTTGCCTCTGAATCTCCTTGCTCTTGAGCAGCTGCTGGGTATGGAGAAGAAGCTAAGAGGCTTTGGAGTTCCACAGTCCAGTGTTCACATCTTAGCAATAAGTTATATTGTGTGATTTGGGGACAGTTAACAACTCGGAGCCTTCGTTTGCTTATTGGTTAAGTGAGGAGCAAAAATTCTTAACTACTCAATTTTTGTGAAAATCAAATGGTTTATTATGGGCTGACCATGCAACATAGTGTGGACATATTGCACACATGTGATAAATTTATGTCTTCCTGCTTCTTCCATTTACTTTTTTTTCTTTTATTGGTTTTTATCATAGTCATCTCATCAAGACCTGTCTCTTCACCTTTCATTCCTCTGGGAATAACTTCAACTTTAAATGTTAAGTATATACAGATTACCCTCTGAAGATGGCTTCTGGTACTAAACCTCACAGATGTTTGAATTCGTTTGTATATTTTCCCTCTCAGATATAATAATACAACAAGAAGATAAAAATATACAGAATTCCGTGTATTCTCATCTCTGTTATTTGTCTTTCTTACAATTTGAATACTTTTCCTAGAAAGTAAAGTGATTTTTGAAACTTGTAGCTAATTTAGTAAAGATAACCTTCTGAATATAGATGCTTGCCAGCCTGCCATTGATCTGTCAGATATATTAAAGGAATTTGGAACATTAACTCTCACTTAATGGAACAGAACTTTAAAGTCTAATTTAATTTACCACTTGAATGATGATATTATCAGGCTTTGCACCAGATTCTCTGACAGAGTTGTCTAACTCTGCACCCAATAAGTCCAGTTATATCTGTCACAATCTGACACATTCAGTTTATTTGAAAGAACATGAAGTAATAATGCCTTGATTATGTATGAAAGATGTTTGTCACATAGTTGAAATAATTGGGGCACATCACATCTCTTAAAATTGAATTAAGGATTATAGTTGGTACTGTTAATTTTTAAAATCTGGGTATAGAAATGTTATAACAGTTTAATTGTAGAGATGAAAAATTTAATGGTGCAAAATATAAAAATGGTAGTTGAAAGGTCAGATAGAACAGGGTCAGGAGGAATGAAGTCTGTCTGCTGTGACTCCTTGCATCAGATAATTATTTGGTCAGCTTGGACCTCCCCATTCTTGTCCTCATAAAGATGTCAATGCATGTGAAGTTCATAGAGAAAACATTAGTTCCACCAACTCACAGGCCAGCTAGGATAATCAAATGAGATTATGTGTATGAAGGTGCTTTAGAAGATTCCAAATCTGTACTGTTTTGTCTGTATGAAGGATGGAGAGTTGCTTACAGGCCTCAGTCAGGGATTGCTTTTGTTACCTTGGGAAAAGGCAACATTTCAGTTAAATGTTGGAAGCCATGTATGAACTATGGATTTTGTTTGGGCCATTAAGGCAGGGAAGTTGTTTTTCTGGGAACTCCTAGGTGAAATTCCCTGGTTGAGAAAGCCCAGATCACACTGGCCCCCTGCTGTAGCTCACAGCCCTAGGATCAAACACAGCTGCCAGGAGATGGGTGTAACCTGCCAAGCACTGAACAGCCTGTTTTTCTGAGGAAACTCCTTACTGATTCCCCTTGGTGTGTACCTCTATAGATAAAGAATTCCTGGGCTTTCCTCTTTATTAGGATCAGACACATAAGGTCTATCCTCCCAAGCGCCCCCATTTCAATTAATTTCCTGTTTATTTCTTAATATTACTTTCATAGCTTTTATTTTGCAGCCGGCCCACACCTCTGATAGTTACCCATTCTCTGCTCATGCGGGATGTGGGCAGAAATCACGCGTCTGGCTCCTGTTTAAGTTAATCATGCAATAAACATTTAAATGGTTAATATTTTTATGGAGCTTATTTAATTCATTGATATGTGCATTCAGATCTATACTAACATAACTAAAATGTTGTGAAAATTTGAGTTCTGGATGTAACTTGGAAACTTAAGTTTTTTTTTCTCTCTATGTATAGCATCACACACACACACACACACACACACACACACACATGATTTTTGTTGAATAAATGAATATCTTGAAATAAAAAGGAAAAAAAAAAAGAACAGTTATTCAAAGACAAGATAGTCCTAGATAGGCCTTCCCTATTTCCCTAGAAATTGCCAGAGAAACTTTGACCAATTTCTTCTCTCTCTCTCTCTCTCTCTCTCTCTCTATATATATATATATATATACACACACACACACACACACACACACACACACATATATATTAACCTAAGAATCTTTAAAATTGCATTTGGAGAATATAACTCAAATGGACAGAAACTTTTGGTACATATTATCAAGATAAGACTCCAAATACTTCTTGATTTCCAACTCGATGTATGAAATGCAGAAAAGGAGAGAGAGAATAGGATCTATTCTGGACAAACTGGACCAACTCTGGATAATGTCCAGTTAGTAGTGATTGCTCTTGGCAAGAGTTGGTCTGCTGGGGTTGAAAGACCAAAAATGAGTATATGAGCCTGGGTTACAGAAAAAAAAATTATGGTGTCATTAGCAGAAATGAGAGAAGCAGGTAGAAAGTCCTAGAGAGGTAGGAAGAAGAGGAAAGACAATTTTCTCCAGATAAATGTTTTTATTGAGGCAAAGTATACTCACAGGAAGATGCACACACCATCATTGCAGGGCTCTCTAAATGTTACAAAGTGAATCTGCCTGTATAACCATCAGCTGGACCATGAAACAGATTATCACCTGCAATTCAGAGGACTCACTTGAGCCCCTCTGTGGTCATTATGTCCTTTTGTTTTCACACCTAATATTATGGAATAGTTTTTCATAGAGAATATAATCTTTTTATCTGCCTTCTATTGTTCAATATTATATTTATTTATTTATTTTTATTGGTCATTCTTTAATCAATATTATGTATATAAAATTAATTTTTACTACTGCCTGGGATGGTTGTTTTATTTTCATTGCTTTATAGCATTCAATTATGCATATATTTCACTAATATTATTTTCATGAATTCAGTCTTCCCATATCTATTCATGCTTTTATATTTTATATATAGCTCTACAACCATAAACAACATATTGTGTTATTTTACATTTTGATACTAAAAAACACTTTGATACTTACACATGTCTTATTGTGTCTGTGGGTGAAAGTTTGTCTAGGACTGAGGCTAGGGTGATAATAGTATTTGAGGCAGAACAATTCTGAGTATGAAAATATCCCATGTATTGTAGGAAGTTAGGCATTTATGACAGAGTTTTCTGTCCTTTTAAGTATATAGTACCACTTTGTGTGCACAGATGAGTCATTAATTTGTTTTATGTAGTGAATGACATAAGGCATTAGGGCTTAATCGTCTGTGAGAAAGGTTGGGATATAGTGAGATGTGTAAGAAATGGGTCACAGACTATGGACATATTTAATTTTACTGAGTAATAACAAATTATTCTTCAAACTATTATATTTATTGACCTTCTGATCAGCAAATAAAAGGAAGTCACATTTCCTCCACATCTTTAACAATACTTGGAAATTTCAGAGTTAAAAAAAATTTTCTTGACAATTTAATGAGTATTAAATAGTATCCTTTTGCAATTTATCTTTGAATATTTCTGATTTTTGGTAAAGTTGAGCATCTTTTTATGTACTAATTGGCCATGTTTACTTTTATGTTTCCTGTTTTATGTTTTACTTTTATGTTTTCCTGTATTATTTATCTTTGGTTGATCTGTCTTTTTTTCTTAGTAATTTGTGTTAAAGCAGACTTATTCTAACATTTGTTAAAACTATGAAGGAAGACTTTATTCAAGACTGTTGTAATAGAGTTCTACTCTATGGTGAAAGGGGAGAGAAATTAGATTCAATTCCAAATACAGCAAAGACAGCCATGCATTTATTGTTTATTAGCAGAGTGCGTGTGTTTATGTGTGTGGGGTCAGTGTTGGAAAATTGCTAATAGGAGACATCAAGGGGAGAAGTGCTTTGTCAAACCAACTTAGAATTCTTGCTGAGGGCAAGCCAGGGTGATCAGACATCATCTGTGGGCAATGAGGAATGTTAGCAGATATTGAGGGAGATCAAATATCAAGAGTGGGAAATTCTTGATGAACTAATTCAGCAGGATTCTTGCTACAACTGGGAGCCCAAGATTGAGGTCTAATAAGAGAAGAGGGTCAGAGGAGTTTAATTCAGCTTGATCAATGAGAAAGTCTTTTTCATTTTCTTCCATATCAATATAATTTTTGGGATTTTTATTGATATTGTGTTGAACTTGGAACTCAGTTGAGGGACAGCTGACATCTTTATGCTATTTCAGATTTTCTATGTTTTATAATCCATTCTTAAGTATTTTTAAAAATGTTCTATTGATATACTCCATATCTTTACCAGTCTCATAAATGATATATTTTTCCTGTTATATTTCTTAATTGATAATTATTGATATGTAGTATGCTGATTTTATTTATTTCCACATATCTTTATTGAGATAAAATTGAAGTATAATAAAATGCACATATTTGAAGTATGCAATTTGATCAGTTTTGACATGTTCTTGACACTTATGTAACTAACATAATCAATATGAAAAAGCAATTTCATTACTTTTTTAAAAACTTTGAAATCGTGCAGACTGTGTTTCCTGCATGATTTATTTCGTTAGAAATCAATCACCTTAAGATATATAGTACCCCGCTTCCACATGTCAATTACTTCAAAATTAAATGGCATACTTATAAATATCTCACAGGTTAAGGAATAAAGCACAAGAAAAGTAAATAAAAAGTGCTTTGAACAAAGTGATAATAAATGCTTATTGTTTCTGGGATAAAACAGTATACAGATGAACATTTATAACTTAAAGTACTTTTATCAGAAAGAGGGTAGATTACCAATCAAATTATTTTCAAATTAGGAAGTAGGAAGGAAAAAATAAGAGTAGGAGCAGAAATGTGTGAAATAGAGAAGAAATAATACAGTTGAAAGTTGATAAAAATCAAACACATCTAATCAAGAAAAAAGCAAGAACATAAAAATTAATTTCAATGGAAAGGGAGCTAACAAAATAACCCTACAGATGCTAAAAGTATATTATGGTAATATTACAATTGCACGCCCATATATGTAATAGCTTACATAACATGGTCTATATTAGAGAAGGATCCATGTGCTGCTGAGAAGAAAGTGTATTTAGCCATTATAGATAAAATATTATATATATGTCTGTAAAGTCTAAATCAGCAATTGTATTTTTTAATTCCATGGTTTCTTTACTTTGTTTGGAGGATCTATCCAGCAGTGACAGAGGCATGTTAAAATTACCCAGTATTATGTGCTGTGATCTACTTGATTCTTGAAACTGAAAATGGTTTGTTTGATACACGTAGATGCACCTTTGTTTTGGGCATAAATATTTATGATTGTTATGTCTTATTGATGCATAGTTCTCTTAAGCAGTATGAAATGTACTTCTGTCCCTTCTGATTAATATCCATTTGAAGTCCACTTTATCTGATATAAGGATAGAAACCACTGTTTGCTTATGAGATCCATGTGAATGATATATTTTTTATGCATCCTTTCACCTTAATTCTTTGAATGTCTTTGCCTATGAGGCGTGTCTCTTGAAGACAGCATATTGTTGGGTCTTGCTTTCTAATCCAATTTGCTAGTCTATGTCTTTTGATTGATGGGTTTAGGCCATTTACAATCAATGTTGTTATTAAGAAATGGTTTTTATTCCATTCCATTTTGATATATTTCTGGTTTTTACTCTGAATTAGTTTTTCTTTTGATTGACTATTCTTCTAGTGTAATTTCTCCTTTTTCTGGTTTTTACTTTTTTTTCTTTTTTTTATTGGTTGCTCAAAACATTACAATGATCTTGACATATCATATATCATACATTTGATTCAAATGGGGTATGAATTCTTATTTTTCCCATGTATACAGATTGCAGGATCACATTGGTTATAAAGCCACGTTTATACATACTGCCATGTTCACTTCTTCTTTATGAAATGTTTATTGAGAATGTTTTGTAGTGTAGGAAAACAGGAAAACATGGGAAAAACAAGGTGTTTGGAGCTGGGGAGGCTACGCCCTCCTGTGAGTGCTGCATTTGAACCTAGGACTGGGAGCTAAGGTAGGGCATCAGCTTTGATTTGAGCAATCTGCAACTGGTGGATTTACACCAGGAGTTCTCAGGAACTTGTCCCCCTGCCTTGTGATAGCTCAAACAAACCCATAACTCATACATGGTTGCAGCCACAAAACCCTCTCTCAGTGGTGGAATATCCAGTAGCTCTTGAAAGAGTAGATGACCTGGTGCAAAGTTGTGTGATCATATGTCAGGTTTATAAGCACTTATCAATCTATGAGCGTGTTTTCTGTGAAGGCAAGGTAGGGTGCATTTTGAGGATTCAAAAATAGACGAATTACTTGAGTTCAGGTACAGTTTATAGCCAAGAGTTATACTGAAGAATGACTCTTCTATTCTTCCAAAATAGACAAGTAGGAAAAGATTTCTATGACAGTTTCTCAGAGAACAACACTAAACAGCACATTCAAACACAGGATATAAAGGTGGTTGGGTTGAATTTTAAAAACTAATTAGGTGAACAAGTACTAATTTATACACTTATGAGGTATAGTGTAATGTTCTCATATATTTATACATATGTGTATAGTGTCATAGTTTGTTTTTGTTGCTATAATAGAATATCTAAAACTAGGTAATTTATAAAGGAAAGAGTCTTATTTTGGCACATGGTTCTAAAGGCTGGGAGGCCCAGGGTTGAGGGGTCATATTAGGTGAGATCTTTATTTCTTGTGGGGATTGCAGAGTCCTGAGGTGGCACAGAGCATCATATGGCAAAGGAACATGCATACAAAGGACAGAACCAAACTGGCTTTTATGACAGATGCCCTCTGGAGAGAATTCATTAACTCATTAATTGATAAGTGGATTAATCAATTCACAAGGGCTGTTCTCATGACCCATTCATCTCTTAAAGGTCCTACTTGGTTTCCTCTCCTAATACCTCACGATGGGGACGAGGATTAAATTTCAACAGGAATTGTGCTGGGAGCATTCAAAGAATTGCAAATACATTATCATTAACTCTGATTGTGATGCTGAGCAACAGAACTCCAAAACTTATTTCTCCTGTCTAACAGGAACTGTAACCACATGTACTTCTGTTCTTTGTGTCTCACATCTCTGTGGAACAGTGGTTCTGGTACCACCCCAGACTCTGGTAACACTATTCTATTCTATTCTCTGTTGTTATAAGGTTAACTTCTTTAGATTCTGGGCATAAGTGAGATCATGCAGTATTTGATGACTGAAACTGTGGGCTAGTGAGAGGTATAGAGGATATTTAGGAAATTTTGTGGTGTGTGTGTATCTGTGTGTGCACATGTCTACACATCCTGTACAACTCCTTCCCTGGTGTTTTTCCAAAGGCTTTGGCAACAAATATATAAATTTTCAATATTTTTAAACCCAGGTTCTATTAGTTTTGATGGAATTATTATGCTGCATTGTATGATAAGAAACAAAAAGGCTCAATCTAGTAAACAGAGGAAAAGACTATCTCTATTGAGATGATCATGTGATTCTTGTAATTAATTCTACTTATGTGGTAAATTACATTTATTGATTTGTGTATATTGAATCAACCTTGCATCCTTGGGATGAAACCTTCTTGATTGTGGTATATTATCTTCTTAATGTGTCTTTGAATGTGATTTTCCAATATTTTATTAAGGATTTTTGCATCTGTGTACATTAGGATTTTGGTCTGAAGTTTTCGTTCCTTGAAGTGCCTTTGTCTGGTTTTGTATCAGGGTGAAACTGGCTCCACAGAATGAATTTGGTGTTTTTATATCCTTTCTATTTCATGGAATAATTTAAGGATGATTAATGTTAGTTTTTCTTAAAAGATCTGGTAGAACTAAGTTGAGAATTCTTCTGGTCCTGAGCTTTTCTCTTCTGGAAGGCTTTAATTGCTGCTTCAGTGTCAAAGCTTGATATTAGTCTGTTTATGTTTTCTACATTCTCTTGGTTCAATTTTGGTAGATCATATGTGTTGAGAAATTTGTCAATATATTGTAGATTTTCAAGTTTATTGGATTATAAATTTTAAAAATAGTTTCTAATGATCCTTTGGACTTCAGAAGTGTCTGTGGTGATTTCTCCTTTTTCATCTCCATTTTGTTTATTTGGGTCTTTCTTTCTTTTGGTTAGTTTGACTAAGGGTTTATCAATCTTGTTTATGGGTCTTTCTTTCTTTTGGTTAGTTTGACTAAGGGTTTATCAATCTTGTTTATCTTTTCAAAGAACTAATTCTTTATTGCACTGATCTTTTGTTTTTCTTTTTTATCCTCAAATTCATTAATTTAGGCTCTGATTTTAATTATTTCCTATATTCTATTATTTTGGAATTAATTTGTTCTTCTTTTCTAGGGCCTTGAAGTGGTAACATTATTTGGAATCTTTTTTTTTTTTTAATGTGGGCATTCAATGCTATAAATTTTCCTTTTAGAACTTCCTTCATATTGTCCCAGAGATTTGGATATGTTTTATATCTGTTCTTATTTGTTTCTAAGAATTTTGTATTTCTCTCATGATTTCTTCTATGATCCATTCCTCATTGAAATGTATTATTTAATTTCCAGGTTAAGATGTTTTCTGTTTTTTATCTTCTTATTGGTTTCTAATTTCATTCCATTTTGATCTGATAGGATGCAAAGAATTTTCAGTTTTTTTAATTTGATAAGACCTGTTTTTTGTCCTAAAATACTAGAAGATTCCATGAGCCACTGAGAGGAAAGTGGCTTTGGTTGTTTAAGGATAAAATATTTTATAGGTGCATTTAGGTCTATTTGTTTAATAGTATTTTTCAGTTCTGAAGGGTGTTTACATTACTTAAGTCTGAATGACATATTGGTGAGAGAGGTATGTTGAAATATTATCATATTGGTGTCTATTTGATTCTTTATTTTGATTAGGGTTTGTTTTACATATATAGGTACACTGACATTTGGGGCATAAGTATTTATAATCATTATATTGTTTTGTTTGATGATTAACCAGTATGAAGTGACCGTCTTTGTCTCTTCTGATTAACTTTGGCTTAAAGTCCTTTGTTAGATATGAGAGTAGCTACTCCTAGGGAGGGTCCAGGCTAAGAAACAAGTAGAAATTCTAATTGGCTTACCTCCAAATGTGACCTTTGATTTTTCTTGTCACTTTAAAAAAATTCTATCCTTATTGTATATATTAGGCATTTTAGTTGGAATGTGTTTTGGAGAGGATCTTTTTTGATCTTGCCTATTTGGGCTTCTAAATATCTCTTGTATTTCTATCTCATTCCTAAGGCTTTAAAAATTTTTGATACTATTTTATTGAAAAGGTTTTCCATTCCTTTAGTGTGTATTTTGGTGCCTTCTTTTATGCCCATACTTCTTACATTTGGTCTCAATGTTCTCTCAGATTATTTTGAATATTCTGGTTGTAGTCTCATAACATCTTTTGTTTATTGTTGACTTTATTTTCAAGATTATATACTTTATCTATGAGGCCTGAGAATATGTCTTCTAAACCATGCCAAGGTGGGGAGATTTTTTATTGTCTTCCTGATTTGGATTTCATCAGGATTTTGGACCTTTAGAAGATGTCTTTCACTCCTCTGCTTTGCCTCTAAGTTTCCCTGGTGTAGAGATGGTGATTATACCAGCTCACTTTGGATATAATTCTAGGAAGCCCTTACAAATCTTTGGTGTATCCAGGTATCTACCAGCTTTCTATTGAATAAGAGGCAATGGTCCCCAATTGTTTGTGACTTAGAAGCCAAGTTTTCCCTGTTAGGGAATGCAGTGTTGTGTGTCCTCCTGAAGAAAAAATTTCATGTATCCAGTACTGTCAAATCCAGTGTGGGAATCCCCATGTATATTTCAGAGTATGCAGGGTGTGATATTCTAAGGTAGTGGTATTGCAGTCTGTTTGATGTGGCACTGGGTGGCCTGGGGAGAGGGAATATTACAGCTGTCTCATCTGGAATGCAAAAGTTGCAGGTTTTTGGAGTTTTATGTGGGTACACTGAGTGTTGGCTGGGGTTTCTGGGTTGCTTCTCTGTAAGCCTCTTTGTGGGGTATACAGCCATTGTGTATATGTGAAGTTCTTTGCTGGTGACTTGGCATCATCTTCCGGAATTGCCTTTTTAGGGTCCATGAGTATGAATGAGAATTGAGTTAATCAGCAACTTTGGGACTTGCAGTTGTAGACTTTCCTAGAGATGCTTGGGCACAGAAGCTAGTTCCCTGGTTATTATGGCTTTCTCCCCAATCAGTGCTTGTTAATCCAGCCCAGAGGCATGAGTCTGTGAGCTTGGAGGGTGCTGTATTTGCTGGTTGTTTCTTTCAGGCACAGGAGGGCAGGGTGCAGGGCTCAGGGCTGTCACTGATTACTGTGGGACACCGTACACCTGCTCCCCAGAGACATACAGTTTGCAGGCTATCTGCAACAGTAGAGCTTGTGAATGCAGGCTCTCTGTGAGTGGTCTTTGGCTTAGAGACCTCCCCCCTGGCTGATGTAGATCACTAGAGACTGTCTATAACTGAGGTAGCATGTCAGTTGGCCTGTTTTTTACCTGAGCTCCTGCAGAGGCTATGGAGAGTGCTGGGTTGGGTTCAGCACTCCTTGAGAGTGACTAACTCTTGGGTCAGCTCCACCCAACTCCCTTTGCCCAAAGTGAGGGGAAGGGGTTTCAGTAACTTTCAGCTAGCAGTGATTCCCTCTATAAAAAGTTCTTTCTAGAGGGATTACTGGGACAACCCATTTCAGAGATATTCCTTCTGGTTTTATTTGTTACTCTCAAAACATAGGGAGAAGCTATATCGATTTAATTTTTTTTTAGGGGGGCTGACTCTGAACTCTATTAAATGTCTCTGCTGCCAGTCTCAGTTTTCAGCCCACAATTTGGGCCAAACTATTGTCATCTCCTTCACTGTCTTTGCTGCCTCTGTCCTGTTTAACCTGTTTTTCTTCACAACTCTTGTTAAGGAAGTGGGCTTGATGGGCTTTTCCCCTCCCTCTTTCTTTGTTACCCCTCCCCTTTGACCTCACCCTGGTCAGGGTTCAGGGTCAAGGAATTCTGTCCTGATTTTCTGTTCTTGTAACCAAATTATTTGTCTCTCCAAGCCTCAAGCCATCCAGCATTGGGTTTTAGAGTGTGTACTCTGTCACCGGCCTCCCCGACCAGCTGCCTCTTTCAGTGATTTGTTTCTGGCTGTGGGGGAGTCCATGGTTGCTGCCTAGATCTGCTCAGCTATCTTCTCTTCTGCAATATTTCTTTAGAATAAATTTATCTGGTATCCAAATCTGATTTTTTTTTTTCATTTGATAGACATTTCCTGGCTTTCAGGGTGCCAAGCCTTCTCCCTGTAGATCTACTAGTAACTTCACAGCCAAGCAACCTGGTCCTCCTGAGCCCAGGAGAGGGAGCCTGGGCATGAGTCTGAAGAATCTTACTTATTCCTTTTTGGATAAGGTCTTGCTGTGTTGCCTGGGCGGGTCTTAAACTCCTGAGATCAAGGTGTTTTTTTTTTTTTTCCATCTCAGCCTCCTGAGTACAGGTGTGCACTCTCACACCTGGAAAAATGACTGTTTTAAATAAAAGACAAGTATAAATTCCTTTTTGTAAGAAAAATATTCTTACTTATGTGGCAAGAACTTTTTGAGCATCTATCAGGTACTTGGTGCTCCTTAAAGGTGGTTATAAACATGTAAAAACGTAGTTGTTGTGTAGGGTGGTAAGTACTGTAGTAGGGAGATTAGCAAGTCACTGTGCTGAGGAAGATGGGGCACACATTGGGTGGAAAGTGATGGAAGTGAAGTGGTTGGTCATGGATGTTTTCCTGAGGTGATGAGTCATGAACCAACCTTGAAGGTAAGAGGCTCCTGGATTAGATTGACGAGAACCCTAACCTAGATGCAGAAGATACTTCCAATTATTATTTTGAAACATTTGGTGGTCTTTTTCTAATTTTAAAAAATTTAGGAAAATTAAAAAATTATTATGCTTATTTTCTATAGGAGTCCTGAGATACAGGTATTTAAACCTACTAGAGATGAGTAAATTAAGATTCAGTTAA
Source organism: Marmota flaviventris (assembly GCF_047511675.1). Classification (NCBI taxonomy): domain Eukaryota; kingdom Metazoa; phylum Chordata; class Mammalia; order Rodentia; family Sciuridae; genus Marmota; species Marmota flaviventris. The sequence continues at coordinate 94,832,977 of NC_092504.1, forward strand.
GTATGCATTTCACTCAAGTTTACACAGATAATAAATGGAAACATTATAATGAGACCCTCTCCTGAGGTCTTGCATCCCAAGCCTGTGTTTGTTCCATATCCATCCTACTAACTTCCTAATGGGAACATTGCTTTAATCGGTTCTGAGGTCCAAGAGTTAACTTGTAAACGAACTTTTGGAACACAACTTAGAGCAAGCTGAGGATTGCCTACATAGTGAAACCTCATTAATTTTGACTACCTTTCCATAATAGCGGATAAATTATGGTTTGTTCCTTTTTGCTTATAGGCTGCACTATGGACTCTCTTGGCAAGGTCTTTAAAAATTGCCTTTGAAACATATTTTTTTGTTTGGCAAGATTATACCTAATTTTTTTTAAGCTATCTAAAGAAATACATAATTGTTATTATGTGTGTTGCATTAATCTTATCCATACATTGTGGCAGGTTTTCTTAGGGATCTTACCACATGTATGCTTTCTGTTGGAGCCCAGTTTGTTAGTGTCATTTATGGAAGGCAATATAAGTGCATTTATCTAAACATGTTCTATACTAAATTGCTTTCACTAATCAAGCAGGACTTATTCCTATTTAGAAGAATTAGTGAGGTTTTACTCAATTAGGCTTGATGTCAAGTTAATTTTTTCCCCATTAGTATAATGAAGAATTGCTGTATTACTCTGTCATGCATGCTGATTGATAAAAAATTGAGAATGAGAGCCAGCATATTTTCCCTTTAAATAATGAGGGAAAAAAATGTAAAAGGTTCAAGTAAATTATTATGGGTACCAGAAAGAGTTGCTTAATTCCACTCTATAGAAAGCCCAGATGAAAACCAGCATAAGCAAAGGAATATTTAAATACACATTATATTATTGGTGGGTCTTTAATGTCAGTGTTTCAAGGTCTTTTATTTATTAAAGGTTGCATTATTAAGAATGTTTATTTCATAATTATTGGACTTGTTAAATAGGCCACTTTCTTTTCTTTGCATTATTCTGTTTGCACTTTCAAAAATATTTATTTTGTGCTCTATTCTTTACATGCTACATTCTGCAGTTTGGGAATACTGAACCAAGACCTGGTGAGTAACTTTTATTCAGTGGATTACTTGAGGGAAAGTTTGCTAAAGCAAGAGGGTTATATAATCTTTATTCCTTGAAGAAGTTCTTGAGGAGGCAGAATTTATTTTACATTGTATTGTTCTATTTTTTCTATATATTTAAAGTAAGGATTCTAAATTAGAAGGATCACAAATGAAACCATCTGAAAAAGAAGCCAAAATGCATTTTGGGTCTGACATCACTGTTACATAGTAGAATCTTAGCAGACACCTCATGCCCCCACCCGCTGACACAAAGATGTTTGTCTGTCTTTGTAATATCTATTCAGTTCTATGTCTGAGGCAAATGTTCAGATAATGAATCATACTTTTATAATTATTAATACTTTATTGTTAACCTTGGTGAATCAAAAAGAATCGAAGGTGCTTGAAGACCAATTTAAGTGCTCACTCTTAATAAATGTACCTTCAGGCTGGAATTAGACAATTGATTGGGTGGTAAAATTTAATCTTACTCTATGGCTGCTTTTAGATAGAGAATTTCAGTTCCTTTCTGAGGATCTCAATTCAATTAAGTTAATAGCTTCTCATTTATTTTAACTAAGTGGTGATTTTCTATGGCCTTCAAGTTTGTTCACCATTCTTAGCAATGCCTCAATTTATTCAGAAGTATGGTTAGTTTTGAGTTCTAATTAGTAGGAAGGAGAGACCTGTGTGTGAGCCCAATTCTTTTTGAAGTGATTGGGATACTACTACTTTTTATTTCGGTTGGCAGGTATCTGAAGATTAAAAGTAAAACAAACAAATAAAAAAAAAAACCCCTCAAAATCCAAAAAAGAACAAGCAAAACAAAAAACCCAGACTTTATTTTATTTTACCGATCTTCTTAGGAATATCAAAGAGCTTGATGAACATGACTTTTTTAAACCTTCAGTGAAGGCAGATGAAGTCAGAAACATTTAGTACTGAAGAAAGCAACAAGAAAGATTACCTTTGAAGGTTTAGTAAACCATTTAAGTCTCTGGTTTGATGCTTTCTAGTTTAACCTCCTTTACTGCTAGGTTATAAAACACACTTTGGAAAAACTGAAGTGAGGGATCAGTCATCATGCATAGTTTTCTAGGCTGCAAAACAAATCCACAAATCTAGAGCTTGTTTTGCATTTAGAAAGTAGAATCATAAAAACTCTTTATTGGGTAGACATCATTTTTGCAGAAATGGTTCATATTTTCTCTCTATTTTTTATAGTGTTCTTGACTTTGGCCAAAATTCCAGAGTCATGAAATTTTTATATTAAACAATAAAAGCAATCTTAAACTGAGCCTCTAAGATATAGTAGGCTACTTTTCTGGTAACAGTTCATGTTCTGCATGACATCCTGGTTCAGACATGATAAATTAGTGGTCATCTGACTGGGGAGAAACACAGTATTCAGACACTCATTCCCTCATTCACTCACTTATGTATCCAGTGATCACCTGCTTCATGCCAGGTTCTGTTCTATACTCTGGAGATTCTGTGGCAAAGGAGACAGGAGATGTTCCTACTTGCTGGCCTTCTGATTTTTTCCTACTGGGACATCATAGGGTAACAAATGCTGTGCAGAGAATTAAAATGTGGGGATGTGGTGATGTCTGGGTGACTGCAATAGTTTGGGTGGTCAGGGATGATCTCTGTAAGGACAATACATTGAAACTCAAATCTGAATCACAGGAAAGAGCTGTCTTTGTGATGGCCGAGGAAACAACAAAGAGTCTCAGGGGCAGGAACCCACCTTTGTTGGGTTATAGGAAGAGAAAGATGGCCAGAGTAGGTGTGGCACAGTGGATGCTGTAAAATGAAATTGGAGTAAATTCTAGATAGAAATTATTCTTGAGATCAAGCATTACTGTGTTCGAATGCTTAAATAGTGTTGATGATCTAAAATAAGACTTTGGTTCCCAAACTGCCTTTTATTAAATGTGAGAAACTCAGGAAGGGCCAGCTACAAAGACAATTGTAGTTTTCCATCCATGCTTGCATTCTGTAAACAACAGATTATACAGAGTAGATCTGACAGCTCAAGGATGATGTTTGTTTCTCCTCGATGATTTGGAGTATCATTTTAAGTATGTTTAAAGTTCTAGCAAACCTCAGAACACCTCTGAGGATCAGCTTAGTGTTCCTTCCTCAAGACCAGGGGCACTTGAATCACTAGTGCCTTCCAGGATGGAGGCTAGCAAAGAGCAATAAAGCAATCCATTATCACAGTAATAAACTACTGAATTCAGAAATGTTTTATCTGAAAAAACTCATTTCTCTTGAGTAGTCTGTTGGCTTTTTATTGCATTGGCTTATGAGTCAAATAGTCTGGGTTCAAGTCCTAACTTTCCTGTTTTCTAACTGTGTGGTTCTGGTTAAGACCTCACTGGTAATTATTTTTAATTGACTTCATCTGGAGTCAGGAAGCCAGTAACAACTCTCAGGCAGTTGGGAAAGTATTTAGCAAACAAAAATTTAACAGGTTAACAGGTTAGTTGTCTTTGTTACTACTATTCTTGTTTTGATTCCTGCCCCCAAGGTATCGGAAAATTTGTAAGTTCTAGAGAGTTAGATGCAAGATGGCTGCCAATGAGTCTTCTGCTGGGTCACTGGGGTGAGTGGGGGTGGGGGTGGGGGATGCCCTCTGAAATAGTTAACTGTAATGTGATTTTGCTGTTCTACTTCATTCAGCTTAGCAAAATAGTCCTCTTCCTATTTAATTCAAAGGTACATTTATTGAACCTACTGAATGTTAAAAACTCCTGGCTTGAAATAAGAAAAAAAAAAAAATCCTTACCCTTCAAGAGTTTTAAAATCTTGTTCCTCAACTTTTGGTAATAAAGAATTGGCAAACAAACAACAAAAAACCTATGTACTTTATGAGTCTTGTATTATATAGATGAATCAAAATGAAATTGATTAATAAATGTTTTTTTATGCACGTTCTTTGCACCTAATGGGTAAATGTCCACATGTTTGCTCTTTGAAAAGATTTGAATAGATGCTTCATGGGACAATGTTTTATGAACATATGATAGAAGATGTACTTTTACTATGACTACACCTTTATTCAGACAATAAATGTTCTACTGAGTACCTACAGTACTGGATACTGGGAGAACAGGGGTAAATAAGACAGAAAATAGAAACCCACATTTCCTAGAGCTCTCAGGCTTAGCTTGTTTGATGAATGGGTTCAGATCCTGTCCCATTTCCTGTCTAGATGTATGATTTTGTCAGTTAATTCATTCTCACTGTGCTTTGGTTTCCTCGTTCGTAAAATGAAGATGATAACCATGTAGTGTTGGTATGAGGAGTGACTTGATATACGTAAAATGCATAGAACAATACTAGGAACATAATAAGTGAAATTGCTCTATGAGATTGTGTTATTATTAATATTGCATTGTTACTGTTGAGTGCTCTAGAGGTATATCCTGTATCTATCAATCACTAGAAAATATCTATTCTTAAACTGGTCAGCAAATCTTCATATGCAAGCAATGACATATTGAAGAGCCCGTCAAGTCCTGGTACTCTTTTATCTTTTGTGGCTCCCACCCCTTACTCTCCACATACAGAGTAGAAATGGCCTCTGTTTTTCTGATTTTTAAATACTGGCCAGTTGCTGGTTCCCAATCACAGAGAAGGGATTTTTTAATTTTTATTTCTGCCTCCACATTGCTCACGTCTCCTTGGCTGGCAGCTTGCCTCATTCCAACACTCCACTAGGGTCTAATTGCTTGTCCCATCGCAGTGTCTGCAGTTACCACTGGCTCTGCTCTGTTTTCTCATCTGTCATTCCTTGCCTCTTATCTTCTGAGCTTCTTGCCTTAAGAGGCTTGTGTTTCTAATCTTCTCTGTCAACAGAAAGTGCTTCCCCCACCCCCCCTTTTTTTTTTTGCAGGGCCAGAAAACCAATCATTTGTATTACATTGGGCAGGATTGTCTATATTTCCCTTCTTGACATAATTCACATCAAGTAGTAAGTACACGAGAGGCAGCCGCTGGATGGGGTGGTATCTCTATGGTACCCACCTATACCTGCTTCCTCATCTGCATTATTCTGGAAGCCTTGATGTGGGGCAGTGTAGATCTTCCTGCATTTTGGGAACACTACTTTTCAGGATCCTAGCAACTGATTTCTGTAGCTCATATTAAAACTTAACCAATTTCTGGTGTTTCTTGAATGTTAAGAATTCTCAGGAACAATGAGAGTTGTGTGGGCTGGGGAGTACATTATACAATCTTTCTTTATAAGAAATGAGATCTGGTTTCTCGAATGTACCAGAACATTAATGCCATTCTCTGTAGCAACAGTAGACAACCTTTTAGAGTGGATAAATACTCCATTAGGATAATTGTAAATATGTAATTAGTACATACTTTAAGTTCCATTGGCAAAATAGTAGCAGAGTTCTTGAAAATCCCTCAGGTTTCCTCTGAATTTTATATATATATATATATATATATATATATATATATATATATATATATATTTTTTTTTTTTTTTTTTTTAAGGCAGTAAAATGCTATGCTCCCAAGCTGAAAATGAAAGACAATTATTTCAACTCCTAAGGACCAAAACAACTTTACTTGAATTTCACAGAAGGACTGGAAAGAAAGGAAACAATTTTCAAGGTTTTTGGAAACTGTTGTTTTTTAGTGAATGGTTATTTTCTATAGCAAAGAGAGTTTGGGATATAGTTTTGAGATTTTCCTGAAACCAATTGGCTAGAGATTTGGTGCATTTGAATTATATTTGGTTATATGCAATAAAGATAAAATTTATTTCTCCTTTCTTGTATGAAGTTTCATTTAGTTTTAGCGAACTGAGATTTCCTTTTCAAAGCTAAAGGAAGGACCAAGGAACCCCCAGTTTATAAAACACAAACACAGAGATCATTAGAAAACCTAGTCATAAAAGCAAAGCCCATCAAAATTTTACATTTGTTAGAGTGTCTTTTACTCTTCATATACATTCATGTTCCTTTAGTCTTATTTATTAGTTGTTCCATTAAAATATATGTAACACTATATGTAGAATGTGTGACTGTTGTCTTGTGGAATGAGCATTCAACTTTAAATGAGTCATGTCCTTTCCAGAAAGAGATTGCACATCCTAGTAAGGATAAAAAATACATAGATGCAGTGACCTGAGGCTAGTAATACTGGAACAGTTAGCAACATATTCCCCACACCAAGGGGAAGGAAGAAGTTACTAGAACCTGGAACAAGCTGGTCTTGCACAGAAATCTACTGTAAATGGAACCATGATCTTTAATTGAGGATAGTCAGCCTACATTACTCCTCAAGGAGTGAATCAGGAGAATAAACATCCTCATCTCTAATTCTTCCTTTACCTCTAATTTTATGTTGGAGGCCTTTGTATGAAACCAACTGAAAGCTAGGGGTTTGGGAGCCTTTTGGTGGAGTACATACAAGTCTCATGGGAGAGGCAACTAGGGGAAAGAAAGACAGACAGTGAATCTGGATGGGTAAATGAATGACATTGGTAACATTCCACTCTTTTTTTTTTTTAATCCCTTTGAGTCTTTACTTTTATCCTTCATGCAATTAAAAAATTCAAGTACTTAACATGGGAGATTTACAAAATACCATCAACTTCCATATCATCCTTGTATGTGAGGTCATTTTATTTACACTGTAATCTAAATTAAAATATTGGCCATAATCAGTGTTCTTCAATAAAGTACTGGGAGAAGAGGAGAGGGAGAAAAGATGTCGTTGAGGAATAAATTAAAGCTGCTACTTACTTTTTTTTTGTTGGATACGAGGCCTAGGCTAGTTATTACACCTGTCCTTCCAATATCCATCCTGTGTTTACCTCACTGTCTGGCTTCATCTTGACTGGTTGCGTCCTTTTCCAGTTTTGGTGTCCCAAACCTTCATTCCTGCAAGAAATGAGTCCTGCAAAAACTGATGGTCTTTTTTTTTTAAATTGGGTTGTTGCTGTAATTCCTTGACCAGGACTATCAGGGAGGGAGTTCTAAGCACTATTCTTGTCCTCATTCTGTAGCAGAAAATCAGTTGCCCCTGACAGCTGGGCACCATTTTCCTAGTCAGTAATTAAAGCCTCCTCATCTATCTGTTGGCTTCAGGACATAAAGAACCTCAAATTGCCATGGATTAGATTGCTTCCAAAGGATCAGAAAACAGCCATGTTTCCAATTAGAAGCATCACTCTCTTGAACATTAGGTTCTTCAAACCTACCAAGTTTAAGGTTTTGAGGACAGGAAGCAATAATTCTCCAAGTGAATTATTGGGTGTAAAAATAAGATGGGCTACTTTCCCTATACCTGGAGCCAAAGGTGTGCACTCTCTATAGCACAATTGTAGGTATTCCTGGAATTGTGTATTCTCTGTATCAGAAATGAAATCATATATTTGGCTGCTGGTATAAGGTATATATTCATGATCAGGGCATTCCACAGACCTATCTGGATGTTTCTATGAGGGAGGAAGTGATAGGATCTATGAATTCTATGAAAAATGGTTTGGAGCAAATTCACTTGTGCCTTCAAGAACAGTGTGAGCCTATTCTTGCAAGTACAGTTTAATAGTGGAATGGTGATGTGAACATCCAATTTAATGGTCTACTGAATCAGATAAAATCCAGTTCATGTTGTTCATGATTCTACCATTATTTAGTGTTCCATGGGCAGAGATCAGTACCCATGAACAAATAAGGAACTGCTTAAAAAAGTAGTTAATGCAAGAGGGGACATGATTTTACACTAAAATCCTAGGGGTCTAGGGTTCCTTATAGAATCTCTGAATGCCACAGATTGTTCCAATTCCATTGGTTCTGTGGGGGTCATAAGAACCAAGTGGTGGGGAAATTTGGAATACACACTTTTCAGAGACCATGCATGCCCTGGGTGTCATTTGTCACCTTGTGCATAATTATGTTCCTTTGCTCTCTCCTTTGAATTATGAAAAACCCAATTAAAATTTCTTAGTTTTGAATTTTGCTTCCTATGCCCCTTTCCAGCACCAATGATGTTATCAGTTAGGGTTTGAATAAGAAGTAGATTGCATTCTCAAATTAGGATAATTTGAGGAAAGTGTGAAGTGGGGTGAGAGCATGTCTTAAGAGATCTGCAAGGGCTAGAGTGTAAACCAGGGACCAATAATGGCAAAGGTGTTACTACCCCCAGGCCCAAAGATGGAGGGAAGGAAGCAGTTTATAGAACCTAGAAAGAGTTTTCTTGGGAGGAGCTGTGGCCTTCATTTGAGGGTCATGCCCTGAGGTGAGCCCATAAAGGGGCTCTGAGGAATGAATACCCTGACCTCTCCTCTGTCCTCCCCGCTGAACTCCTCCTAAGGATCAATCTCAAATGGAAATTAGGGAAAAAAATGAGCATGTCCAGTTGGTTAACTCAGCACAGCCTCAGGAAAGAGGGTAGGGAGACATTCTGGAAGGGGAAATGGGAGCCATTTATCACAAGCCTAAAGTGTGAATCCTGGGTGTTTCTTTCTGGGCTATGAACTTCAACAAGGTGAAGATTCTTTTATTTATATTTCTGTCCTCAGTTCTAAGCACAGTTTCTGCCTGCTATAAAATGGATGCTCAGTGAATAATTAAGTGGTCTATTCTAATATCTCCTGTGTGACTTTGAGCAAGTATTTATAGACATAGGTTATCTTATTCCGTATATCTAAAATTATGATACCAGTATCTGTACTGTTTCACTTGTGGGGACAAATGTAAAGGTCAAGAGAAGATGAAGAAGTGAGCAGTTGGAAGTGCTTCTTAAGCTGTGAAGTGCTGCATATCTGTAAGATATTATCCCTTTACACATTTCTGAGTCCATTCCTCCCATACCAGTCAGCTGTCCAATTCATATAAACTTATTAACTCAGACTTTGTACTTTTCACAGGGAGTTTGACTTTCTGCCTAATTAATCTCCTGACTCTTTCATATACCTTGAGCTTTAGTAGTGAGGTTCCCCTCAAGAGCATAATTATGCCCAAGCTCACGCATCCTTGTTAAACTTTTTTTCTCTTTTCCTTTCAACGAGTCTCTGCACCCACTCACTTTTGTAAATCTTTCCTTGTAGATCTAAATTTTCTTTCTTTTTTTTCTCAATAATTTTGGTTAATAAGCTCCTGAATATCTTTAAGGATCATAAGCAGTAAATATTTTATCATATACACTCTTGGGAAGTTTTAGTTTTCCTGCCTTGTCATCCAGCCATGTTCATCTATGCAGCTCTGCAACCTGACAACAAATCATTCGAGGAGCACTCACTAGTTGATGAACACCATCTCACTTAATCACAACAGTCCCATTAAGTCGGACCATTAAGTCGGAAGTATTATTCTCACTATTCTGTAGATAAGGAATCTGAATCTCAGAGAAGAAAGTCTCTTTTCCAAGGGCGCAGGGCTAGGCCTCAAATGCAGGTTGGCTTAATGGCAAGGCTCATGCCTGCTGATCAATAAACTGGCTTGCATTCTAGGCTGCTTTTCTTAAATCTCACCCGCCTTTACTTGAAGTCTTTTAAAGCTGCATTTTATTATTCCCACTTGTACTACCGTATTTTCTCCTTCCTAGGCATGGATTTTGTATGTTTCTTTACATACAGCTTGCATCTTTTGTTGGTTGTCATCTATATTTCATTTTGCCATCACTGTATTTTTTTGATGGGTTGCTACTTTTCCTTTTTGGCTTAATTTTCTTTTTGCCAGAACTCTTCCTCTGAAAAAAGAATTTCCCCATGGGACATGGACTATGGAGTTTAACTATTCATCTGATGGTTGTTTGCTTTTGCTTCCTTACCAATAAAGCATGGAGACAATAAGCAATTCGAACCTGCCCATTCCTCTTGGCTCTGTTGCCTTTCTCAGTGCAGAATGAGGTCTGACTGTGCCCATGCTAATCTCTTGAGCCATTAAACAGACAAAAAATGATTCACCTCAGTGGAACACTCTACCCTCTCTCCAGTCCATTCCATACCTTGAAGGCAGCATGCTCACCAGGTTCACATGGTTAGCTGATGGTAATGTCAGAATCTGCAGATTCACAGTTCCTGCCTGGTGTTTCTTACCCCATACCCCACCCCCAGCCTAGGTTCACTTTATTTTCTGAGTACTAAAATTCATGAGTATGAAAAAAGGGCCAGAACACTCATAAAAACATAAAAGGATAAAATCACTAAGATCATTCATGATGTTCTCTCTCAAGTAGAACCAGGACAAAAAATTTTGTATATATTCTTCCAAATATATTTCCATCGGTGCTGGGGATATAGCTCAATGGTAAAGCACTGGACTGGCATGACTGAGATCCTGGGTTTGATTCCCAGCACTGAAATAAGAAAAAAAGAATTGTGGCCAAACATATTTGCACTTAGAATATCATTGCATTATTACATTATTTTTTTAATAAAAATCACATTATTTTTATAAATAGGTATCTAGCAAGTAGGTGGTTTTATTATACTTTAAAAAAATCTGAATATTTTATTTTGGACATGTGGAAAAAATAGCTATTCCCCATCTTCAGAGTATTTCCTGACAGGGGTTTGCTGTATTTCTATGATCAGTGTCTGACTTACCTAGCCAAGAGTTTCTTTTTCTTTTCTCATCTTCCTCCTCCTATTACTCTCCTTCCGTTCTTCTTCATCACCTCCGTTTTGTGCTCCCTGTCTTTGTCCTTCTCTGTCTTCCTGTGCCTTCTCTTTCTCTTCCTGCTTCTGCTCTCACTCACCCTTGCTCATCTCCTCCTCCTTGTTCTTGTCTTCCCTTCTTCCTCCTCCACATCCTTTTCTCCTCCTCCTCCTCATTTCCCTCTGTTCCTCCTCCTCTCCTCAGGCCACTCCTCCCTCTCCTTTACTCCTCCCCTCTCAACTTCCTCCATCTTGCTTAAACTTTTCACAGTGAGCCCACCTGCTTTCTCCATTTTAAATTCTTAGTATTTTTTTTTTTAATTTGCTTCCTCCTCTCCAATTGATGTTGGATTCTACTTAGTGCCTCCTTTTTTTTTTATTTTTTTAAACCTTTGGTCACAATATGCTTCCTCTCCCTATTCCAATTCCACTGCACTGTGCTTTGATTTTTGTTTCCATTAATAATTAAGGTGAGTGAGATGTGTTGAGAGCCCTGCTGGAGATGGTGCAGTAATTCTTGTCACAGCCGCCCTAGAAACTCAATTTTGGATGTCAGACTTAACCGTCTTTTCACTAGATTGAACTGCCTCATCATGGCTGGGGATAGAAATAGCCTCATATTTAGAGTAAAATCAAATAAGGAAGCAAACAGCAGCCACAGCAGCTAGCAAAAATAAAGAAAGGAAAGAGATGAGCCCTCACTCATTTAATTAGAGAAACCTGAATTTAGTGTTCTTTCTGCTCAGTGATTTAGCTCCAGGTGAGTTACAAATGAACTTTTTGTAAATGTTTGCCTATTTTGGTGTGTTCCAAACTTATTAAAAATTTAAGACTTATAACCTTGGTAGTATCATTTGGGACCTAAACTCATATAGCTAATATGAGGCAAATAAATAAAGTCAATCCAATCTGTATTTAGAGGTAAGAAAATCATGCCTGATGTATTAATTTAATTTCTTTTTTGTATTAAAGGTGTTTGTATCCCACTGTGTGAGTAATATCGGGTAGCTATGACTTGGTCTGCTAGACTTTTCCCTAAATCATCACCAGTAAATAAGGAAATTATAAATGTATGATTAGGTAAGCCAAGTTGGAAGGTGAAAATAATCGTTTTAATTCACAGCAGACTTATTAAGTGTATCTGGCTAGGAAGTTTTTACAAAGCCGGGATCACTTTTCCTATGGCTTTCCCACAACTTCTTCTGTGGTCATTGCTTCCTGCTCCAGGACATTTTTCTTTTTTTTTTTACCCAAGCCATCCACTGGACATGGACTGAATCATGATTGTTCATTATGTTGTGCATTGAAGATTAGCTATAGAGTGAAAAAAACCACATGGAAAGACAAAATGAAATTCTTTTCATGCACAAGAGTTTGGCTTTTTAAAGTCAAGGAGATTATAAACTGTATTTCATTGTTGCTTCAAATGTTTAGAAGAGCTTTTTGACAGGAAGAGCAGTTTTCCCCATGAACTGTCTTCAGATCCTATTACAAACAAGAACCCTCTGTCCCTTTATAAGTTTGGAGTGGTAATACACTGCTACCAAAAAAAAAAAAAAAAAAAAAATCCACTTACTCCCTTTCTATCAGTGGGTAAATTCATTAATCTTTCTGTGTTTTTTATTTTTTTCACTCTAAAATGATAATAACAGTGGTACTTACCTGAAAGAATTGGTTTAAATGAATGGAGGTGCTTAGAACGGCATCTAACACATAATGGATGCTGTCTAAAATTCCACTACAACATTGACCACAATGACAATGAGGATGACAGCTGTGTTCCCAGTCCTTCTATAGTCAATTAAGAGTTTATTTGCTCCAAGTGACTTTTGGTGATGTCTGAAACAAACAACATCCCACAAAGATGCAGACTTGCCTCCAGCGAATAGTGAAAAGATGTAAGATCTAAAGTAACTTCTGAAAGTGTTGGTCCCCAAAGTGTACTGAGCAATGAAATGATGTTAGAGTAAATGCAGAACCTCTTAGATGATTGCTCTGAAAGAAGCCCCTCTCTGTTGAATACATGTCGCTCATTAGGAAGAAAGTCAGCTATATACTCTTCGTCTTGTTTATTCAATGTAGATATGCTTCACGAAGACAGAAGCTGTTTTTTACTTCCATATCTTTCCCATAGCATTCAGCACAGTGTTTTACAAATTGCAGATGCTCAATAATAAATGTGGTGATTAACTGCTTATGTTGAGGTGGGGGGAGTAGAGTTAGAAATAATGTTCTCCAGTTAATTACAAATTGCTTTCCTGCTTGAAAATGAATTTGCATTTTCTTGCAACTTCTGTACAATGCTTTAGTTGGCATTTATCATTTGATTTTGTACCATTTTGCAAATTTTATGAACTCTAAATTCCCACCAAGGGTTTGTCATGGGATTTTCTATTTTTATTATTATCTCAAAATGGGAAGACATGCTAGAGCAAAGGCAATCCTGCTCTAATAACAATTCATGAAATTTGTTAAGAGAATAATCTAAATTTAGAGCTGGTAGGGACCACACTTTTATAGCCTAAACACGAGGCATAGTACCTGGAATGAGTGGAAACTCAAAAAGTTGTTGAAAAATAAGTGTATCATTTAGTACATTTATGTAATTTCACAGTGGAAGAAACTGACTCTGATAATTACAGAATGAACTGTAATAAATATTCCTTGATGTCATCATGTTTAATTAAGGATTTCACATTCAAATCGTAACATGGAGAAGAGTTTAAATGTGGTCTTTGAGCAAATTCCTTAATTTAAAACATGCATAAATCAAATGCTTAGGTTAATATCTGCTACATCGCAGGAAGTAAGTTGTAAGTTTGCTCATGTAAGCCAAAGGGATTGATTTAGGGGGAAACTAATGTAAAATGTCTGTAAGTGGCTTGCTCAAGATGTATCAATTGATTTATTTTCTTCCTCCCTACTGTAATTTTTATTTTTCTCTGTTAGATATTATTAAAGTTTCCCATCCCTGTGCAGGGCTTTCAGTTGAACAATTTGTCTCTCCCAAGACATAACCTAACCCATCTTCTATTTCTTTGTACCTCTTAGAAGTTTAAGAAATGTTGGTTATCAGGTTGATCGATTTTTCTACTATTTTACAGGATGGAAAAAGGGAGTCAAGTTCATGTACCTGTTTGAAGGGGCCCAAACTGTCAGAAATAGGGACGATTGCCTGGATGATAACGCTCAGCGATGCCCTCCACAATTTCATCGATGGCCTGGCGATTGGGGCTTCCTGCACCTTGTCTCTTCTCCAGGGCATCAGCACTTCTATCGCAATCCTGTGTGAGGAGTTTCCTCATGAGTTAGGTGAGGGCCTCACTCTTAAAGTAAAGGGTGGTTTATGCAGTGAGACATTTCAGATAACACATTCTTTAAATCCTGCTGATATACCAAAATGAAGGAGCCCTTGTCAGACATTAATGATCATCTTTTTAAAAATAATTTATTTATTTGTCCTAATTTGTTATACATGACAGCAGAATGGATTTCAATTCATAGTACACATATAGAGCACAATTTTTCATGTCTCTGGTTGTTCACAAAGTAGAATCACACCATTCGTGTCTTCATACATGTACTTAGGGTAATGATGTCCATCTCATTCCACCATCTTTCTGACCCCCTTACCCACTCCTTTCCCCTTTGCCCTATCCAAAGGGGCAAAGTTCCTCCATTTCTCCCATGCTCCCTCTCCACACTCATTATGGATCAGCATCCACATATCAGAGAAAACATTTGGCCTTTGGATTTTGGGGGATTGGCTTATTTCACTTAACATGATATTCTCCAACTCCATCTATTTACCTGAAAATGCCATGATTTTATTTTCTTTTATTGCTGAGTAGTATTCCATTGTGTATATATACCACAGTTTCTTTATCCATTCATCTATTGAAAGGCATTCCACAATTTATCTATTGTGAATTGTGCTGCTATAAACATTGATGTGGCTGTGTTCCTGTAGTATGCTGTTTTTAATTCCTTTGGGTATAAACCAAGGAGTGAGATAGCTGGGTCAAATGGTGGTTCCATTCCAAGTTTTCCAAGGAATCTCCATACTGCTTTCCAGGTTGGTTGCACCAATTTGCAGTCCCACCAGCAATGTATGAGTATGCCTTTCCCCCCACATCCTTGCTGACACTTATTGTTGTTTGTATTCTTAATATCTGCCATTCTGACTAGGGTGAGATGAAATCTTAGAGTAGTTTTGATTTGCATTTCTCCAATTGCTAGAGATGTTGAACACTTTTTCATATATTTGTTGATTGATTGTTAGGCCCCAACTTCCTTAACAAGACTCGTATAGCACAAGAAATAAAATCAGGAATCAACAAATGGGATGGATTCAAACTGAAAAGCTTCTTAGCAAAAGAAATAATTAGTGAGGTGAAGCGAGAGCCTACAGAATGGGAGCAAATTTTTACCACACACATATCAGAGCACTAATTTCTAGGATATGTAAATAACTCAAAAAACTTAACACCAAAAAACCAAATAACCCAATCAATAAATGGGCTAAAGAACTGAACAGACACTTCTCAGGAGATGATATACAATTGATGATTATCTTTGATTTCATCCCCAAGTAGAAAAAAGTAATTTAGGTAGGTGCAAAAGGGGTATGCCTGTAATCCAAGAGGTTTAGGAGGCTGAGGCAGGCGGATCTCAGGTTCAAAGCCAGCCTCAACAACTCAGTGAGACTCTAAGAAACTTAGTGAGACCCTGTCTCTAAATAAAAAAATAAAATAGGCTGGGGGTGTGGTTCAGTGGTTAAGTGCCCCTGGGTTCAATCCCTGATACAAAAAGAAAAAAGAAAAGAAAAGAAAAAAAGCAATTCACTTGTTTTTTCTTCTTCCAGGGGACTTTGTGATCCTGCTCAATGCAGGGATGAGCACTCGACAGGCCTTGCTGTTCAACTTCCTTTCTGCCTGTTCCTGCTACCTTGGGCTGGCTTTTGGCATTTTAGTGGGCAACAACTTTGCTCCAAATATTATATTTGCACTTGCTGGAGGCATGTTTCTCTACATTTCTCTGGCAGATATGGTAAGAAATTTAACATTTTATTTTGTTGCAATTTAAAATTCACAGATGAGCTGACTAAGAGCAACTTTCTGCTTTTCTCAGTGTGCAAGGCCTGCTGTACCTTTAAATATTCCTGTTTGAACACACTTCTTGAGTAGCTTGCACTAATAGTAACTTGAAATTGGTTCTCATTGATTCTTTTATCTGTAATCTTATTGATAGAGGGTGAAATGATTTGTTTTTGCTGAAGTAGGATTATTTTTGCAAGTCTTCTTTGCCTTGTGGTAGATTAAAAACTGTCTTCTAATGCATGAAACATTTTTCCCCTCTTTTATGAGGATGTCACATTTGGAAGAAGAATAGCTTGATAAAAGAAATGACACTAAACAGTGAAACTTTTTTGGGTTGAACTAAAATTACTACATAGAAGTTGGTAAAATTAAATTTGATAGTATTTATTTGTGTCAATGTGTATTTGCATCTATATTTATGTCTATGGGTGTTTGTGTCTTGCTTTATCTGTGTGTGTGTGTGTGTGTGTGTATGCCAACTTGAGTGTGTCTTTGTGTATGTTTTTTAAAAATATTTATTTTTTAGTTGTAGTTGGACACAATACCTTTATTTTATTTATTTATTTTTATGTGGTGCTAAGGATCGAACTCAGGGCCTCGCATGTGCTAGGTGAGCGCTCTATCACTGAACCACAACCCTAGCCCATTTGTGTATGTTTAAGAGAGAAAATATCCTGTACATTTTTGAGTGAGTCATGGATAGCTTTCTAGAAAATAAAAATGTGCTAGGATATAAAAATCAAGGTATATTTCTTTTGTGTTTGGAACTGAATATATTACATATAATTTAATATTTTAATTTCTTCATCTATATTCTTAGCTCCATAATTAAAACCGTCTAGCTCTTGTTCATTGTTCTCTGCAGACCCTGTTAAGAGCAAGGATTTCATCTCTTAGATCAACCCACTGCATTTGCATTTTTCTTTGCAAAATTAATGTTTCATACTATTTTATTCTAGGTGGTCACATTTTTCTCTGGTATAAGAACAGAATCTATTAGAGTTTCTTAAAAGGTGTACTAGTTGGGCTGGGGATGTGGCTCAAGCAGTAACGTGCTCACCTGGCATGCGCGGGGTGCTGGGTTCAATCCTCAGCACCACATAAAAATAAAATAAAGATGTTGTGTTCACTGAAAACTAAAAAATAAATATTAAAAAATTCTCTTTCTCTTAAAAAAAATGTACTGGTAAATGATGCCATATGTACTTTCATCATTTTTGCCTTTTCGCCAGTAGTTTCACATCTTACCATTATTTTTTTCTAGGAAGAATTTTTTGTTTGGGGGGTGGGGTACCAGGGGTTGAACTCTGGGGCACTGGATCACCGAGCCAAATCCCCAACCCTATTTTGTATTTTGCTGAGGCTAGCTTTGAACTTGTGATCCTCCTGTCTCAGCCTCCGGAACTGTTAGAATTTCAGGTGTATACCATGGTACACGATTCACAGAAAGAACTTTTTAAGTCAAGCCCACAGATTAACTGTAGACTCTGGAGACCTCTCGGATGCTTTGGTACAATGCACCACAGCATATATAGCAAATCATTTTGGAATATGTTTTGAAAAGTTGACATCTACAAGTCTCCTCATGTAGACTTTTCTGTAGATGTTATTGCTGAGAAAGAGTAGATTTTTAAGTAAAATACTTGGGATTTTAATTGTTTTTATACTGCAATGAGATTGTTGTAGTCTTTAATCCTAGAATAATGCATAGTTTCTTTAAAACTCTTATAATTTTGTGAGGTTAGAGCAAACAAAAGTAAACAAATTGAAGAAATAAGGAGTTAAATTTATAGTGTGTGTTTTTTTTTAAAAAAATTATTCAGTCAGCTACTATTGATGTGTTCTTGGGCCAAGCCTGGAAGTCTGTGAGGCATTAGGACCCTGGAGTGAGCAAAATAGGGACAGTTGCTGCATCTGTGGGACTTTTTATATAGAAGGAAAGAAACTAGAAACTGAACAAACAAACAAATCATGAATAATTACAAATAATTTTAAAATGCTGTGAAATAAAAGGAAAAGCAGTATATATGACAAGAGAAGATAAAAGGGAATCTAGTATAAATTAGGAAAGGCTGAGGGAAGTGTTTCAGGAAGGTAGGAATTAAGGTGAAATCTGAAGTGTGTAGTCCTTTGAAAAATTGGAAGCGTTCATGTCAGGGTTATAGTAAGTACATGGATTTTGAAGGAGAATGCCTTTGAGATCCTGAGAGAATGGTGTGTATGGATTCAGCACAGGGAACAGGGGAGGCAGGAGACCAGAGAGAGAATGCACAAAACCAGGTAGGTCCCATCTGCTTATTGACTCAGTTGGGGAACAACACCACTGAACACTTTTACTCTTAATGCCTGAAAGCACTAGATATTCCAATTATACACTCTGTACTAAAATGTTTAATCATCGGGAAATAAATGATCTTCCTCCCCACAGAAATCTGGAAGTGATTTTTTTATGTTTGACCACTAGATGGCAAACGTAGTCTAACAATATATCTTCTTTCTAGTTTCCAGAGATGAATGATATGCTGAGAGAAAAGGTAACTGGAAGAAAAACCGATTTCACCTTTTTCATGATTCAGAATGCCGGAATGTTAACTGGATTCACAGCTATTCTGCTGATTACCTTGTTTGCAGGAGAAATCGAATTGGAGTAATAAGAAATGGAGGATGATGTGTCATTAATGAAGGCATTGTCTAAATAAAAAACATCTCCAAAGGGATTTTTACGTTTATCCTGTTTAGTTATAAAGATCATTTTATTTTCAATTGTAGGTCAAGAATACTAATTATTGGTTCTAAGTATGTGAAATAGGCCACAATTTGTTGTTAAAAGACTTCAAGAGTTTTGGGGTTCCAGTCTGAAAGGTTTGGTCTATGGGGATTTTGGTAAATACCTATTTTTCAATATTTTATGCATATTAGAAAATCATCATGAGGCAAGACTCATGCATTCTATAATCACGTAGACACATTAAGCCCTGAGACAGATTTACAAGATGGGTCATGTAAGGCTTTAAAATTTGGTAGGATCAAAGTTGCAGAGTGGTTTCCTTTCAATTAGTTTGTTCTAGTGCTTTCAAGAGCAAGGTACCTCGAAATGTGTAAGAGAATCAAAACACATAAAACACACGATTCCAAGGCCTTAATGAACCCAAGAAAGAAAGATTGCTTGGAGCATTTGTTCTGTTTTATGCTTCAGTTAGGAACTTGTAGGATTGTTTTGAAAACCATTCAAAACAGAAACCAGGAACTCAACAGTGGCTTGCTAGCCCTATCATGTTTGGTCTTAGAGGTTTATCTTTAAGTGTAAACTCTAACGGACTCCATCACAGGCCAGAAGAGCTTTTTTTTTTAAATGACTTATGTTGTGGTTGCCCCTCTTAGAAATGACAGAAGAGTATATAAAGCTCGTGACAACTCTGTCAGTGTATCATGCCTTTGTTTTATGACGGTGAGGATGTACTCTTTTGCAGAAAGAAATTGAATGGAATTTTAAGCCATTTACTTTAAAAGATGAACATAATTATTTAGCAGAGAATATTTTAATAAATGCACAACAACAGCTGGACTGCTGTACATCAAGGACTTATTAACTAGAAAACATACATTCCTCATGGGTGATTGAGAATCATTTAGAAAAGACTTCTTTTATGTTCAGCCTGTGTTTTTCCATATGGTATACATTGGGGAAAAAGGTAGCATACCATGGGTCTTTTCTCTGTCTTTTATAAAAAAGAGAGTCTGTTTGCTCATTTAACAGATAATAAAAATTTAGTCTAAAATTGAATATCCTAACCACAATTCACACTCCCAAGTCACTTAAGGAAAGACAAGTTGTCAGGAAAATGATTGATAAAAGCCAATAATAATCTCAGGAATTGCATTTTTCTACAGATCATAACCTGTTTTTACATAGCAATAATGCAAATTTGGTGAATATGTATGCCATTGTATATTTTACTGTATGATTGACAACTTAAAAATTTATTGTTTGACCAAATAGTAAACATCTTTGAAACCATATACTGTGTCTTACATTATTCATTTAATACATAGTCTTTTTTGAATGACTACCATGTATCTGATATTATAGGGGGAGAGAGCTAGGAAACTGGTGATTAAAAAAAAAACATTCAGCAAATAAACACTACAAAGATTTATCATTGTTCATTTCAATAAACAGAATCTATTTTTATCAGCTTTTTACTCTCTATCTTAATAAGTGGTCTTTGGCATTTTAAAACATAGGTTGTATATTATTTAACACTCTATATACACAATTATATTAAAATAGGGTAGTTTAATGACCTTTGATTGTATAGGTGGATAGTCTGGGCTTTTTTCTTTTGGTACTGGGGATTGAACCCAAGAGTGCTTACCATTGAGCCATGTCCCCAGACTATCACCCTTTTTAAAATTTTGAGATTGGATCTCACTAAGTTGCACAGGGCCTCGCTAAGTTGCTGAGGCTGGCTTTAAACTTGTGATCCTCCTGCCTCAGCCTCTTGAGAGAATGGGATTACAGGCATATGCCACCATGCCTGGGTTGGGGTATTCTATTCTCTCCAGGTCTTGACCATTTTCCTCAACCATGAGAACAGAGGAAACAGGACAGTGAAGAATCAAAAGACAAAAAGAAAATTGCAACTTATCTGAAGCTATGGTTGAATGTAGAAGATAGGATATGGAAAGCCATGATTACATTTATATTATCTTAGATACCTTTATTTTAATAAGGCATAAACCTGTCAGTCCACATATCTTATACTGAGGCATTCGTTACATATACCAGTTGAATATTCTATAATTTTTAGACTTTAAAGATGCTACCAGGACTAACCAAAAATATTTCAATGTATCATCTATTGGGCTATATACTTTGATTTTCATCATTAAACTTTTAGAAATACCCAATAGTGGGCACTTATTGAGTACTGCATCAGACCCTGTGTTACCACGATAATGTGGCAAAACACCTGAAGAATCCCTGGCTAACACAGCAGGCTACACTACTCAAGCTACAGGTCTGCTGATAGAGGGTCAGCTGATCTGTTCTGGGGCCTGCTGCCCTCCTTGACCTCAGGCTGTGGTGTGACCCTGCTCGCTCACTGTTGTGGCTGGTGCTGCAAAGTCATTGGGCAAAGGTCAGAGTTACATAATTCCAGAGAGTGGAGAAGTCAAAACTGGCTCAATCTTAGCCTTCATGAACTATCTGCTATTTTTTTTTTCTCATGTAGCAGAAAGTATTCAAGAATAATAATATAGCAAATGTTTCTAACACATTTCCCTCTTCCATTACTTACCTCTAATTTCTTTTTATGGACTTAGTATTTTTGTTCACTTACCCATACAGATTATAATGGTTGTCATAAATGTGGTAAATCAGAAAGACTCCATTCAGTCATGCTAAGTGAAATAAGCCAGTCCCCAAAAGCCGAAGGTCGAATGTTTTTACTGATATGTGAAAGCTGATATGTGATATGATTCACTCTGACTGAGGATTAGTATTAGAACAGCCCTTGAATAATATGATTATAATGAACTCTTAGGTGTTGAATGGAGCATTTTTTAAGAAACAATCTTTATTCGTTCTTTTTAATTATACATGATGGTAGAATTCATTTTGATATAATTATACAAGCATGGAATATATCTTATTCTAATTAGTATCCCATTCTTATGGATGTACATGATGGTGGGACTCACTATGGTGTATTCATGTAAGTACATAGGAGCATTATTTCTGATTCATTCCACTGTCTTTCCTTTTCCTGTCCGCTCTCACTTCTCTTCATTCCCTTTTGTCTAGTCTACTGAATATCTGTGCTTCCTTATCCCCCCTTATTGTGGGCTAGCTTTCACATATCAGCGAAAACTTTCACCTTTGGCTTTTGGGGGGACTGGCTTATTTCACTTAGTATGACTGAATGGAGTATTTCTGATTTACCACATTTTTATAAAAGTTTCTTTAGCTAGGAACTTAAATTTATAAAAAGTGAACCAGTGGAAATAAGCCCAAACAATACCATGGGTTTGTGAAATAATTAGCATGAGGGCATCCACAGAGCTCATTACTGATGGCCAATGCCTGGGGCATGTCCTCCTTGCTCTGTTTGGCATCCTCTTCCTTTTAGTCTCCCTTTATTTATTTTTTAATCAGAAGCCTGCCATTATTTCCAGGCTCCTTTTGAGTTTATTTAAGCTCCATTATATAACAAGAGATTCTTAACCCTTGTCGTTACTCTAACCTCAATGTTACTACAGCTGTTCTCTCACTTTTACTTAGAATTCCACACAGCTGTGGGTTGTAATACTTGCATTGGGTTGCTTTTCTCTTTGCTGGGTATGTACCACACATCATTGGTCAAGGCCATTTGGGTCCCTGTATGGAAATCTCTAACTTCCATATGACTCCAGAATCAATGACTTTACTGGCAGAATTTCAGCTAAGCTAAAGCAATTGGGCAAATGGAAAACTCCAAATACAGCTCCATTATTTCTAAGACACATATTTCTCTCCTCCCCCATATTTTAACATTTCCAAATGGCATGCTGTAATCATTGACAGATAGGTGGCACTGTGAAAGCTGTTAATGCTTGTGTGAAAGTGAGAGTTATTTATTGAAATCTGGTAAGGCAAGGAAAGTGTTAGCATCACTGTTTAGGACTTGATGGTGTATAAAAACAGGTGCCTCAACATATAAGCCTTTCTTTCTTTCCTATAAAAGAAATGTGGAAGCACCGTGTAGGGCTGGCACGACTGTGGTCTCAGGAACCCAAGCTTTTCTTCCATTCATCAGCTGTGTCGCCTTTAGCTTGTGACTCCCACTTTCAAGCTTGCTTTGTATTCTATCATGGTTGCTAGGAGTCCAGCCTTCAAAGCTAAGTTCAGCAGAGCAGGAAGGAGGAGTGGACAGAAAGGCTAAAAGTTCACACCCATCTCTTTGTCTCCACGTGAGGAACTTTTTCATAAGTTGGATCCAACGACCTCCACTTACATCCACTGATCAGAATTGGTCGCATGGAGGTACCAACTTGCAAGAGAAGCTAGAAAATGTTGCTTTTGGCTGTATACACTTCCCCAGGAAAATCAGGATTCTGTTACTAAGAAGAAGCAAAAAATGAAATTTGGGTGGTTGGCCATCTCTCAGTTCTGGACAGGTTTGCATGTTTCACTTGGGAAGCTCGTTACTCAAGATGGTTTGGTTATAGCCCATCCAGGGAGTTGTTGCCTTTGGGGTTTTTTTCCATAGCAATCCCTTGTCACTCTGACTATTTTAATAATGCTGGCCAATCTGACCAGTCTTACCTGACAATCAGTTTCATTTTTATACCCTTGTCTTTATAGTTTCTTGGTCTCAGCCTGTTATTTATTTGCCTTGAGGAAATTCTGTTTTGTTTTTTTTTTCCAGGATGCTCTAAATTTGAAGAGAACTGAAACAAAACTCTTTTGCTGTGGACTTTGGTCTTTGTGTTTAAAACTCTTCAGATTACTGGATTCTTATCCAGAACTCTGAAGTTAACTACTATCAGCAGAAAATGTTAGAAATTATTTATTTTTTCTCTCCCTTTTCTCTAGATGGGGCATTACAGATATTTAGTATAAGAAAGGTGAGGTCTGAAATGTTGTTATCTGTTTTTTGTAGATGACAAGTTTTTTAGATAGTTCAATTTGTTTTTTTAGAATAAGCAAGAATAATTTTGTAGATAATTAAATGGGCTATTCACAAACCTCAAGTTCATTTACTTTGGGTATATGTAGTAAGAATACCAAGGAGAAAGGTAAACAGGTAGCGTTTGCATATTTTGCTCTATAGAGCCCGTTGTGATTGTGTGTGTCACTTTACCACTGTTTAGTCCAACTTGTGGTAAAACCTGAGGAAGGCCACATACAGGATTTATGACCATGATTATGATTCCAAAGAGATGGTTTCATCATGTCTCATAGGTAAGAAAAAGATGGATAAAATTGTGACAAAAATGAAAAGTATGTGAATAAAGATGAAAATTGAATTACAGACTAAAATCTCTTGTTAAGAATTCAAATTGGAAATGTTTCCTTCTCTTAAAAAGCTGAGAAGGCAAATCAAATATGTCTCATTCTCTATTTTGAGGCAAATTCTATCAGTGGGCCCCACAGAACATTTCATGGGGACCTCCTGCAGTTTCGGGAGATAAAGGCCCAGGGCAGGGGTCTGGAGGTGAAGTGAGGACAGTTGCTGCTGCATTTGGCTGGACCTTGTCCTGCAGTTTGTTGGGACCAAGGATAGATGAGTATTCCCTTGGTCTAGGATGAGTCAAGCAGGGGGTGAGAGATCTGGCTTGGAACAATATACAATCATGTGTAAGAGGGGTACCATCTTGATGTCAGAGGTCATGGAGTGGACTTCTAGAAAATCAAGGACTATATCAAATGGGGGAATTGGAGAACCAGAATACCTCAGTGGAGAGAAGTCCCTCTGAAGAATCCTGGAAGTGCCAATAAGAGAAAGGCTGTTTTTTAAGCATAGTTCAGACAGCTTGGAGCCATATTTTGAGCCTGCTAAGTAAGAACTTTTGTACCCCCAATTTTCTCTCCTCCATCTAAGAATGGAGGGGCCAGAAGCCACAGTTAGCAAATAGGAGGTACAGAAGTCTTACTTTTGAATAAAGATTGCGAAACGGATGGATGTAATGGACACTTTCAATAATTGACTTGAGGCTCTTTTTATGACTTAAAGTGATTGTAGGATTTTATGTTCCCCCAGAGTCCTGTGTCGGAACAGTCCCTATGGCATTTCAAGTTTCATCCAAATATAGGAGAAGGCCTAGTCAGTCCCTATCCCCCAAGCAGTCTTAAAAGAACAGCAAGGAGTAAAATCAAAGTGTTTGTTCACACCATGAGAGCTTCATGTTAACATACTGATTACACATGCACTTTAAAAATTAGTACTCATTATAACCCTATGAAAGGAGGTTCTATTTTTAATGCTAGGCCACTCTGGAGCTGAGAATTGACAGAGAGACCATATGCTCTGTGTGTATGGCAGGGGAAGACCATGTTCAGAGTCTCCCCACCTAAGCTGCTGGCCCCTCGAGGAAGCTGCACATAGCAGAGGGTCCCTTCCTCCAGCAATATGCCTCAAATGCCTGGGCTGAAAAAGCCCCATGTGGTGTTGCTCACTGTGAAGGACGGATACTGAAAGGAATTCTGTCTGTTATGGTAAAGCTTGTGTGGAGCAGTTGAGATGAAGCTGAGAGGCACTAACTTAATAATGGTATAGGAAGTGTGACCAAAACAATATTACTTTATGGGGATGGGACTGTGCATTTCCCACAATGAAGGCACAGACTTTTCAACTGTAATAAATAGAGTTCCTTTTCTCTATCTTTCTGTATCTTGTTTTTGGCTGACAAGACTGATCTACCTCATAGTCCAATGGGGAACTTCAACAGGAGATTGGAGGAAGAATGGAGCATGAAAATAGACTGTCAGTTTCCTTGACTGTCTTCCCACTGGTCTCTTTGGGCTGCCTGGATTGCTTAAAAATGCCTTCGCCTTGTTTTATTCAGTCATGAAGGAAAATAAAATCATGGCATTTGCAGGTCAATAGAGACCATTATGTTAAGCGAAATAAGTCAAACTCAGAAGGTCAAAGGACATGTGTTTTCTCTCATATGAGAAAGTTTGAGAGAAAAGAGGAAAAGAAAGCTAGGGCAGATCTCATGAAAATCAAAGGGGGATCAGTAGAGAAAAGGGACCAAGGGGTGAGAGGTGGGGAGAGAGCAGGGAAGTGCTGGGAGTGATATTGGCCAAATTTTATTATATTGTGTGCATGTATGAAATGTAACAACAAATCCCGTCATTATGTACAACAGTAATGCACCAATAAGAAAATGTGAAGAAAAAAAAAAAGAATGCTTCCTCCATAGGATCCAACACTCTCACTAAGGAAATGAAATCTTTATGTTGAGAAAAAAATCTGCATTTGCATATATATTGCAGCACTATGAACAACAGCCAAGATATGGAATCAATCAAGATGTCTGTTGGTGCATGAATGGATGAAGAAAATGTAGCATATATACACAAAAGAATATTATTCCACCATAAAAAAGAATGAAATCGTGTCATTTGTTGCAATATACATGGAATCAGAGGATAATATGCTAAGTGAAATAAGTTAGGCATGGAAAGAGAAATACCACACATTCTCATTCATATGTTGAATCTAAAAACCTGATTAAAAAATAAAAATCAACATAGTCTGGGAAGGATGGAGAGAGGGGAGGAGGGAGACAGGATGGTCCATTGGGGCACAGTTGGATATAAGGAATAACCTCTAATATTCTGTAACAGGAAAGGGTAACTATGGTTGATAAGAATTAATTGAGTATTTCAACATAGCCATTAGAATTCTGAATGTTCCCAACACAAAGAAATGTTAATATTTGAGGTGATGTACATAGCAATCACCTGACCTGATCATTATGCACTTTATAGGTGTATTGAAATGTCACCCCATAAATATATGCATATGTCATGAATTAAAACTCTCATGGTGTGAATGAGAGTTTTTTTTTCCAGAATAGAGTTTATATTCCTGTGGTGAAGGCCCAGCTTGTTCTTATTTCTAGTTTGTCACAGGTTGGTATCTTTGTGAATAGAATGCACAGGAATTGCTAGAGAAAATGAAATAAAATTAAAAATGAAGACATAGAACATTTGAACTCCATTTCCATTGTTAGATACACTAGACATAATTTCTATTAAATCACTATTGACATTTATAAGTGGTTACTTTTAATTTCCATACCTAGCTTACAGTGTCTGCACCTAGCACACCCAACAGTTACTGACCAGCTCCAGAGAGTGGATGATTGTCCTTTGATTCTGGTGATCAGGCTCTTTTGTCCCTTGGCCTAGGTATAGTCACAGCTTTGTTGTCTTTGACTCAGTGTTCATGTAGCAACACTTGAGGTTTCCCTACATCCCACTTAGATATTTATAATATGCTGTTTTTGGAAATAAACAGACTGGCTTCACCTAAGTTGAGGTTGCCCTTTGTTTCCTGAGGTGATTATGATTGATCAGCAGTAAGTGTCTTCTTATCCTGAAAGAGGAGGTGCCTATGAATTTGGTGGGAATAAAGTAAGATACAAGAGTGGGTGGGTATACGGGCATGGAGTTGGTACCATATGACCAAAAAGTGAAAACTTATAGGGCTGAAATATGATTAGAAATCTTGCATTAGATCTTCTTAGATAAATGGGATGGAATTAGGTTAAAAATTTTTGTGTAAGTAAACTTCAAACAGAGAAGAATATCCACAATCTTCTGAGAGACTAGCTAAAATTGGGCTTATACTTCTAGCAGGTAAAAATCTTTTGAAAACATAAACGATTCCAACTATTTGTCTGGCAACATCCTTAAGCACTAGCATCACTTATTTTAAAATAAAAAACTGATTTCTAGGAGACAAAGAGTGAATTGATTTCTACAAATGCTTACTGAATAAACAGAGGCTTATGAGTATTTTCCCACATAGGTGTGTCTATAGGTCACATTTCCTCACTCCAAATGTACTACAAATTGATAAGAGGCACAGAGAATGAGAAAACAAGAGACTGCAGCTTATGTCATAGAGCTGAGAGGCTCCAATTTTTCACAGCCAGCGCTTGTAAACAGAAGAAATTCTCCCCTTGGGAGCCATTATATTCGTTAACCCTAATGTTGTTACTCTTATAATTAGGTAAGAGTTTATTAATGAATTGGGAAACATTAATTTTTGAAATCTAAGGAACCATGGGGGAAGGTAGTTCATATGCATCTTTCTCTTTTCTCCATCTTTATTTTTTTTGTATTTTGATTTAAAAAAATAAGTTTTCTTTTAATTTAAGAAAACTAAGCCATAGAATTTCATTGGATGAACATTCTATAAGAGGAAGCATGTGCGATCTAATGACCAACCACTCTGTCTTAGTGATCCCTTACAGGTTTAAGGCAAAAAAAAAAAAAAAAAAAAATCAAAGTATTTTAGAATAGTGAGTATTAGGAGTGAAGTTGTATAAGGTTGGAGTTGAACAGGCCTATGAATTTGTGGTGACACAACTAGTAAAAATCATATTAAATCATTGTCCATCATGGAGTAGTTGATCTCTGTTGATTTTCCTTGCTCATCTTTACTTCTTGTAACAGTTTTGCTCTTCCTCCTTGGTAACTGACTGGGCCCACCCTTGTTGGCTCAAGAGGGATTATGAACCTCTACACCTAATCCTCCTCTAGGCCACAAGCTAGGTAAGTCCCTCAGGGAGATAGAGAGCCAAAGTTCTTGTCTTTCATGCATGACTGCAGAGTGCTGGTGGTTGCATCCTGGCACAAGAAGAAACTTGATGAATTGAGACAGATGCTCACAGAAAAGGAGATGATGTGGGTGGGGACTGGCATGGAGAGAAGCAGTCATTGAGTTGTCCTTGGTTCCAGTTCCTGACATCCCCACTGCTTTCATTTTTTTCCAGCAGTTCTTTCAATATTGTGAGTTATCCCAGTTATTGTAATGTCTCATAAGTCTTTTTTCTTATTACTTTTTACTTTAGCTAATTCTATTTGAGTGTCTTGCTTGCAGATAAAGAATTTTCTAACCAATGCAACAGTTAAATATTGAAAGTATTTATTTCAAAAATAATTCCCAGCTCCTGAATTTAACACAGTCCCTCACCATGTTTTAGATCTCCACTGTCAAGCTCTGGAGTTAACTCCTATTTCAGATAGAGTACAGCAAAATCGTCATTATGTTCCAGAAATGGTGAGCAAAAGTCTTTCAAAATTGCCAGAGAATTTCCAATTCATTTTTTATTTCACTTTGGATTACATAGAAACATTGCAGATATTTTTGGATTTAGCATAGTTGATACATCAGAACTATGATGGTTTAGGTGGGCACAGTGGCATATGCTTTTAATTCCAGAGACTTTGGAGGCTGATGAAGAATTGCAAGTTTGAGGCCAGCCTCAGCAGCTTAATGAGGCCCTAAGCAACTTGGTGAGACTCTGTTCCAAAATAAAAATGAAAAGTGTTTGGGGATGTGGTTCAATGGTTAAGTGCCCTTGGGTTCAATTCCCATCCCTCCCCCTGCCCTCCAAAAAAGTAGCAGTGATTTTCTTTTTCTATGTGGTTCTTATAGAAGGGAGTCATAATCGATGCCATGAAATGTTTTGGAGCTAAAGGAAGCTTCAGTCTGTCATCTAAACAACCTGGGGTTCAGAAACAGATAATGGTGTTGAAATAATATTCTATGTATAGAACCATATGGTTTTTAATAGCAGGAGCAGAATAACTAAGGGACTCACTTATATGCTTTGACAGGCCATGCAAAATCAGACTTTTTAGATAACTCCAAGGAAGATGCGTAATGTAGGATATGAATCTAGGCCATTCTTTGTACATCTGTGTTCACAGAAAAATGTAGTTTCTTAGCAACAATCACCTGATTGTTAAATTATTACTTCATTTTTATAGACACTTGTTTTTTTTTAGGCCCCTGCCTCACTGATATTTAAGTGTAATATCTAGTTTAGTGTTGGAATAATTGCACTCACTTTCTTGCAAATAAAACTTAAAAATTAATCATTCAAACTTCCTTTAAAAATAAGATGAATCATTGCAGGAAAAAACTGCAGGAAGTGAGAAAAAGAATTTTGAGCTTGTTTACCTGTGAATGAATGAATAAATTCATTTTTTCAATAAAATGTACACAGAAGATCTGATGCTAAACCTAGAGGGTACAAAGATGACTCAGAGCTCATCTCTGTTTTCAGGGATACCATGTCATGTGAAAAACTAACTCTGCTGTGCTCATAGGTGTTATGATAGAGAATAGAGAACGGAGACAGACAGAAAAATCATAATTGAGCACGCAGGATAATTCTCCTTCTGTTGGAGTGGGAGTTAGTCAGAAATATCCCCAGAGGAGGTCAAGCACTTCTGACCTTGGTTTTAGTGAATAATGGCTAATTCTTCTCTGGCCACACCTTTCCTTTTCTCCAGTGGAACAAAGAAACTTACGCTGGACTTAACTCAAGGTGGAACTCTTGCAATTAATGATGCCAAGAGAGAACTGTAGACTATAAATACGTACTGGGAATAAGCTGTTGGCAATAGTATGATGACTAGTGCAACTACAAAGAGAATGAAAGTAAAAACAATTAAATTAATATTAACTGTTACGTGCATGTACCAATATGGGAAAATTATAATGTACCAATAAAAAATAAATTAAAAATTAACATTAGCTGAAGAAAACAGGCTACTCAGCAGCATACATACTAGAGTACCATCTTTTGTTATACATGTATGAATGTATAAAATATACAGATGAAAAAGAACTTAATACATTATCTACTACATTACCAGGGGATATCTCTGTGGGATTATAAATCATTTTAAGTTGATTATTTTAAAAATTTTAGTGTTTTCTCAATAATTTTCAATAAACATATGCTTATCAATGCATTAGATGAAATCTCAGGCTGGGCGCATTGGTGCATGCCTGTAATCCCAGCAGTTGGGGAGGCTGAGGCAGGAGGATCACAAGTTCAAAGCCAGCCTCAGTGAGACCCTGTCTCTAAATAATATACAATAGGGCTGGGGATATGGCTCAGTGGTTGAGTGCCCCTGAGTTCAATCCCTGGTTACCGCCCTCACCCTCAACAAAGAAAGAAAATAGAAATCTCAGTTGGTGGGATATTGAATCAGTCATTATTCTAAATTTGTTTGTTTTAACAATTTTCAATTTTCCAATGAGCATGAATTCTAAAGAAGGTTACAGACGTGATTAGGGATGGGGAAAGGAGACATTAACAATTTAGAGGTCTGAAAGATTTAGGGGAACATGGTAACTGACATGCTTAAAATCTTAATCTTTCCTTTATCTGTCAAGTTATCATCTTCATTCTCTACAACATTCTATCTCCAAATGTCTGCAATCCCAACCCCTCCCCAGTGATTAGTTTTAGGGAAGCATGTGACATAGCTGTGACCACAAATATGTAAGACAGTGTGAGACATGACCAGTGTGTACTGGGGAGTTACCTAAAAGGAGTAAGGATGATATATCTTCTCCTTCCTCTGAATGTTGTGTGTAGATGTGATTTGGGGAATAGCTGTTTTGCTACTGTTTGAAATTGATTCTCCCTGTCCCTCAGCAATAAAATAATAATGATAATGATGATGATTATAATAATATAACAATAATAATAAAGTGTTAGGACTACAATTTAGAAGATGTTAGGACTCCAACCTATCTTTTTTGGGGGAGAAAATTCAGCCCCAAACTTGATTTGGAAATTGAGTCATTGCAGGTATAATTAGATAACATGAGGTTATGCTGAAGTAGGGTGGATTTCTAATAAAAATTTGGGTACAGGGAGAATCCTATGTAAGAAGAGTGTAGATATCATGGTGAGGTGTCTATAAGTCAATAAATGCCAACAAGAGTTGTCAGCATACCATCAGAAGCTAGGAGAGAGTCATGAGACAAAAGCTAGGAGAGAGGCTTGGGACAGAGTCTCTTCCTCTTAGCCTTAAGAAGGAACCCATCCTCTGCATATCTTGATTTTGGAAGTCTAGCCTCCAGAACTAAGACAATCAGTTTTGTTGTTTAAGTCACCAGGTCATGGTACTTTGTTTTGGCAGCCTATCAAACTACCTTAAGAAGACATGGCATGAGAACAAAGTGTTGTGCTGAGGATGCAAGAGAAGAAAATGGAAAGATGGTTCATGATGACTGTCTTAGCAGGTGAATTAAAAAGCCTCCTCCGTGGAGTCCCTTTTCCTTGGGACTTCTTGTTACGTGAAACAATCACTTTTCCTGGTTGGGAAAACCATCTTGGATGGCTTTTCAAATACTAGCAATTAAAACAAGCTAACCAATTCAGCTGTCCCCAGAGTTCCCTTTTGCAATCCAAATTCTGATGACCAACTCTGGCCCCTGAACGCTTTCCTCCTCCTTGGTCCCTAGAAATCTCTCTGTCTCAACCCAAAGGAAA
The DNA here is from genome assembly GCF_047511675.1 of Marmota flaviventris. Classification (NCBI taxonomy): domain Eukaryota; kingdom Metazoa; phylum Chordata; class Mammalia; order Rodentia; family Sciuridae; genus Marmota; species Marmota flaviventris. Next base: position 94,864,819 of record NC_092504.1, read on the forward strand.
AGAAGGCTAAAACTTTTTCACCCCAAGAGCTTTCCCTACTTTTGTGAAAATCAGAAGAAAGAATGTTATCTCATTCTTCACCAGTGGGAATCATGCCCAGTTATTACTCCTGAATGGCACTGAGATGCCACACTTTGTGAGAACGCCCAGACAGTCTGTCCAACAGTTCCTTCATTGCTATGCATCCTTCCCTTAGTGGCAGTTAAGGAAGTACCTGATTATTTCAGGGAAAATGGGAAAGAAGCATTTCAGGCCCGTGCTACTCAATTTTGGAGTTAGTTTTGGGGCTTGAGGTGCCTCAAAGTGAGGAAAGAGAGCCATTTCATATTCAGACTATGGTGGAGAGAAGGGCAGTGAGATTGGTGCTTGACTACAATCCCCAAGAGGAAGAGAATAAAGGGGGTTTTAGAACAGGCCCCCTCAAAACTCATTGGTCTGGCATGTTGGCTATTTTGAATTGAAGGCACTTAAAACAACAGCAGATACAAGATCAATCAGACCTTCATTCTGCTCCATAACAGCAGGAGTTGAATTCCCTTGTGAAAGATGTCCACTCTATAACAGAAGGAAACACGTTCTTGTCATCAAGGATGAGAAGTTAAAATCAAGAGAGCTCTGTACAGACCTTGTTTAAATAACTCTTATCTCTGGATAATTTAGTTCCTTTTTTCACAACTTGATACTCTTTATCCAGTTCAGTATATAAGTGACTCACTTTAGCTGCTTGGGTTTTCATTTTTTTTTTTATAAGTTTCCTGTGCCATATAAAACTCAGTGTTAGGTGCAGGACAGGCTGAGTAAGCTGTCTGCAGGGCATGCCAAACAAAGTTAGCTGCAGGATGACCTGGCCACTCAAACCCTCTGTCTGGTTCTTTATCAACTATTTGCTTCAAGCCCAAACGCCCAAGTCCCCGCTCAAGGCTGAACACTCAAGGCCGAACACTTAACCTCCCTTGTGCCAACAAGGCAGCTTGCAGACCCAAAAACCTCATTAGATTTGGGCTATAAAAACTCCCTCCTGCCAGACCCCTCTCTCTCTTGCTCTCTCTCTCTCTCTCTCCTCTTTCTTTCTTTTCTCCTCTGTTGCACTGCTGCAATAAAGATCTCTTGGTCGCTCCGAGTGTTGTGGTCACTTTTCTTTCACTCAGTATGGAGTGAATGTGTACACATTTCTCCTGCTATTCTTTCTTGTCAATTTAATTCTCAAAGCTAGCTAGGACCCTAGGAGAATGAAAGTGGAGTGAGTTTTACCTATTCTACTAGAGAAAAGGAAAAGCAAGAGGTGAGTGGTAAGGGATTGGGGTGGGGTGAGGTGGGGAGAGGGATAGAGAGAGAAAAGGAGATGCTCAGGCCACCATCAAATCTACTTTGATTTCCCAGGCCCTGCGTCTGAACCTGATCCTGTGCAGCTCCCTGTTGTTGTACACCCAGTTGCTGATGCTGGTTGCCCTGGAACTTGCTTAGGCGAGGACACTAAAGAAACTTTTCCTTTTGCTGACACAACAGTTCAGATTCCTGTGACTTTCTCTTCTTCGTGTGCTTCCCTGTGTCTTTGAACCTGCTAAACCAGCTCACACTTCCACAGAGGAATTGGATATGGATTTGGAGGAAGATAATTATTCTTTATACTCGCATAAGCCATCTAGCTCTGATTTCTAGACAGACTTCCTAAGGGTCTATCCTGCTTCTATTTGTGTTGTGTGGGTCACTGGCGTAAGGGATTTCCTGGAAAAATTTTTGAAGTTTTACCCAGGGATTCTGGTCTGGGCTCTCATTTATTTGTTTAGTGAAGAAATGGTGGATTGATAATCAGGAAAAGTATTTTTTGAAGATGGTGTTTTTCTGCTGATGAATTATGAATGGGAAGTGTCTTCAGCTTTATCAGAGCTGAAATTAATAATTTGTGACACATCCTTACAGAACTTATGGTGGTAAAAACTTTCTTAAAAGGACTCAGAGGGGGCAAAGAAACTAGATCATCCTTCAACCTGGTTTTAAAATACAGAACTTGCTATTGCTATTTCAAGATCAGTATAAAAATAGGTAATATTGAGCAGAGAACATTTTATTAAGTGTAACACTTTTATATTTTTTTAGTGCTGGTCTATGGACAATCAGTCAATAAGGATTAAACATGAAGTGCTTCTGGAATTTTAAATTATAATATTCCTTTCATTAATCACTTATAAATAACACTAAGTAAGTATTACATCTGTTAAAAGTAATTTTCCTTCTGAAATTTCTTTTACCTATGTAATTATGAAAACAAATCTCTTGGATAATTATAGAAATATTTTCTTATTAAAATTTTACCACAAGTTTCATTTCAGATATTTAAAGTTATAGATTTGATTTTAGATCACCCAAAACATTATTTTTACATTTATTTTTAGCTTTGTTTACTTTAAACTAGAACAACCATAGATGTGCTCAAGGAGAAAATGTTTTGAAATCAGAGAGACCAGACTTTTAATTCTACCTCTGGTGACTACTTGCTGTGTGAACTAGATCACATCTCTTTGGACCTCAGTTTCCTTATCAATAAAATAAGAATAATAATTCCCAGTTGGGGTTGTGGCTCAGTGGTAGAGTGTTTGCCTGGGATGTGTGAGGCACTAGGTTCGATCCTCAGCATCACATAAAAATAAATAAAATAAAGGTATTGTGTCTATCTACAGCTATTTAAAAAGTTAAAAAAAAAAATTTTCCCACCTTACACGGCTAAATGTGACTCTTCATGGAGCATACCTGTTAAGTGGTAGGCACTTGATTTGTATTGTTTTATACCCACCCCCCTGCTATTCTTTGACTGACACTTAGGAACCATTAGTAGTTTATACTTTGTGGTTTACAAGACTACAGAGTTCTTTTCAACTACAGTTTACAATGATGCTATTTTTATTGTCCTAGATTTACTTCCTTTTAATGCACATATATGTGTATAGCAAGAATATTACTAATATACCTGAACGCCATTTTCACTTAAAATGGTGGTGCTAAGCCACAGGTATGTACAAGCTGTGGGATTTCTGCCTAGATTCAGATAGATTCCTTAAGTGACTTATCATCTTGAGCTTGCCTGACAGAGAGATTTGCCTTAACTTTAGTTCTTTGTTGATTACTTCCAGTTTTTTTGTATTGGTTTTCAGATACGCATTACTAAAGTCAGAATGTTACATATTATATTCTTTCTTATATTGCCTCTGTTGGAAATAATATAATCTAATGTTATCATAATAATAATTCTAATATTTGCAAAGAACTGTATGCTTATCAAAACTTTATCTATTATACAATTTTATATTCATTTTAACTCTGTATGGCACATACAACTAATTATTGTTTTCACAATTTAGATGAGGAAACTAAGCTTCAGAGATACTGGGATTTTTCTGAAATTCAGTGTTAATATCACCTTTGCAAGGTTATTTTTACTGCATCAGTTCAATTAGTTCTTAAGCTTTTTGGGGTCCTGGAATTCCTTGAACCTAATGAACACAATACTATCTCTCATCATATCACAGCAAGAAAAAAATGTATACCCATTTGTCTGTAATTCTTCTTTCACTAATTCACCTAATCAGTAAACTTTAGTAATCCTTCTTATGGATCCCTTTGAAGTACACTTAGTACAGGGTGGTTTTTCTGGTTTATGATATTTTGCATGTTAGTGTACATAGATGTGAACACCCGTACACATAGTATAAACTCTTCTCTCAGCAATGTACTCTCATTGTTTTCACCACAGAGGAACAGTAAAAATTGAGTAATTCATTTAAATGGCATTGCATGGAAAATGCATAATCTACAAAATGTTAACATCTTTTTCCAAGAAAAGAATGTTATCTGTGTTCAGATACATTTAGGAAATGGTATAAATGTTATATTATTCTCATGAAGATCCACTGAAGCATGTCAAAACTCTAGAAGTCCTGCAAGAAAGCAACCTATGTAACTCTTTTTGCTCCATCTTCTCCCCAGATTATCAAATTACATAGACTTTTTTCCTTCCACTTATATGAAAATTTCTTGTTAGCATCACCTAAGACAATGGGGACTACTTTAACTCAATTTTTGCAGTTCTTACCATGACCCCCTTTTATCTTGGTACCTCCTGATGCTGCAGTGGTTGTGCCACCGTTTGAGAACTCTCCTAGGTCTTTAGTTACTTCCTCTTCTAGTGGTTATCACTTCCATGTTGGCCAGATTTGAGGACTATTCCCTTGTTCCATCTTCTGGTCCATGCACTGGGATTGATATGGAGCTCATTTTTCGACTTATTATTCTAATAGCTTTTGAAGACAATAGACAGAGATCAAATGCAAGTATTTTTTACTTTTATTTTTAATTAATTAATTAATTAACTTTTGGGTACTCAGGAGCAGTTGACCACTGAACCACCCTTAACCCTATTTTGTATTTTATTTAGAGACAGGGTCTCACTGAATTGTTTAGTGCCTCGTTTTTGCTGAGATGGGCTTTGAACTTGTGATCCTCCTGTCTCAGCTTCCTGAGCCACTGGGATTACAGGTGTGTGCCACCGTGCCCGGCTTATTTGTATTGTTTGCCTTTTAAAACTTTTTTTGTTCACTCTTTCAGTAATGGTTGAGACTAAAGCTTATTACCCCACTTTCCTTTATCAGGCATGTTTGAGAAGACGAAAAAAGCTGTGGATAAGCTTGTTGTTTCTCGGGCCAAGTGACTTAGGCTCAAATCCCAGATCCACAGTGAACTACCTCTGTGAGCAAGGCAATTTACCAAACTGCATCTGTAAAATGTTAATATAAATGGTGCCTGCCTCCTAGGTGCCACTGACTTGAAATGATGCATATCCACCATGGATTTAGAGCAGGGCCTGGCTCATAGGTGAGTGTTTGTTATTACTATTACAAGTCAGCTGAACTTACTGGCCCTGATACATTCTAAGCATCCAAACATTATCTATCGTTAGCATCACTGTTAACTCTGATAGTTTTATTGGTTATATTCTCATTGTCTTGACTTACAGGTCACCAGAGGATTACTTGGGTATAAACCTTTTACAAAAATTTTAATTGTAGTGTCTAAAGTTTCTGTCATGAAATTGATACATTTTTGGTTGATTTTTAATAGCCTATATGCAGTAAAGAACAGACTATTTTCTCTGTTGCTTGTTTGAATTTCGGTGCCAAACTGAACCTGAGGGTAGAAGAGCTGTGCGTGTGGGAATGTGTCAGGATGTAACTAAAGGAGCTTCAGGAAGGGAGAAGAGGCAATTATGTTAAACCTTCTGGAAATGCACAATCATTAAGGAAGCCACAGTTAATGGCAAAACAACCCAGTCCTTATTCCTGTATTTTATTTTATATTTTTGTCCTGAACCATTTCATTTCATTTTGCAGTGGGTTTTGAAAGGTTAGCTTCAGTGTAGTTTGCTGTCATAACCTAAACAAATGGCTCCGAGAAAACAAGGAAAGTTTAGCCTACATTTTCTGTTCTATGTGTATTTGTTCTTAATTGTTCTGCCCTTACTGCAGGAATACTTGCGCAATAGTTTTAAATGTGAAATAATTTATATAAATCAAGGTTAGTTTCCTCGTAAAAGGAGAAAAATTACAGATACCAACTTAGATTCATTTGGAATGGTCATTAGTTGTGTTTTTTCAATTGGAATTATAATCTCTCAGAAAACTACAGGGACATAGTCACATCAATGTTTATAGCAGCACAATTCACAATAGTTAAACTGTGGAACCAACCTAGATGCCCTTTAGTAGATGAATGGATAAGGAAAATGTGGTATATATACGCAATGGAATATTACTCAGCAATAAAAGAGAATAAAATCATGGCATTTGCAGGAAAATGGATGGAGTTGGAAATATAATGCTAAGTAAAGTTAGCTAGTCCCCAAAAATCAAATGCTGAATGTTTTCTCTGATATAAGGAGGCTGATTTATAGTGGGGTAGGGAGGGGGAAAAGGGGAGGATTAGACAAACTCTAGATAGGGCAGAAGGGTGTTAGGGGAAGAGAGGGGACATGGGGGTAAAAAAGGTGGAGGAATGAGATGGACATCATTACCCCAAGTACATGTATGAAGACACGAATGGTGTGACTGTACTTTGTATACAACCAGAGATATGAAAAATTGTGCTCTATATGTGTAATAGGAATTGTAATGCATTCTCCTGTCACACATAACAAGTTAGAATAAAAAATAAAATTCAAAAAAAGTGGACCAGTTTTATTTGAAAACAGGCAGGCTTTGGGGCTGTTGTGAACTCTCTATTGTCAGTAGTCACTGGATAAACTGGATAAAGATATGTAAAAGAGACCTCTGGCTGAATAGATACCCTGTACAGTCAGCCTCTCCCCCCCCCCTCTCTCTAACAGTAAGATTAATTATCTAAATAAACATTTTTTGGAACCTAAACTTGAAGAAAGAGACCATAAAAATGGTTGATGTGTGGATATCCTTTAACTTTTCCTTGTTATAATTTTTCTCAGAAGATTCTCTCTGGGAAACTTCGAGAACTCCAGGTTTAAGAATCACTAATAAACAGAATCCAGGAATATCCTTGTTAAATTTGTCACTTTAATAGTTGAAGCACTTAAAAAGATATTTAAATTTTCAAATTTGTAATGGATATCTTTGAAGAGGGGTTGGTCAACTTTTCTGTAAATAGTTTAGGTAGGAAATGTTTTAGGTTTTGTGAGCCAAGATATGAAACTCAGAATAAGATGTGGATATTATATAATAAGAGAGAAACCAAATCCTCATAACATCTTTTGACAAAATGCAAAGTATGATAATAATAATCATCCTTGTGTAAAAGTTCTACGTCTTGGCTAATGAGAAGAACCAAATTCTATTTTTGAAAAATAACATTTTGCTTAATTGGGGTTCATGTTAGTATTCCCCATCACCAAATTGATTGCAGATGTTCATCTGTACGAACAATTCTTGTGAAATGTACAAAAACGCATGGTGGGTGGGATTTGATTCATGGGCCTGTCAAAAGACAAAATTACTACTTAACCAAAATAAGATAGTCCAAACCTGTGTGTTCTTAGATGATAAAGTTTGGCCCACAGAAGTCTCCAAACGTGGAGTTTGATGAATAAGCAAATCTAACCTATTTTTTACCCTAAAAGTAACCAAGCAACTGAGTCTCAATCACAGGCTGCCAACTGATCAGACCACATTCAAGTAAGAGAAAACCTCTTGATGCCGTCCATACTTATATAAAGGCAAATGCTGATGCAGCCAATCAGGTTGCTTCTGCATGTCACTCCCTCTTCTCTGGCTATACCTCCACATGTGGTGGTGATGGGGGCATTCTGAACCATCTTTAATCTAAAATGATGTCCTGTTCTAGAACCTTTCCTTTTTTCTCAAGTAAACCTTGATATATTCAACTGGTCTCAGTTTTTCTTTTAATCTAACAAAAAATTTAGTTTAAAGATCCAGAATCAGGCAGGCTCAGAATCAGAATAACTTTAAAGAACTTTGGGAGTGTAACATGATCAGCCAATAGTTATGGACAGAAAGTAAGAGTGAGGTAAAGAAATAGAAGTGAGGAAAAGTGCTTAATTGGTTCACCTCATTTGAATCTACTGTCTGCCTACGGGTGACTAAAGCTCAGCTGCTGTGAATAAGGGAAGCTCAGCCATTTGTTGGATGAATATACTTCTAAATTTTTTAGTTTTATTTGGCATGAATGACTTCATATTTGTTTGGTGTGATGGGCCCAGTGTAGGAGCCTAGTCCAAATAAATGGCCTTCTACAAATTTAATTTAACAGATTATGATTTGTGGATTCTTGCTGTAGAATAAACTTTAGCTAGGAAATAGCAATTAGGAGATTTCAGTTTGCTTTTAGGTGCTTTTGTTTTATAGAGAAAGCAGTGAAACACCTTCTCACTGCTATTATATTGGTAATATCTTTGTCTCTTAAAAGGTGAATTTGCAGTTCTCAGTGTGGATAAAGTAAAAGAGAATCTTAAAATTTCTATGTTTTCTGGAAGGGAATTTGTCAAAATATGTCAAGAAAACTGGAAAAGTGCATATATACTTTGACCCAGTGATTTCTCTTCTAGGAATTTAACACCATGAGGATTATACCAAAGTATTTCTGTGCAAGGTTATTTACTTATGTTTATTATAGAGAAAATTTGGGCCCATTTAAAAAGTTCAGTAATAGGGTAATCAGTAAAATAAACTTTTGTGGAGATATGAAAGAGAATATTATGTCACCATGGTGAATTATAATACAGAGATTTAGTGAATGGCATGGAAAGATGGTCACAATATACTATTATTTTTTTGAGAAAGTAAGCCACAGACATTATGCATAGTATGATACCATTATTGCATTAAAATAAGTGCAAACATACATATAGAAAACAGAATGATACACTGCATGCTAAGACATTAACAGTGCATATTTGTGAGATGGGAATATAGATCATTATTTTTATTAGCATAATAATAAATAATATTTCTCAAGCATTCAGTAATTGCAGGCAGTCTGGGAAGTACTTTACATAAATAATCTCGTGTAATCTTTAAATCTATGCTCTGAAGGAGATATGCATATCACCTGAAAAAACAGGCTTGGAGAAGTTAAGTCACTTCCCCAGTTGACACAGTTAGAAACAGGGGGTTTGGGTTTGAACTCAAATGTGTCTGATTCCAGAATTTGTACTGCTTTCTTTCATGCCATATGGATTACCTTGATTTCGTCATGCTAATTTATTTATTCTTGCTCTAAAGTATTAGTGGCTTTTTTTTTTAGTTGAAAATGAGAACATTGAACGTTAGTACATTAACAACACTAAATTGCTATGTAGATCTAACAGTTCCTGATTTTCTACTGTTGTTTCTAGGGATTTCCACCTGCCTGTCCTTTCACTGAACAAAGAGGGTTTCCATGAACATTTGGAAGGATAGGCATTATCATTCTAGGCTGCTGCAAAGAGTGGGTATTTCTTTTGCTTTAGAGCCTACTCTCCCTAAAACTGTTTTTGTCAAGATGAAGAGTAATTGTATATATTCTTAAGGCAAATTCCTTTGCTTCAAGAGACAATCTGACTCTAAGAGCTTTTTAGAATCAGTGCAGGAAGGGGATATGGTTGTTAACTGGTGATCAAGAAACTGCCCCTTCCCTTGATGCTTCTTACCACATTCCCTGAAAAGTGAAGGGGGGTGGTAGGGTCCTGGAGGAGAATACTAACTTATTCAGTTTAAAGTCTTAAGTGCTTACTCACCCAATAATGTGTCTACCACAAATAAATTGTCACCTGGATTTAAACTTCATGATATATTTTTTCCTGGATGCTGAGCTACAGATGCTATAAAAATGATGGCTATTAAACTCCGACATTTTCTATTTAGTGAACAAGATGAACTGTTCTCTCCTGCTAAATTGCTCTTTAGGATAATGAGTCCTGTCACCGAAGGTCTGTGATCATCTTGCCACTTTGATTTGTGTGATTACTGGGTTACAGGGCACAGTCAACATGATCATTATTTTTTTCTGACCTGCTTTGTCACATTTTTGGTTCCTAGCTTGTTGAAAACAGAATGTGGATAAGTTCATCTTTCTCAGGAGTTGTGAAGAATAGTTTTATTTAGTGAATGCAGTTAAAATGGTCTGTTTTGAGATGATGCCAGATCACAGAGAGACAGGTAAGGTCACCAAAAGCTGTTACAGGAATAGGAAAAATCTTAAAACAATGGTAAGTTAAAAAATGATTACAAAGGTCAATCTAGATTTTTGAATTGGGAATTTAATGATCACTACTGAGTGAATATTTTGGATTAGACAAAAGTCATATTGTTCAGTGAAGGATAATAAATAGTTAAAAGTAGTAATTGTGATGGGGTGAGGGAAAGGATATGTATGTCATGGCTTTTATTTCTTTTTAGTACCCATTCATTCATCCATTTATTTATTATTATATTTTATTTTTATATTTAAGGAGTTTTAAAATTTGTTCTTTTTAGAGATACATGACATAGAGTGCATTTTGACATATTATATATGCATGAGTATAACTTCCCATTCTGGTGGTTGTACATGATGTGGAGTTACATTGATGGCATATTCATATATGAACATAGGAAAGTTATGGCTGATTCATTCTACTGTCTTTTCTACTCCAATCCTGCCTCCTTTCCCCTCATTCCTCTTTGTCTTATTCCAATGAACTTCTATTCTCTCCCACCCTACTGCCTTATTGTGTGTTAGCCTCCACATATCAGAGAAAACATTCAGCCTTTGGTTTTGGGAGATTGACTTATTTCACTTAGCCTGATAGTCTCAAGTTCCATCCATTTACTGGCCAATGCCATGATTTCATTCTTCTTTATAGCTGAGTAATATTCCATTGTGTATATGTCCCACATTTTTTTTTTAAACCATTCATCTGTTGAAGGGCACCTAGGTTGGTTCCATAGCTTAGCTGATGTGAATTGAGCTGCTATAAATATTGATGTGACTGTGTCACTATAGTATGCTGATTTTAAGTCTTTTTGGTATATGCTGAGGAGTGGGATAACTGGGTCAAATGGTAGTTTCATTTCTAGTTTTCTGAGATATCTCCATACTGCTTTCCTGAGTGGTTACCCCAACTTGTAGTCCCCACCAGCAATGTATGAGACTACCTTTTCCCTTGCATCATTAATATTATTATTGTAATAAAAATAATATTTACTGAGCTCTTAGGCAGTGAAGACAGAGCTGAACAGACCTGACCACTCTCTGTTCTTATTGAACATAGTGTCCTGGATGATTGGTAAGTACCTTGTAGTGTCATGTGACTTGGAATCTCCCCTAAACCATGAGAATGTGTAACTCTTCCACCCCTCATTTATGTATAAAAATGATCATGGTTACCTTGAAAATGAAAGGGAGAAGGCAGTGTGAAGAGTTTTTTTACCAGAAGTGGTGGTACACGCCAGTAATTCCAGTAGTTTGAGAGGCTGAGGCAGGAGGATTCCAAGTTCAAAGTCTCTTTGAGAAACTTAGTGAGGCCCTAAGAAATTTTGTGAGACCCTGTCTCAAAATGAAAAATAAAAAACTAAAGGTCTGGGGATGTAGCTTAGTGGGTAAGTACCCCTGGGTTAAATCTCCAGTACAAAAAAAAAAAAAAAGTTGATTTTCTTGGTTATACAAAATTTAGATTGACTCACATGTTGAAAATACTTCAGCATCACTCATTCAGACCAAAGGGGATTATCATTCTGATAACTGCCATCTTTTCATAATATTTTAAAACTGGAGTCTTCTCAAAAGGTGAGACCAAATGCCAACAATGAGAGCTTTCTGTTCCTTCCGTAGATTTTGCCAGATATCATAGAAGAAAGCTCATTCCTTGAGTACCTTTTGTTTAAGCAATGACTTTTGTCCAATTCAGTATGTTTGTTAAATATAAAAATATCATTAAAAAAGAATTTTCAAAGTTAATGCTGTTTAGAAAAATCAAATGCAGTTTGTTGCCTTTCCCACTGACCTGAACATTTTCTTTATCATTCTTCAACATCCTGGTGTGGAATTAGAAGTTTCCCTCAGAACTTTCTTCTGGATCTTCATCTAGTTGAGTGTCAAAGTGATTCAGGCTGCCTTGTCTTTTAAGAGTTCTGTTAAATTAATATCTGTATTGGTAAAAATTAGACTCTGATTTTAGAGAGTTTGTTTGTGTAGGGAAGGCACAACTTTATTTCTACCCTCTTGGGATCTCTGCTGGCCTGAGGATCAAACGGCATAAGATGATTGAAAGCAGAAAAACAGGTTTTGCATGTACATAGGACTCCACCGGAAAATGACCCCCCAAAGTGACAAAACTCAAATGCTGACCAACAGTCGTAGGTTGAACAAAAGGTGACAATTGGAGAAAAGTAACTATCACATGTAGGAGGTTAAAGAAGACAAGGATTGTCTTATCAAGATCTATCAGCACAGACTTTTCTCTACCTCAATTCCCCATGTCTGGTGACAAGAATGTTTCATTTCTGCTGGGACAGAGAAAAAAGGAGAGAGTGTCCTTTTGTATCTACTGTTTTCCAAGAACCTACAACTCATGATAATCCTTATGCCCAAATAGCATATTTTGAAGGGGCATAATCTGCCATGCTTCATTCTATTATTTTGTGCTTAATCTTGGGGCAGGGGGCAGGGATGTATTTCAGGGGATAGATGGCTGCAGAAGCCCTAAGAATCATATCCTCGTGTTCACAGTATTTGAAAGAAAGTGTTATCTTTCCTATGTTCTTTTTCTAAAGTTCTTTGCCGACTCTCCTTGTGAGTCATTGGCCTATACTTAAGCCAAAGGGAAAAGGGGAAATGGAACTATTGTGATTGCCTTATTGGCCATTCCTGATTTATCCACAGAACTTGGAGAGCCTCCCTGAGGTCAATGACTTCTTGTAAAAAAACAGACACAATTTAGTGGACTGACACAAAAGGAGAGCGAATGATTGTTGGACAGACAAGCTATGATATTTTCTGAAGTCATTTTTGGCAAGTTAATGTTATAAGTTTTGGTAAAAGTATTTTTTTTCTTCTTACATATGTTAAAAATTCCTCTCAGTTCACAATATTCTGATTTTCTTCACTGTATTGCTGCGAGAACTCATTGTTCATCTGCACTGTAAAATATTTTTAAATAACTTGCTCTAGAATTCAATTTATAGCAATGACATTTTATCAGAGTGTTTGTACTTTTAGAACCACTACCTAAAATTTCAGCAACTACACATGAAGCAGGATAAGGGAGTGATTGAAGGAAAAGAAAGTTATTATCAACAGACTTCTCCATTTCTTCAAGTTGTGGTATCTGTAGCTTTTCAATCCCTATTTCTTTAGGTGTGTCTTTTAAGGTAGGTGGGTTATGTGAGATGAGAAAGATTGGGAAAACTGAAGATAGTGTTATTGGCCAAAGTGTGTCTCCCCCTCCATTCATATGTTGAAAGACTCCCAATATTGGCCAAAGTGTGTCCCACCCCCAAATTCATATGTTGAAACACTCCCAATATCTCAGAATGTTATTATACTTGGAGATAGGGCATTTAACAGATAATTAGTGAGGATGAGTCTGTAAGGGTGAACTTGAGTCCAATCTAACTGATGCTCTCTTAAGGAGAGATTAGGACAACAGAGAGACACCAGGGATATGCACTAAGACAAGACATTGTGAGTACAGTGGGAAGGAAGCCATCAGCAAGTCAAGGAGAGAAGCCTCAGAAGAAACCAGACCTGCTGACATGTTGGCTTGGACTTCTAGTCTTCAGAACTGAGAGAAAATTAGTTCTTTCAAGTCACCCAGTCTGTGGTATTTTGTTTTTGGCATGTTCACAAAGGGTAATTAATTCCACCTTTTAATGAATACCTACAAAATTGTTAAGAGGCCTTTGTGAACCCTCACTTGAGATGGAATGATTTCTTTTTAAAATCTGAAAAACTGAGTCAGAGAGGGCTAAATAACTTGTAAGTGGAAGAATTGGGAATCAATAAATATTTCCCATATACTGTGCAGTCAGCCAAAATTATGCCACAGACATCTTTATGTCATTGAGGATGGGGTTTGGAAAGAGTGAGGTGTTTTAAAAAATATTTAATAAAAATGTAGTAAAAGCAAACCTTAGTGAATTTTTTCTTGTTTGCCAGGCATTGTGTGCTAATCTCCTTGCATGAGTTAGTGTGTTTTACACTCACAATGTCATTCTGACAGAGGGACTATTCTTATTGTCCAGGTTACAGAAAAGGCTTACAGGTTTTAAGTCAATTCCCCCAAATCACCTAGGAACCAAGGGATGAGCTCACAACAGAAACCTGGATAATCTGACTCTAGAGAATAGTCCATTATCCATCATCTGAGTCACTTCCTAACTAAATAGATCATCAATAGAAAAGACTTATGATGTAAAGCTCAAGCCCAAAATCATGCAGAACATCCATAGTACAGCAAAAACACAATTTAGTGCTGTATTAATCAGTGACTGGATCTTGAAGGCATTCTTAAAAGACAAATGTAAAATAATATTTCTCATGAAACTAGTATATGCTTGGAATATTTTTTAATTGTTACAGCATGTAGACAAATAAGTTAATCAATAAAAGGACCAATAAAAGAGACACAGGCAGTCCCTGAAATGACACTGATATCTGTCTTAGAGATCAGAAATGGTTCTTGTTCCTCTGGTTTTGAAGACTCAACATCCAAAAAACTGAGGCAAGCGTGGAAAGCCAGTTGTATTAAGAGAGGTAGAGAGATAGACTTCTCTGGAGAGAAGTGGGATCGGGACCTGGTTGCCCATGGGAAGGGGCATGTCTTGATCTTTTATGGACTCCCAGAATCCCCTCCTCCTCCACTTTTTCTTTCTTCTCTATGTTTGTGCCTAAGGAGCAGCGCAGGGGACAATCACTTGTGCTGAGAAGTGGGATCCCTGATCTCCCTGGAGATGTTAGCCACTGGTTGAGTGGTCCAGAGGTTGAGGGGGCAAGTGCAATCTGGAAATTACTTGTTAGAGTTCATTGTCTTTGTTGATAATTAGTCCGCATCTTCTCAACCCTATCATTCATTACCTACACTTACTGCTAGGCCTTCTGCCCCCTGCCTCAGTTTATTGAGGAATGTGACATTTCCTGTCCCCATGGGTGTGACCTGGCTGCAGATGGATTGCTTTTTGGCAATGAAAGTGTCTGGGGAGTCAGTATAGTGGACTCATTTTATAGAATTATTCTCTTAGCCTCATGTTCCTACTATCCTCATCTATTTGTCCCCTTAATACCACATTAACAAAGTGATAAGGAAAATCCTATTTTGTTTTTTATAGGGACATGTTAGAATCAGGGCTCTGGTGTCAAGTATCCATTATCAAGTCAATCACAAATGTGACAATATATGCCATAAGACAGAGGCAAATACATTGAATATAAACTTGTAAGATATTTTAAAATAAAAATAAGTTAAGTCTCATACATGGGCATGATAAAATGTTCCTCCCCTCTCTTACCAACTTTAAGGTACTCTAAAGTTTCAAAAAAGGTGAAAATAGGCTTGTGATGTGTAACTGGAAAACATGAGGCAGAAGTCATTTCTGGTGATGGCAGATGGATGATGTCTATGAAGTCACAATGAGCTTCGTTTTCCTCTTAAATGCTGGTTGTACCTCAGTTAAATCACTACCCAGAGATCAATGGATGAATGGAAACTGCAGAAAGATGTGAAGCAGGATGGTAGTTAACAGCGAATGAAAGCTCATGATAAGTGAGGAACTCAGAAGCAGGACCGACTGTAAATGTTCCTGGGATTCATATAATATATCCCTTTTGAGCTCTAAAAACCTTTCTTGGTTAATTTGAGTCTTATCTCTCTTATCATTAATAAATGATATGTGTAATATTCCGTATGGTTTTGCACTAAAATTATTTCTGCTTTGAGAATTTTTGTATCAGCCTTTGTTATAAACGAGTCCTTAAAAACTCATGATTGAGAATGATTTCTGTTGAGTAGCATTTAGCACACTATTGGTAGGGATAAACTTAGAAAGTATGTCAGCCAAAATTATGCCACAGACATCTTTAGGCCATTGAGGATGGGGTTTGGAAAGAGTGAGGTGTTTGAAAAATATGCCTCACGTTCTTATAAAGTGAAAGACCTGTAGATTCAGCAACCAACCCTCCAAAATTCTCTAGCAAGCAGAGATAATAGTCATGACACTGCACTTCCCAGGGAGAATGAGGAATACTCAAACTGGTCTTTGACAAAACTAAGTGAAAATTTATTCAGTGAAGTAGAAAACTTCTTACAATGGCTAAATACGATTTTTTTGATCTGACTATATTTTTCCCTAAACGTGTAAGGTCACAATTGCTGAGAAATTTCACCTTGGATTTATCAAGATGACCCTTACACTACTGGAAACAATACCAAATTTCCCAAGACCGTTCACTGCCCAGTCTCCCATATCATGGCATAGTTCCAGAATCTTCCCATTTGTCACTACTGCCATGGTTCCACACCCAAAGTCTTAGAATATCTTCTATCTGGTCTCCCTCTTACTATGCCTTGTCTCTTCTACAGTCTATTCTCAGTTCAGATGCCAGAGTGATGCTTTTCAGTGTAAGTCAGTTCCTGTACTTTCTGTTTGAAACCCTCTCCTGGTTTCTTCTTGTCTCACTGCAATAAATATCAAAGGTCATGCTATGTGTCATCTCTCCCAGAATTATGTCTCACCTTATCTACTTCTCTTCCTCTTGTTTACTCCCTTCATGTCACATTGGTCTCTGAGATGTTCTGCCTCTGGGCTTTTGCACCTGATGTTTCCTATGCCTTGAACATTTTTGCAAAAAGTATTTGTAAGAGTTGCTACTTTATCATGTTTAGGATTTTTCAAATGTCACCTTCTTTTTGAGGTCTCTTCCCGCCCTCCGTTATTTAAAACTGCAATCAACACACTTGCTTTGTATTTTTCTATAGTACTTTTAACCACCAGACTCGGTATATCTTGCACTTGGTTGTTTATTGTCTTTCTTCCCTCCTAGAATATAAACTCTATAAACTCTGATTTCTATCTCAACCCATGTTGTTCCCTTTTTCCTCAAGATAAAGCCACTTTCCCCCTTTTTCTCGAAACTGGAGCACTGACCTTCATGTAGGTACTTTGTAAACATTTGAATATATAAATGTATGAAAAACTTGAATGGCATCTAAATATAACTTGTACAACTTTTTGGGAGATACGAAATAAAATAGTGATTCATAACATTCGGTATTTTTCTTTTAACAGAAGAATTCAATTGTATAAAAAGTAAATGACACTTATTATAATATTAGATATTATTATAACTGGTGAGGCAACATGAGGAATTAAATAAAGTTACTCAAGCCAAAGTTTACCTTTTCATTGTTAGCTTGGATGTATTTTTCCAAACTAGTTTTGTTTTCTTCTACTTAGGTGGTTTTGAATTCTTCCCTATATTTTTATGTCTCAATAAATGGATTATCCCTGTTAGTTATCTGTGGACGAGTAGAATCTGTCACATTTACATTGACAAGTGATCTTTTGAATGCCAGCACAAATAAAGTGGAGAAAAGTTAGTTAAAATTAGATTCTTAAGTAACACCCAAGCTCTAAATAAGAGGTTTGGAACTGTAGGGTGCAAAAGAACCCCCTGGAGCTGCCTGGCATATACAGCTTCCTTGGCGCCACTCCAGGCTTGCTTTGCTGGAATCTCTGAAGTTCAACCTTAGGAGAGTGTGTTTTAACAATGCCCCCAGGGATTCTAGTGCAGGCGCTCTGAGGACCTTGCTTTGAGATCTACCACTCTGATCTTTCAAAAGATGTTCAGTATCTTTCCTAGAAATCAAGCAAAGGCTCATGGTAAGGAGAAAAATATCATAAATTTCATTCCTGTAGAGACTATCCACTCCACACCATTATCTTGCTACCTGTTGTGGCTTGGCTGCAAACTGTCTGCCATCCCCAGGGTGCCATCTTGCATTTGTACTGTGGCTTGTGGGGTGGGGGGAATGAGTAATTTCAACTAAGCTCTGCTTGATGAATATTAATCTATCACAGTGAAAAAGATAATTCTAAGGAACTATCAGGTAGCCAAAGGTAATTAGAATCACCTCTGGGCCACATTTGCTGTCTTGTCATCACTTGCTCCACAAATGGCTGCATTTTTTTTGTCTGAGGGTTTTTGTTTCCTTGCTCCTTTTGGTATCCTATGAGAATCAGGTGATTAAAGAGGTCAGAATATGGCACTCTGTTACCATGGAAACCTGAAGCTACTTAGCTCTTGTGCTGGTTGTTTTTCCCCCTCTCCAACCAGCTGTTATTCTGTCAGACTAAAGGATTTCTACCAAGTGGAAACATGAGCCTTTTAAAATCTTTCTCGTTGGTTCTCGTTTGTGTGAGAGAGGTAAGCCCCTACACAGTTTTCATCATTATGAAACAGTGCCAAGAAAACGTTGGGATTTGGGTGCTGAAATTGCCTGTCACCATGATGCTTGGTTTCTGAACTTGCAGTTATTTTGCTTCCCTTACTTAGCATCTTATAACCATGAGGGGGAAGGCATGGGGTGCTTTTAATGCACTTACCTCCTGCTATGAGAGAAGGAAATTGATATGTGGTAATTATAAAGTATTTGATAAAGTTCTACTGACCTCTTGGGACACTAACTATGTCTAGGCTCTCTACTAAGTGCTTTACAACCATTATCTCACTTAACTTGACATCAAACTATAAAGTAGATTCTATTATGGTCCTTTTTGAAGAAGAAGAAACTGAAAGATATTGTGTTTAAGTGTGCACTTAAGTTTACCAGTGATAAAAGCAAGAGCAGAACCCAGCAAGTTAGCCTCAGTGCCCATACCAGGACTGCGATTGCTGCTCCAGAGAAGCTATTGCCACATCAATTGTGTACATCATGACAGTAATGCTCTATTGCCATAATCAAGGTCATGTTCATGTCAGATGTGGGTGTGAACAAACTCTAGCTTCAGTTTCTTCTAGTTACTGGTGTTATCACTGATTTTGAAGTTGCTTACCTAAACAATAAAGTATTAGACCCTCCACTAGCTTTGCTGTAGATAACATCTCTGATGTATGGTCACAGTGGATATTGTTATTTAAATTGTTTTTCAGGAATTTGGAGGTAGTTTTGTCTAACTCAAATGGAACTACTGACCCTTTCAGTTGAGCCTGTGTGGGTGACTGATGGGTGACCTTTTAATATCAGAAGACCAAATACCCGGAGGTCATGCTAAGGTTGCAATTTTCTGAACATGCATCCTATGAAGAGCCATTACATATGATTATGTATGTGAAGACCACCAATTACTTCATTCTTCTTTACTTTCAATTTCTTTTTCCCCATGCTTTAAAATACCTTTTTTTTTTTTGGAGAGGGGGTGGGTACCAAGGATTGAACTCAGGGGCATCGGACCACTGACCCACATCCCCAGCTCTATTTTGTATTTTATTTAGATACAGGGTCTCATGGAGTTGTATACCACCTCACTTTTATTGAGACTGGCTTTATATTCGTGATCCTCCTGCCTCAGCCTCCCAAGCCACTGGGATTACCCAAAAACTCTATCCCAGGGAAACAGATTTGAGATTTGCTCTCCTGACTCCACATGCTTGGCCACTTCATGAATAAAATTTTATTTTTTGCAAAACTCATCACTTTGGTGATGGGAATATTGTGCAGTGGGCAAAAAGTACCTGATTCGGTAACACGGGGAATTCCTCATGCAGTGCACAAAAGCAGTGAGAAGTGTGAGTGAGGTAAGGCCAGGCATAACACTTAGCCAAAGGGGGTGGGGTGAGACTAGTGCATGGATGCTCCGGCCTCTTATTGTCTGTTGGATAATTCTAGAAGGTATTCCATAGACTTCTCCGAGTGCTTGGCAGAATGCAGGATCCATTCTAGAAGAATCTATGAGTGACCTTGATAGCACACCGTATGGTGATTTTTCTTTTTTCCTGCCTTGGCCTCTATGCTTGCTTACTCCTGCTGTCTAGGATCTACTGCCCCAGATCTAGGATCAGCACTTGTATATAGTCTTCGTTTCTGTACGTAATTTTTGTCTCTGTACATAATCACAGTCTTTGTCTCTAAACATAATCTGCTTTCCAGGGGAATACAAACTGAGAACCAGAGTGATTTATCAAAATACAAAATTTATGATGCTTATGTGGTACTGAGAGTACAACCCCAAGGTTGTGGCCAATTCCGTATGGTCAAAGCACTTTCGTGTAGGTGTGTGAACCCTGTCTCTGTCACTTATATAGCTCACAACACTGCAACTCAAATACTCTGAGTCTCAATAACTCAAATGGAAAAATTGGAAAAATGATATTACTTGATATGATTGTGGCAAGCTTGCTCAGAACTCTGACAGAAGAGTCCTGTTGGAGCTATGATCGTTGCCCCACCTTTGGACTTATCCTCTGACCAGATGTGGAGGAATGTTAGGTTGGGAACATGGAGAAGGGTGACAGTCATGAAGATAGGTGTATGGTAACAGAGAATTCAAAGCCTGTACTTGCTTTTCTGGGAGAATAAGTTGAACTAAATATTAGTGAGGGATCTTTGTGCATACAAATGTATAGATTTTCATGGAAATATTTCCTCAATGTTCATAAAGGAATTGTATAAAATGTGTTTGCTTTCCTCCATCCCCTTAAAAGGAAAGGACTATGATTCTACTGTAACATGTAAAAAAGCCCCAGGCCTCCAAAAAAACCCAAAGCTTCTATTTAAATTATGCCTCCATTTATTAAAATGCTCCTACTTTATTAAATTTTATGTCTCTTGTTGTTAAAGAGATGTTACAGTGAATAGGAACAGAAAGTTGGTGAGTGCAGAATGCATCTAGAGTTGCCTTGGAAACAGTAGGTACAACCAATCATTGAAGAGCGAGTGTTCATCCAGGAAGCCTTCAAATTGCCCCCAAAGGCCATCTGACTGTATAAGGGAACTGCATAACCCTAGCTGGTGCTCTGTGCCCACTGTGCAACCCCAAATCTTGGTAAGAGTAAAAGAAAACTTACCTTGAATATTTGGCTCTGCAGCCCAGAAGATAATAGAAGTCATCTAAACTACACAGTTTATTTTTGCAAATAGCAAGAGAGAGAGTGGAAATATTGATAATAATAACTCTCATGTCTAAAGCTCTTCCCACATTTTCAGCCTGCTTTAGGTTCATTGGCCCACTTGATCCTGCAAGGTGGACAGCCTGGGCCATACAATCCCCCAGTATCACAGAGGACAACACTAAATACAGGCAGATTTGTTCGTGGTTGTGAAAATAATAAATGGGAGAGTGAATTCCTGAAATAGTTGTGGAACATTTCCTTTTCTGCTAAAGAACAGCCTGGGGATATCTTTGAGGAGGATAAAGGAATTAGGTATCAGTTTCTCTGATCAGCTTCTAGGAGCTCAGGTGCTGAACACTTTACCTGAGTCCATCTCCTTTCCACCCTGTCTTCTATTTCTGCTCTCATATACACCTCAAATGCTTTTCTTGAAGGACAATTTGACCATGAAGCCTTTGTGAATTTAGTCTATACCTACATACATATTGTATGTATCTTTCTCGAATTCCCACAGGATTTAATCCTTAGAGCAACCCACGAGGCACATAACCATTTTTTGTACACTTTCATGTAGGAGAATCTTGTCTTTTCACTGGATTATAGCTTTTGAAGACAAAAGTTATAAACTTAGGATATGAGCATCCCTTTCTCAAATTGCTGGCAGTGTTGGAGTCAAATTATGTGTTTAGATGTATCAATTGATAGTAGGAAGGTTTGCGGCAACGTCTTTACTAGCTGTGGTGATTGTTATTGTTTGCTTGTTTTTTTTGGTGTGTGTAGAAATATAATACTAAATTTTATAACATCATAACCCTTTTATGACCCCCTAAAGTCTGAGAAGCAAGTAAACAGATTGTTGACAGCATCAGAACCTCCTTTCAATTGCTACAAGTTTGTTGAATTTTTGTGCCAATCTAGCAAATCCAGGAGAATTTGGCTACTGAAATCTTAAGATGTGTTACTGAACTTAGCATGTCTTTCTACATAACAAGACCTGAGATGATGGAAGCCTGCCTTCTACAAAGAGGGCTTCCATGTTCATCCTGAGGGTGTGTCTGCATTCAGTGATGCAGAGAGAGAGAGAGAGAGAGAGAGAGAGAGAGAGAGAGAGAAGTGAGGAGGGGCACATGATGGGAAATCCAGTCTGCGTGTCCAGGAAGAGCAATCTGTGAGGCCTCCCCTACTCCATCACCACTATAATTTATATTATGTAATAAATATTCAGTTTCACCATGTTATCTGGAGAAACCAAGAATGGAAAAGAACAAACTTACGAATGCTTCCCTTATCCCCAAATAGAGGTTTATCTTCGGAGGTATCAATACTGGTGTTGTGACTTCTAAATTCCTTTCAGCTCCAATGAAAGGGATTGCAAAATGTTCTTGGAGAGCAAATTAACTATCACAAAAGCTTTGCGTAAAGACAAACAAAAGGGGAAAGAGAGACTACTTGGTCAGGCGGGTTTGTAATATTCCCAGTTTTCAGATGCAGGTGCCCAGTTCATCTTATCTCAATTTTGTTGGAATAGTCATTGCCCCTTTACAATCTCACACATTTAACTATCCTCCCTGTTGGGAAGACAGGCAGCGGGATGGGTTATAGGGAAGAAGACCCGAGGATTTGTGATGGAAAGGAAGAAGGACTAGAGCTATGGGAAAGCAGAAAGCTCAGGCCCTGGTTCTCTGCGGGAATTTCATGGGTCCCCTGTTAGGAAGGGACTTGTCTGATTTCCATGAAATCACTGATGCCAGGCAGCCCCTCTCCTTCCCTGAACCTCTTCCTTAGGTTGAACAGTTTCACTCCCCTCCATGTCCACTGTGTAGGTTTATTTTAATTTTTACATCTGCCATAAAAATGAGCTCCTCATAAAAACTTATTACTTCATTGGTTTCCCCTTTTTGTGACCTTTCTCCCAGGGATGCCCTCTGCTACCTTCTGCAGAATGTCATGTGTATAATTTTCCTTTATTAAGAGACCATAAAATAGAAGACAAATAGTGCCCATCATTGTGGATTTATAACCATAAGCACAAGGAACTTGGTAAAACTTGTAATAAAATATATGTATTTGGAGAAATGTAACAAATTCTTAATAGCAAAATAGGGATGAGAAAATTACATATATTATTCCTTTCACATTTCCAACATTGCTATGAAACAGATATTATTATCCCATTTTTTTAATAGAAATGAAATATGAGGCATTAAGTGTTTAGTCATATTTCCAGGGTCTAATAGCTGCTATTGTAGGAAGGTTTTCAACTCAGTTTTTATTCCAAATCCTGTGAATTCAATCTTTATACCAGGTTACTTCATCCTGGGATTTATACTTTAAAACACTTCTCATTTGCTCTTAGCTACTACTTGAAAGTCTAAAACAGGAAATGGGGGTTGTTAGATCATAATGACTTCTTAAATTCATATCTGTGCATTGTATTGGACAAGGTGTTAGAAAAAATCCTGCCCCTAGCATCTCATGTTTGATCACATCAACACATCTTAGTATTTCTGGTGGCCTGCCTGCGTGTGCCACTTGAGTTTTATTTGGATGTAAGAGCTTGCATTTCACTACTGATGCCTGGCTTATCCTTTAAGATTTACTTTGAATTCCACAACTTCAAAGAGTCTTCTCTAGATTTCCTCAAAAGAAAGTGTCTTCCTTTCCTATACTCATAATATTTTGTCAACATTTTATATGTTCAATGGCGTTTTTTATATGTGACTTTTTTTCTATCATGTAAGGGTTTCTAGAAGGAAGGATCACATATTGGATATATTTTTGCACTTGACAATGCATGCCTGCGTAGAAGAGCCTTTACATGAGTGTGGTATGGACATTTGCTGAAAGGAGGTCAAACGTCTTTCCTTAGCTTGAATATAATACTTTTTAAGCTTTGACATTGAATGGAGAAAATTCTATTATGAATTATTGATTTTACTTCAACCTATCTTTATTTAAGAAATTCTAGAAAAGAAATAATTTTAAATAAAAGTGATAGGTAAGAAAGGAACTTGATTTATTAGGTAGCTTAGTCTTCTCAGACTTTTCCAAATTTGCTCTAAAACTTGTATCATCAACTTTTTTTGCTTTAATAGAGTGGGTGAGATATTTATTAAAATCGCAAATTGTACCATTTATGTTTTACCCATGTAAGAGATATAGGGACACACCACAGGCTTTGCATCCAGTGTTACTAAGAGCAGTGCATGATCACATTTTAAAAACTGAATTGCCTTGTATGAAAAATAAACTCCTGGGTTCAAAAGACATTGTGATAATTCATTTGGTTTATTTATTTGCTTCTTTGAAATCATTTTTAAAAAGTCCAGCTTCATTTCATAGACCTTGAGAAAGAAAGATTTCACATGTTGTAAACAATGATGAAAATATTGATCTTCACAATAATAGTGAGGTAAAAATGTAAAAAAACAACTTCTTTCTCTTGTTCTACAATTGGAATCAGTGTTTACTTGTTCATTAGTTAATTTTTTCCCCTTATGTGTCTTCTGCATTTTTGCTTTAAAGGAGCTTTGATTTTCTATGGTAGCTTGTTATGGTTAGATGTGAGGTGTCCCTGGAAAGCTCATGCATAGGATAATGCAAGAAAGTTGAGAGATGACGTGATTGGTTTATGAGAGCCTTAACCTAATCAGTGCATTCATTCTCTGATAGGGATTAACTGGTAACTGTAGGCAGGCAGGGTGTGGATGGAGTAGGTGCTTCCTTGGTAGTGTGCTTTTGGGTTTATAATTTGTGGTGGTGAGGAGAACTCTCTCTCTCTCTCTCTGCTTCCTGGTGTCATGTTCTGAACTGCTTTCCTCCATCACACTGTTCTGCTGTGATGTTCTATCTCACATCAGTCCCTGAGGAAAGGAATCAGCTGTCTATGGACCGAGACCTCTGAAATTGCCAGCACCAAATAAACTTTTCCTCTTCTAAAATTATTCTTTAAGGTCTTTTGTTCATAGCAATGAAAAAACTGATTAAAACATAGCTGCTCTTGAAATTGGCCAGAATCAGTTCAATGAATTAAGAAACAATTGATTTCTAGTCCACAGATTTTTTTAGTGATCATTTTTCCTTGAAGTAGTTCTTTTCTTTGAAAGGCTAACTGGACATTCTGTTTAAAGAAATCATTCTCATGGTTGTAATTCCAATAAATTATGCTATCTATAAAGCTATGATTATGTGGAACACTTAAGCTATCTTATGTTGTAAGTAGAATGACCATGAATTTGGACAATTACAACCATGCTAATTATCTTATTCTGTGATTAAAACGTGGTCATGTTTCCTAAGAGAAAGAGCTTGTGCTTAACTTACAGGATCTTGAGTCTTTCAGATTCCTACTTTTTCTAAGGTGTCTCTTATATTTCAAATGCAAAGCTTAATTTTGTTGTTATTGGGGCTGCTGACAGAACCATGGAGTTGGTAACCCAGTGTGTTGCATTGCTCTCTGACAAGCATCAAGGAAGTAGGAAGTCTAAAGTAGATAAAAAAATTTGACAGAAACCTTCAGTAGGGCAAATGAGGGTGACACAGGATATCAATTTTCTGGATAAGTATGTATGATATCAAATGATTTGTTGAAAATTACATACCTTCTATCTAAATTCCTTTGATACAGTATGAAGACAGTTTTTTTTTTTAAAAAAAACTATTCAAAGAAAGAAAAAGGACTTTATAGGTCTCATGGGAGAACTAAATGGTAAGGAATAAGAAATAATTAAATTAAAACTTAATCCTCATTTATAATGACACCTAGTCTACCTTATGAGAATGCATGCTCTTGTTTACCTCCCAGAAGTCTGAAAGGGAAACTCATGGGCACTTGGGGAGAATGCACCGAGTGGCCTTCTGTTGGTTTTCCCTCTCTCCTCTTCCCCGCTTACCTCTCCTTCCCCAGGGATGCCCTTTCTTCAGGGTGATGGGAAGGCTGGGGAGAGAAAGCAAGCCCAGCAGTGAGCTTCCAGATTGCTCTGAATCCCTGCTCAAAGCGAGAGGGAAGTTAGCATCTGTCTTCTCTCAGTGTGGGTTTCCTGAGCAGCTGGGAATTCCTTCCAAGCAATATGGACTTGATCAGATATGACATGGAGGATGGATGGATAATGATACAAGTTTTCAGCCACACTGATTCTGATGGCAGCAGGAGAAGCAACAGGGCCAGCAAGTTCTCTCTCAAAGTGATCGACTCAAGTTATCACATGTGAGTATAGTAGCTGTACATTCGGCCAATGTGACTTAGCGTCCAAACAATGAAATAGTTGAGAGTCACTAAACTACTGATGATTAAGCCAGGACAACAGGCTTAAACCAGGGCCATCCCAGGCAAATCAGGACATTATATATTATATAATGTTCTTTCTCATTTTAACACCATTCTATGTCTGGGCACAAATCCTTCCACTTTCTTTCTCAGATTTTTGCATCAGGACAGAACTAACTAGACCACATAATACTTGGGGCTTTTGACCGCCTGCTTTGTTTGGTTATGGCTCTTCTCATTATGCTGCCATTGGAAGATGCTGGATTTTGTACAGTTAGAC
Source organism: Marmota flaviventris (assembly GCF_047511675.1). Taxonomy (NCBI): domain Eukaryota; kingdom Metazoa; phylum Chordata; class Mammalia; order Rodentia; family Sciuridae; genus Marmota; species Marmota flaviventris. The sequence goes on from NC_092504.1 coordinate 94,890,963, forward strand.
AAACCAGAAGAGGAGTCTGCAGTGTAGCCTACTGAGACCTCTTACTCCATGGTCAGCTTCCTTCTGCCTTCCTTACTCACTGTTAAAGGAATACAAATTATTTCACAGTTCTTCAAGTTTGCTCTCTTCTTAGTATTTTTCTCCCACTCCAAATTTTGGCTGTCCAGCATAATAAGTTCACCTTAACTGACTAATTTAACTTTCTCTGTTACTTCCAAAGCTGACGCCTCTGCCCTTCCCTGAGAATGAAGATTTCCTTCTTCGATTAACACCCGTCATCCTGATTTTTCAGAGAAATGGTTGCTTAGTTCTTAGTTTTTCTATTTTATACAGAATGAATTTATCTGATTTTTCAGTATTTTAGTATGCTCACTAACAATTCAATAATATTTGAATTCCAAAAGACAGGTACTTAATTAGTATTTAGTGCACTTCTCTTTGGAACCAGAGTAATGTTTTAGGGAAAAAAAATCATACTTTTTAGAATGAAAGTAAAAAGTTCTTTAAAAATGTACTTCTTGTATACCATTTAAATATTTAGAAATTTAAGTATAGGAAATTGGTTGTTGCCTCAAATATGTAATAAGTTTGGATGAAATACAAATAATTTTAAAATCACTGTTGTATACTAGTAAAACAAAAGGTAAATGTTCTAAAGTCACAAAAATCAAAAGTTGGCTATTGCACTCTAGATTATGTATTTATCCATTTATTAATACAGATTTTTTAAAAATATTTTTTTAGTTGTAGTGGGATACAATACCTTTATTTTATTTATTTTTATGTGGTGCTGAGGATTGAACCCAGCATTCCACACGTACTAGGCGAGCGCTCCACCGCTGAGCCACAACCCCAGCCCTCCATATAGATTTTCGTCTTTGCTTTTATGCCTACTATTGAACCTAGGAAAATTATTTTATTTTGTCAATACTTTCAAATCATGAAGCTAATCATCATTGACATGACCATAAATAGAAAAAAAAATGAGAAATAAGAAAGAAGCACATCCAGAAAGATGGAGCAAGATCTCCAAGATCCAATTCCTCCACAACAGCAGCAAGAATACTGACCAGCCTTTTTATATCTCTGAAAATTAATTGAAGGCTGTGGAAGTCTGTGGAGTATTTATTCAAGCATGTATTGAGCTGAAACTTGGTAATAATAGTAAGCTTGGCAGATTTTTAATCTGTCCTATCTGTGCATCTTTTTCTGGCTTTCCGTTTATGAGGGCTGGTTTTTAACAATCCCAGAGAATTGTCACTGGACTTTTCTGCTAGCTTGCTTACCAGCTTGAGGTCCAGTGTTCACAACGTGTATTTGAATGACACGGAGCCTTGCTTTGATAAAGATGCAGACGGTAGTGCAGACAGATCCCACAGCTTCCCCATCGTGAGGCCAAAGGGTTTTACCTGTGGGAAGCTGCTCTTGCAAGGGAACGGTGCCAGTGCAGAAGTACAATTCCTAACTCCAGAGACTTCTACCTTGAAGGTATCTTCCTCCTTCCAAATAGAGTCAAGGCCCTGGTTGCACATTTCTCCCCAGAGGAATTGTCACTAGCTGAACTAACATTCCTTCCTTACCAAAGGAAAGGAAAAGATTTTAAACTTGAAAGCACCACAACATTAAAAACAAACAAGCCAACAATATAGATAAACAGATACATAGACCCGAGAGAGGAGTTAAATGAGCAAACAAAATCTTGTCAGAGAAATGGGGATTGTTCCAAATACTGTAGGTTGGCTCAGTCAGTTTTTGTGTTCAGGCAGATTTTGTCTTGCCTTCCTCTGCCATAGAGTCCAGGAAACTGAAAATCTACCATCAAAACACTGCTTTTTGGAGGTCAATCACCATCTAGCTACTATGAGGAAAAGGCAGTGGGAAGGAAAGACCTTGGCCTGACCATTCTGAACTACTGAACCAATGCCAGCAACCACTTCCAAACCTCTTGTTATTTGTGAAAAGTAAACAGGCTAATTTATTTAAGAAACTACTTAATCTGATTTTCTGTTACTCACAGGATAAGTCATTCCGAACTGATGCAGATAGGAAATTGGACATATGAAGCAGAAAAAGTCATTTATATAATTCAACTGGAAATACTTAGTATGAAAAATATGATGGCTTAACTAAAGATCTAAACAGAACGGTTCAGCAACAATGGATGTGATAAAACACAAATTAGAAAGCTGGAAGATGACATCCAGGATCTTTCCCAGAAGGAACCGGAAAAAGATAAAAATACAGACATTTAACAAAATTAAGAGTTATGAAAAAATGAAGTAGAAGCACCAATATCAGAATAAGAGGTATTTCTGATAGAAAAACAATGAAATAAAGTCATTGAAAAATAATGGCTAAGATTTTCTCAAATTAAGGAAACATATTCATGCATTTAATTGAAAGATTTTATGCAGTATAAAGCAAATAGATAAATGAGCTTACACCAATATATCTATGATGAAATATAAAAAAATCAAATGGCTTTGAGAAATTAAAAGCAGATTACCCCAATCTCTCAAGAGCTGTGTTATCAGATTGCTCAATGGCAATATTGGATAATAGATTACTATTTTTATTTTTGATATTGATGATTAAAGCCAGAGCCTCATACATGCTAAGCAAATGTTCTACCACAGTCACACCCTCTCTCCACCCCAGAAATACTATTTTTAGAGTGTTGAATAAAAGATATTTGATTATCACTTGAATGCATGAAAAACAAATTCTCACATGCATAATGCTTCAGAGGGCTTACCATGCAAAGCTTCTTTTTTTTTTTTTTTTAAAATACTCTAGAACAAAGATCAGAGATACAGACTGTGGGGCAAAGCTTGTCCATTTTGTACACAAAGCCTTACTGGAACACTGTTCTGTTAATTCATTTATATATTGTCCAAGACTCATTTCCTGCTGTAATGGCATAGTTGAGATGTGACAGATTATATATTCGACAAGCCTAAAATATTTACTGTTAGAGAAATGTTATCATTAGAGAAAAAGTTTGTTAACCTCTTAAGCAAGAAAATAAATAAATCTAGGACATTTTGAGATGAGGGAAGTTAGGATGAGTAAATAACTTAGTAAATGATAAAGGACCAACCCAAAATATATCCCAAAGAATCCAGAGCTGAAGTATTTTATATGATGACCACACAAGAGGGAAGACACCGTGAGAATGGAAATTTCTGGTAAAGCATTTGGCTTGTGCATGCAACACTGTGGGTCTTCAGGTTTATGCTGATCAAGAGCATCACATCTAAGGAGGTGCCATTCACATTATCCATAGGCACATCTTCAGGATATAATCGGAGCCTGAGTTCTGCCCACTCACATCATTGCCTTTCCGGGAAGGTGGTAGGGTTGAGGCATGAAACTGCATGTGTTTTCATGTATGATGTTTGAGCTGCTAAGAGGGTAGCAAATGTGGGCCTGTAGCTATGTAGGGCTCTGGAAAACCCTCTGAGATAATTTAAAATTATTTTTTCTTGAGGAAAGTTTCCCTTTTTCTAATTCATACAAAATTTTCCCCAGAGCTAACAGCTGCCATTTTAAAGAGGGGCAATTTTTCTATGATAGGTTTTTAAGTGATAGGGGAAGGTAAGTAGATGTGTGTTTGTCAATAAATTAGTGGCAACCACTGAGAGTATAAAAATAAAACCATCAGAAGAATGGTCTATTTCACCAATGGAAGACAGGAGAAGAGGGGGTGGGGAATAAGAAAACATGTTAAATAGAAATGCAAAATAGTCTGTCAGAAATAAATCCAAATGTAACAGCAATTATAATAAATATAAATGCATAAAACCAATTGATCCAAAAGCAGATGCTCAGATTAGATTTTAAAATGATGACAGTTAAGCAAGAGAATCAAATGACTGTATCTCCATGGAAACATAGACATGACATGGTAGTTGTCAAGTGATAGTTATTACTGTGTTTTTTTCTGTATTGTTAATTATTCAGAAAATAATTGAAATGTCTAATATCATGGAGTCAGAGGTGTGCATCCTAAAGTTTACCTTCCAATTAATGATCTATTCTGGCAGTGACTTTGCTTAGCAACATCTTAATATGGCTTAGTGAACAAAAGAAAGAACTTGCTTAGGATAATTTTCAAGAGGATTTAAAAATTTTCCCCTTTATGAAAAAATTCTGCTTTACTGAAAATAATACTTAAGAAACAATAGGAAATATCAATGATTTTGGAAATGAAAGTTTAACTTGTTTAGGACCAAATTTGTCATAAGGAGCTATCTGATGTGATAAGAAGACATTGAGGCTAGGTGCAGTCACAGAGAAATTCACAATGTCATTTAGTTTGGATATAAGTTGATCAGTTAATAGGATATAAGTTAATTATGATGAAAATAGAAAACATAATCCAATGACTTTCTTAAAAAACTGCTTATATAAAATATTGGTAATGTTCTTCCATAAACTTTATTATTTTCTATTTAACATTTTATCAATAGGTTGCAAACTACTGAATCCAATCTAGTTTTGAACCAGACAGCAAGAATGGAACACTTTCTTAATTTCTATGATTAACTTAGTTAATTTAATATGATTTTTATATTTAAAAAAGAATGAAAAAACACAATAGACATTATCATGGGGAACATACTAATTTCTACCCAATAAATACCTACTTCCAATAATGTATCTTGGTGTTAAAGAGTAAAGTAATAAAGAGCATATATTCTGTTTTATAGAGTTTATGAAACAAAAGCCATTCTATACAATATTTAAACAAATTGAGTACCACTTTGGTCCTTCACAGTGTTGTCTGAAAATGTTTATACTCCAGAATTTCAAAATTTCCTTCAGTTTTCTGTGCCTGTAATTGTAATGAAAGAGAAAAATAACACCTAGAGAATAGTCACATTATAGGAGCAATGGTTTCATTACCACATTCTTCTGTAAATGTTTTCCAAAATTAAATATTTAAACTCTAAATACTCTAATGTCATGAAAATGAATAACTCAGGAAATGGGAAACCTGGCTTTGAGACTTTACAAAGGATGTTTGACTAGAAAACAGGTCATTCTATTCCTATAGTCATTGGGTAACACAATACAAATGGCAAAAGAAAATACATTAGTTGTGAACTTCTTAAAAAAATTTTTGAAGCCAAATCTAGGTTAGAATCAGCTATGGAGTCAACATCTTGTGTCCATTAGTGAATTAGTTGAAGCCTGGGGAAGTGGAGGACAAGAGAGAGAAGTAGAAAGTTTGGCTGGCTAGGGAAAGCAGGGCTGTGTTAGGCCCGTGGAGGAGTGAAGAACAGAAACCATAAAGCCCTCTGCTACATGACTTTGTTTCCACTGATTACCACAGGAAGGGCAGGACGTCTTGGGATTATTAGTTAATACTGCAGAGGCTCATTTGAAAAGGGTAACTTTAAGATAACTTTCAGCTGAGGATAAATAGCTAAGAAATTCCTAATTTAGTGCTGGTTTCTTAGGATAAAGCTTTATGAATACATTGCTCTAGATGACAGTTTGTATCTCTCCCCCAAATTCACACATTAGAACATAACTTCCAATTATTAGGAGGTGAAGGCTTTGGGAAGTAATTAGATCATGAAGGCAGAACCCTCATGAATGAGATTAGGGCCCATATAAGAGAGATCCCAGAAAACTTCCTTGTCCCTCTATCACGTGAGGACACAGGGACAAGACTGCTGTCTATGAATCAGGAAATTGTTCTTCACCAGACATGAAATCTACCTGCACTTCAGTCTTGGACTTCCCAGTCTTTATAACTGTACAAAATAAATTCTGTTGTTTATAAGTCACCTAGGCTATGGCAATTTGTGATAGCAGCCCAAACAGATTGAGATACTCATTCTAGTAAACAATATCAGCATTTATTCTAGTTGAAAATAATTTGTGTGACTTCTGCACTTTTCTTCCTCCTCTTCTTCTTCCTCTTCAGAAATATATGTTACATGTGATATGTGGGTATAGAATAATATGGGAGCCCATAGGAACATTACTTGCCTCAATTTTGAAGATCAAGGAAGATTATCTGGAGAGAGTGCAATTTTTAACTGAGATTGGAAACCTGCATTCAATCTGATCAAGGTCATCACTAACTTTTACATTGCCAAGTACAGTAAAGAGTTCTGTTTTCTGGCTGACTTCTGCACCATACTCATTCTTTACCTGACTTCCAAGTTATCAGCCTTATGGCTTTCCCTCTATCTTACACACTGTGTCTGCTTAGAATCACAGTCTGGGTGTTCCTGTTTTTCTTGAACACTTCATGTTAGAGTGCCCAGGGTTTCAGTGCTTTGGCTTCTTCTTTTCAACATCTCTACTTAATTCCTTGATGACTTCATATACTCTTATGGATCTGAATGTCATTCATATACTGATAACTTTCTAATTTTTAGGCCTAAATATTGCAGATTTAATTATCTCCTCCACATTTCCCCTTAACAGTCTAACAAACATTTAAAAGTCAACATACATAAAATGGAAGTTCTGCTATGCCCATCTAAACCAGTTTATTTTGTGGCTCTCTTTGTTTCAGTTGATGTAAATTCCATCCTTCTAAGTTCTTAGGACAAAATCCTACAGTCACTTTTGAGCCCTTTCTTTTATTCATACCTCATATTTTTTCTTATTCATTTTCTTCTTCTTTTTTTTTTTGGTTCTGAGGGCTGAACCCATGAGAGGCTTCATACGTGTGAGGCAAACACTCTACCCTCAGCTACATGCCAAGCCTACCTCATATTCCTTCAGTCAGGAAATTCCATGGCTTTGTTTTTGACATATATACATAATTCATTTCTTCTCAACACCTCCATTGCTGTCGCCTTGTTCTGTTAACTATATTCAGGACTTCATGATCCAGACAATATTGCTGAAAATTGTTTTGCATTAAGGAACACCAGGCTTAGAAGTGTGGAATATAAAAGATGGAAGAACTGGTTATTCTTCATGGAAGCAAAGTCTTAATGCTTTTTTTGATATGCTTTATACATCTGACAGATTTCTGGACACATGTACTATAAAGTACAAACTTTCTTCAGTTCCAATTTTTGAAATGTTTCATCCTTTAAGAAGAAAGGAATCATTTGATTTTTAAAATGACAGCAGCATCTCATTGCTTTCTGTAACTGGCTAAATCCTGAAATGTTCTGGATATGTTTCTGGTCAAGGTAAATGCTGATATCTGTGGATTTTGATGAAATTCACTTCTCCCTTCACCAAACCAGATTAACACTTACCTTTGAGAGTTAGAATAAGAAACTGAGTAATAAATCTTAACAAATATCAATTCACAGTACTTTTATGCACTCTTGGTATATACCTCCCAGCTATCTGGATAATTCTTGATCAGAGTAATAACTTTAGGTTAAATGTGAGACACTGAAAAAAATTTTAATTACAGAGAAGGCTGCCTTAGATTTCACTATCAATTTGATCTCCTATGAAGATGAAAGTAAAAAGCAAAATTAGTAGACCAGGAAGAGATTATTTCAGGTCAAACTTTCTGCATAGTTGATAACATGATTTTTTGCATTGAACTGTATCTTGAGATTTTCTTTGCTACTGAAACATATGTATTTTCTAGTTATAGGTTTTGATTAAATTCTTTCTCCCAACTCTATTCTTCTGGAGATGCTTGTTTGAAACAAATATTCTAGGAAAAATTATCTTGCTGTTTCTTAACTTTTTTCACCAAGCTTTCTTCATGGTATAGTTTTAAGTAGATGCATTTGCAAATAATTGCTCTAGCATCTTGTACACTGAAACATCCCATACCAACCCTAGTTATCTCTTGGAATATTGATAAATTGGTGATTGCAGTTGTTTCCAATGATGATACTGAACAATTTTTGTCTCTTCTCCAAAGAGATCCATTAAAGGAAAAAAAATGTCTTGGATCTTCTGAAATAAAACACCATTTAGGCATCTTTTAAAAATAAAAATGAGCTCTAAATTTCCTTATTTGTGAAAAAGTGAAGTAGGGAATGTTATAATAATTTGGAAAATGATTTTGAAAGAATAATTAAATGGAGAGAAAAGTGACTCATGCATATCAACTAAGATTGCGAATTTCTAGATCCTATATGCATTAAGCATATACATTGAAGGACTCCCAGAGAAGGCAAGGATTACAATCTTTTTTCCTATGTTTATAAACACAGTGGCTATTCTATTCACTCAGCTTTGAATGCAACACCACAATTTCACTTGGGATCTGCTTCTCCATCTCAAGAACATCTTTGGGGGACCTGCTTGGAATCAGGGACAAAGCAATTGCTCAGCCAGTTTTGGTATTGCTACAAAATAGGTGAAAATAATTCCCCAGATATTCAGGTAAAGAGGAAGTTAGTATTTCTAAAAGAGACTTTCCATAGCTACTCTCAGCCCATATTTTAAAGCATCAAAGGTGCAGGTCCTGATTAAGCCCTGGGATGCATTACTCATGTACATGATGGTGGGGTGGACCTAGGGGCAACTATTTCATAGTGGTAATCGTGGTATTTCTGAAGCTTCATTATCTGAGCCCTAATTGTGCAACCTTGGATACATGAGATAACTTCTTTGTTTCTGAATTTCCTTATTTGTAATATGGAACTAATAATAGTGATAATTGTGATAATACCTGCCTGTAAGATTGTTGAGAGGATTATATTAGTACCCTCAAATAAATGGTGGCCATTATTGAGAGGAGGGGTTCCAATTTTAGTGACAAAAAAATTTAAATAAAGATATAAGCCAGATTATCTATTCCAAAATAAAATGAGACCATTTGAAACAGTCAATTTTAGTTCCCAGAGCTCTGAAGAATACTAGATTGAAGAAATTTTTATCAACACTTAAGAAAGTATATTGTGAGAAGGGACCTTGCTGATAAGAAACAGATGCTAAAGACCTTAGTGGAGAAGGCTCAGTGTTTTCACTGGAAAGGTAGACTCTGAATCATAAAGTACAGCAAAATTAGCTTTGCATAAGCTTATGTAACACCCATGTTTTTTGATCATGTGCTTTATTTGCTTCTGAGTTTCAGTGATGAAATTCTCTGAGAACTAAAGCAGGAAGACTTCTGCTTTCTCTGTTTTAGTTCTTAGAGAATGTCATCACCGAAACACAGAATCAGATAAAGTGGGTGAACAATGTTTTTCATTTCCATGAACCATCAAATAAGTAGATGACATTATGTTGAATTTGTACTCATTAAAAATATGTACCTAAAAGAGACTAGTGTATTTGTTACAAAACGTAACATTGTTCACAGATATAAAATCAACATATTGTTATGTCTTTTTAAAATATCATTCCCAGTAATTAAAAACTCCAAGTCCTTGGCTAAACTCCATGAGTTTCCCTAAATACTCAGTTTCTAGGTTACTCTCACCTCACTATCCTATAAGTATATGCTCAAGGAAAACAAACTGTAGTTCAGTTTGGTTCAATTTAGTTCAGGTCAAAAGATAAGCATCTATTATGTGCAAAGAACAGTACCAGATGGCAGCACTAAGAAGATAGTGTAGGGAAAGAAATAAAGAGGCAAACACAATCATTAGCAAATATTTGGTCAGAACTGACTGTATTCAAGAAACAGTCTATAACATGGCATTCTAGGTATTATAACAATAGATTGTATCTGACAGCCAATGGGATGGGTTATGAAGGATGAGAAAGGAAAATCTCAAAATAAAATGATATTTAAAGAGAGTTCTGAAGGAGATGAAAGAGGGAGCTTGACAGACCTTGCAAAAGAGATTTTCAGGCTGAAGGAAAAGGAAATGCAAGGACCCTTCAGTGAGATCCTGGTTCCTGTGCAAGCTGAGCAGTGATCAGGGGAAAGTGATGATCAGGGATTTGATGGAGGGAGGGTCTTATAGGCCACAGCCTGTAAGAGGTTGGCTTTGGTTCTGAATGAGAGAGTTGCTAGTAGAGGCTTTTACTCCAAGGGACAGAGAAAAGATTGCCCAGGTCAGAGGGCTTAGAGACTAGTTAGGAGGGATGGTGAAATTCCAGGACAATGGCTTGGACCAGGACAGCTATAGTGGAGGTAGCGAAAATTTTAAGACTCTGAGTATATTTTGAAGTATGAGCTAACAGAATTATTTAGGATCAGAAAAAGAAGGGATTAAGAGTGACTCCAAGATTATTGGCTAATAAATGAAAGAATGGAGTTTTGCTATGAAGGGAAAGAAGTAGAGGGTGGAAGCGGGGAGCATGTAGGATCAAGAGAACTTTTTGACAGATGGTATTTAGCATGTTTCTGTATTTATAAGAATGGAGGAGAAAAAATTGAAGATCTGAGAGAAAAAGGAAATAATTGTAGTAAGGATGTCTTGAATAGAACTTAAGGTAATGAATCCAGAAAAAAAGAGGTGTTGATTTAAAATAAGAGCATAGGCAATTCAATTAGAATGACAGAAGGGAAGGCAAAATATGTGTAGGTGAGGTAGAATATAACATATGAAGACAGATACAAGTGCAGGTAGGTTGGTGGATTTCATGGTGGAAACTTGTAGAAGTTTATTTTCTGATGGTTTCTAATTTCTTAATAACGTGAAAAGCAAGCCCATTATCTGAGCAAGAAGAAAATGAAAGTGGTATTAGAGATTTGAATACAAATAAAAAGGATAAAATTGTCACTGAGGACCATAGACAGTGTAATAAAAGGCAATATGATTGGATTGCTAGAAACATCTTTGAATTCACTTGTTATCTGTGGTCGAAAAGTTACAGTTAGACCAGTCACTATACCTGTGTTTTTGTCCAACCACACCAAGGTACAGGGGATGCGGAGAACTTGGATTTTTCCAGTGTTGGGATTTTGCTAGACGTTGACAAGGGAAGGTGAGAGGGATAGGAGAATATGGTATCTGCAGAAGAGTGATTAAGGTCTTGGGCCATGGCACTCTCTAGGTGGACATGGCAATGGGCAGTGAAACCTTGAGGAGGTGAATTTTGGGTTAAAGCTATTCCATGAAGTATCTATCAAAGTGGGCTCAGAGAATTCCTAAAGGATTAGTAGAGATAGTGGTATGCTTGAAATTGACATCATGAAGGGCTGAAGATGATGTTAAGGCCTTTGTATAACCAGGGAAGAGTAACTGAAAAGAGTTGAAGAACAAAGTATTTTGAGGAGGAAGGGAGTCCAAGGTACAGAGGATTGTCTGCCTCAGTCTTCCAATCCTGACTGCACATTCAAATTGTCTGAAGAGCTTTTTAAAAATATACCAAAGGCCAGGTTCCATCTCAGACAAATTAAACTAGACTTTCTAAATGTGGAACCTATGTACTGGTATTTAAAAAACTTCTTATGAGGTTCTATACAGGCAAGTTTGAGACCCATAGATAGACATATATAGACATAATTATAGGAAATAATTATGGAGGAAGAGAAAATGAGCCAGGAGATAAAACCTTTAAAGATTCAGGTGGAGGAAGTGGTGACCAGGATGTCTGCTCTGTACCTTTGTGAAATAGCAACATATAGATATGAAGCATTTTGATTCAGTTTACAAGAAGACTTAAAAAGCGTTTCAATTGCAAGGCCTTTGAAAATACCCAGATTTTGAAATGAAAAAAACCCAGCTAATCTTCTTGGTTCTGTTTTAGAGAATCTTCCTGGTGCTTTTGTACTTTCAGAAGGATAATCCATAACAGTTCTGCATTGTACTGAATTCTGCACTGTGGCATATAGAATAAAACTGGCTTTTAGCACCAAAGTTTTCTATAAAATATTGAATGAAGAAAAGAACAGTAAAAATCAAAGTAAGTACATATTTCTAATGGAGGATTCAAATGTTCTGGAAGGTTCTTGTTTCTAAAAACAAGCAAATAAACATAGAATCTTTTACATCGGAAACAAATCCAACCGTTAATGCACACCCCAAATATCCTAGATATTCTTCTTTAATTATTCAGAAATCTTTGCTTGTGTTATAGTCTGCTGGGGCAGAATCTTCTATAACTTTTATGTTAAAAGATGCAAAAGCCTTTACTGGGTTGAAATTGAAATTATATTTTGCCCTTGCATTCTCTCTTGAATAACTTTTGCAATTCTCAGCAAAGCCTAGTGTTTATTTCAGACCTGTTCATAAATTACCATTGTGGGTACTTTTTCCCAAGGGTGAACTTCCATCATTTGTTGAAAAGATAGAGTATAACCCTATCTCAGTTCTCATTAGGGTTAGGCATTATTATTGCATGTACATTTTTCAAGGTTGTTAATCTAAATCATGAATCTTTTTAAAAGGTCACGGAAGTAAATTTTTGATATATACAGATAAAACTGTGGTTGGCAGAGATTATTTCATTTGAGAAGCCTGAAAAGAATGACATAGTCCTATTTTTAATTCACAGCCTGGGGAAATTGGAAGATGGCCCTGCTGTGGTGTCCCATTCTTCCTGCTAAGGACAATACCGGAAGAGTCAGCTCCATGAACAGACAGGAAGGCAGAACACTATACCAGCAATGTTTCAGTCACATTTCTTGAGAGCTACATTTGGAGGTCTAATAAATTTGGGGTTTGCATTTTTTATTCTTTGAATGCTCCCACTTAAAATGTGGGAATCTATGTCATATAACTTTGAAGTGCTGAGTACTTCATTTAGCTAAGTGGAAAGATGTACAGAAGAAAGATAACAATCTATTTTTGGAAGGAGGTCAGAATGGATGGGTGATGCAGGAGGCAGGAAGATGGAAGAAAATCAAATAGGAGCACAGAAGATGAATATTGTAAGCCCTGTAATTATATTATAGTTTCTTCTTTAGCCAAACCTGCCCATTGGTCTGGTGGAAGTAGGAGGAAAGAGGAGGATGCAGGGGACCATATTTACTTATTAATTTGTGTGTGTGTGTGTTTGAGTGTGGGTGGTGGTATGGGGCCATGAGTTCATATAATAAACAAATTTCTACAAAGGAATATTTGATATAAGGATCTCAGTGAATCATCAAGAATTGAAATTAGTTTCTTTTTAATAAAATGTCAAGTGTAGGTGAAATTACCAAAGATGGAATGTTATAAGAATCTGAAACCTTTTTCAAAATCAATCTTTAATAAAATAGAATGTGGATAATGAATAAGGACTTCTCATTAGAAGCTATTTAACAATGAGACATCACAAAAGGTTGATAATAAAACTTTCCTGATAGTCATACTTCTGGAATTTGACTTTATTTCGTCACACTGTAGTGAGGTAAAAGAAAGAAAAATAAAGAAACAATGAGATCTTTTGACCTTAGTTCTAATTTAGTTGATTCACATTTGCAGAAATGCATCCTTGTGTCTACATTATTGTGATGGAAACACCACTCATTATTTTTATGTGTATTTGAGATTCTGGCATTCGTTTATTTCTTCAGAGTAAAATTTTAATTATGAATTATGAGTATGATATTTCAAAATAAAAAACTAGGACTTGATTTTACACGTGTACATATTCATGTGTATACATGCTACCCATATATATATGTATATATATAATATATTATATATATATATTCATGTGTATACCTACTACATGTACACTTAAACATAATATAAATATATGCCTATATATGCATATATATATGCCTAGTCTACACATACTATATATATATATATATATATAATACATGCATTATATACATATCTATCTATCTATATACACACACACATGCATATACACATATAATAGGGTGACTTGGTTGAGCTTAAAACTTAAGGGGAGATTAACCATGTGAGACCTTATAAATAATTACCCTCAAAGATAGTTATTTGAGTGAGTTGAATGAATAAGGACTTTTACTTGGCAGAGGAAGAGAAAGAATGCTGATGTGAAGGCAAATGAGACAGAGAAAATAGACAGGAAAAAAAAATATTTGTGGGCTAATGTGGTGGTTTCATATAGTACCAGTTTAGCTAAGCTAGATCTGTGGTTCCCAGAATTCCCTTACCATGTGGTTCAGAGTTAGGGTTGGTCAAATGAGGAAATTAAAAGAGATGTGGAAGCTGGTACTAAAGCAGTGGCCATCACATTCCAAAGGTAATGGGAGACCGGAGGTGCTGTTTTCATGTATTCTGTGGCTCATCTGCTGGGTCACCCTGGAGCATCTGCAGAGTCCATCTTTTTCTGACTCTTGAGGTGCCGTACCTTCATTTTCTCAAAGTCTTGAGTCAAATGCCCACGCATCTCAGAGATGAAAGATACCACCTCCTATAGAACACCAAAGCTATCAAGGATTGAGAGTGTCAGACACAGGACCTATTTGATCTTGTGTGTTCTTGTCATTATTCTTCCTCATTTAACATCCACCTCTGCCTACCAACTGCCAGCATGGCTTTCCCTTACAACCTAAGGCTCAACATCAGGTGTGGAAACCACTTTATTCGTGTGCTTAAAGGAAAAATTATTGGGATGAACAAGTGACTGCTCTCACAGATTGTTGAGGAAAAATAAAGAATATTGTTATGATTTATATATGAGGTACCCCCAAAACCTCACGTGTGAGACGATGCAAGAAATTTCAGAGGTGAATTATTGGGTTATAAGAGCCTATACATAATCAGTGCATTAATTCACGAATGGAGATTAACTGGCCAAGGAGCGTAGGCAGGTAGGTTGTGGACAGAGGAGATGGTCACTGGGGGCTTGTCTTTGGGACTTACATTTTGTCCCTGGTGACAGAGAGCTTTCTTTCTGCTTCCTTGGAACCATGTCCCGAGCTGCTTTCCTTGGCAATGATGTTCTGCCTCACTGTGGGTCCAGAACAATGGAGCTGGCTGCCTATGGACTGAGACCTCTGAAACTGAGTACCAGTTATGCTCTTCCTCCTTTAATTGTTCTTGTCAGGTTGTTTGGTCACAGTGATAAAAAAGCTGACTAAAACAAACATGATGAAATTAGTTGGTTGTTTTTAAGAGCACTGGAGATTGTGAAAAGAAAATGATGAGCTTAAGCTTTTAAATTCCCAGCTAAAGGATGGAAAATAGAATAGAAAACTTCAATGACCACTAAAATAAGGAGAAACTTAAAAAGAAATTTGCTGTGACTGTGGTATGTGTATTGAAGTGTGCCTGTCTGTTATGTGTATGGGAGGAGTGCACGACTCTTATAGCTGCATTGCTGAGTTTTCTGAGAACCAAGCCCAGAGTCTAATTTTAGGAGTGGTTTATTATAATGCAAATTGAATTCCCAATCTGGAAGGCTCTTTTTGTAAGAGTTAGGTAATTGTCTGAGAAAGAGTGGGATTCTTAAAATTGGGATAGAGGTGTATGGATAGATTCTGTTGAAATTGAAGACTTGAACCCGCATATATCAACAAGTTCCTTTTGTCCCTAGAGTCAGCCCTTGTTCCTCAGCTCAGCCAGGTTGTCGCCTCTTTCCTGAAGGACCTGTCACAGTCTCCTCTGAGACGGTGGCCTTATAAGATACTGCCAGTCGTCCTCAGGATTTTAGAACTATAACCAGACTTAAGTTACAGAAGAGCCCAGAAGGTGAGGTGCAAAGTGTGAGTCTTGAGCAGTTGTCAACACGTGGTAAAATTTTGCTCACTTGCAATGATAGAAACCTAGAGCACACCGATTCTCAGGAATTAGGACAGGCTGAGTTAATTGATATTAAAGATCTGAGCAGAGATTCTGTATTTAATAAGTTAATCTGAGTAGTTGAAACAAACTCTGACAGTTTTTTTTTTTAAATTAAATTTAGTTCAATGAAACTTGAACCCAAGATCACTAAATGAAATTATAATATCAGAATTTCCATGAAATGCCAGATAAATGTATGGTAAAGCTTTGGAAAAACTGGAATGTTAGAGTGGATTTACAATGTAAGACCTGCTCACTGCAGTCTCATTATGTCCCCATGCTCTAGAGGACACTGACTTCCAAGCTCATGAGGAAAAAAATCCATGAAGGGCACCTCACCACTATCATAGAAGGGCTTTTTGGTGTCTATACTCTGTAGGCCAAGACAGACAATGGTAATGATGCTATCAAAATGAATTCACCTGAACAGTGGGACAATGGGGCTCTCAAAAGTCGGGAACCAAGTGATGGCGCTGGCAGAGGGAATGTGTGTTTATTTGGTTATTATAAAAGAGAAAAGCAGCCAAAGCAGTTATCAGGAGAGTCTGATTTACAGATATTTTTGGCTTTCAGTTGATCATGCAACTGAAATACATAGCATTCTCCTCCACTTTCCTATAAAGTTCCCTTGACTTTTCAATTGACCATGTAAGGGCTTAGTGCAGTTACCAGAAATTTCAAAAAATTGTAATTTTGACTTGTGGCAGAGATTCTGCAGTGGTAAAATAGGTGGCATAGAATGTGAACTGGATCTTCTTCTGTTGCGTTATGATTTCAGTTGAGATCATAAACCTGAGAATTGTAGGTGGTAAGTACGCTCCTATTTTAAATAGAGATACTAAATACATCCATTACCGAATTATTTTTTTTCCATTACCAAATTATTAAAAGCAAAGCCTCTCTATCTATCCATCAATTTCTATATTATTTAAGAGACTTAAAAGAGTTATGAGAGGGTGGGGAGGGAGAAGAGAACTTAAAATAGTGTGTCCTTGAATTAATTAGGAGTACAGTACCATAGTATTTTCTCTTCCCTCTCATGGAAAGGAACAATCAGTTGCTGGCAGTCACCTCAAGGCAACTGATGGATCTCCAAGAGAATAAATCTTTAAAACTGGAGATGCCAGGATGTAGGAGGATTGGAGTATCATTTCCTGACTGGATATTTGTTTAGCTGTAGGAACTTTTAAGTTCACTTAATATTCTTACCAGAATGGATTCTGTTAGGAAAGCCTTTACACTTTATTAAGTCCCATACAGCAGAGATGTAGATGAACAAAAAACTGTTGCTTCCTACCTGTCTGTTTCTAGCCTGGAGAATTCTTAAGCCATGAAGCTGACTGGACCAACTTGTAAAAGCAAACTACTCAGAGAAGACAAGATCCTAACAAATGGTATTCCACCATTTGGTGGGGTATGAGTGTGCAAATATTCCATAGTCCAAGTGGCTGTCAAGAAAAGATAACACTGTCTCATTGAGCCCTTACACAAGAGGGAAATATGGTAAGAGAAGCCCCGAGCGTGAGATAGTAAGAGATACACCAAAGAAGGCAACAGGTCAACTGGAGATGCATAATTCATGTACAGGAAATCTGCAGGCTAGAGGTCCTTGAGGGCAATGACTAGGGAGCACCCAAATGTGTTCCATGAGAGAGACAGCATTTGGGCATCTGCTATTGTGATTAGATACAATATCCATAGTTGCTTAATCTCTTCTGTCTACTACTTTGACCATGGGGCACACTGTGGTGTAGACAGAGTAAGGAAGTTGGGAAACAACAAAGATCCTTTGTCATCACAGTTACTTGATACAAAGGTCAAGTTTGAGTCATGGGAAAGGTGAGTTGGAATAAGTTAGACTAACGTTCTAATTTAGATGGACATTTTTAGTATGTGAGATTGGATCACACTTAATGATAATTGTTCTTGTCTCTGAAAGAGAACAGAAAGACAAGGTATATGTCTTGACAGGAGAGGAAAGTAAGGAAGCTCACTTCTTTGAATAAAATGCAATATACACAAAAATGTGCCAAGAAATAGAGAATAATAATTGCATATGGCAGCAAGATGGTGTATTAGATGCAATACTAAATATATTTTGAAGCTAAGTTAATACTCAACATTAGAACAAAATTACTAGCAGCTGTCCTAAAGAGCAAACCAAAACAAAAACCTGAACCAAGCAACTAATCTGACCAAATGATATTTTTCATAGAAAAATATAAATTGGTTAATTATTTACTGACAATTTATAGCTTTCAGCTTTTCCAAAATTATATGTGCATTTAAAAATTTGATTTTTATTTTTTGCAATTATTTTTCAGATATAGATGGCATTTCTGATTTAAGATAAGTGAAAAAAAATTATATTCCATGCTATTTTTTTCTGACTTCAATTCATGACTCCAATGAAGAGGAGGCATTCATAGATACAAAAGCAAGAACACTGAAAGAATACTATACATGGTATTTTTCTGTTCATTTTATCTAATAGAAATGTTAAAATAAGTCTTTCATGTGACAGATTAGGTAACAGCAAGCTAGAAGATCTTTTTTTCACAGCTTGCTTTTACTGTGCCATTTCCTTTCGTTTCCTATAAATGTGTTTGGCCCACAGACCTCCCATTAGTTTCAAAGGGTTTCAGTGTCTAAATATACACCAGGACATGAAAATGTGTCCTAGTAAGACTTCTATTGTCTCATGCAATAGTACTTCAGGGGGAATCCTTCTAAAAGATTGGCCATTAATTCTACTTCCTGCCCTTGCCAATGATTAGATGAGGAAATAGCGTGACTTTAAAATGAAACAACCGCACAGAGGACATTCATTAAGCTGCCAACAGTAGGAAATAATAACAAAATGTTTTCTTCTTAAATCTGGGTATGGAAATTGAACTGCAGGAGGAGGCTTTGTGGTAATGCCAAGGTAGAGTCGAGTCAGTCTTTGAATAATGGGCAGTTTATATTGGTTAAAAATATGAATGTGCATATAAATTCAGTGAGTGTGTTTTGAGCCCCAGCTATTTGCCAGGAATTGCTGTAGAATTTGGGAATGTAACAATGAACCAAAGTGTTCAAAAATCCTATATTCATATAACTTACATTCTAGAATGCAAAGATAGTAAATACAATTTTTGTGTATGCATTGTGACATGTATGTATTACTCTATGACATGTATGTCATAGAGTAATATGCTTTGTGAAGCCCACAGAACCAAGGAAGTGGAGGGAAGGAAAAAATACAGCTATAAAATATTAAATAGGATGGTTCTGGACATCCTTATCATTTAAGCAACTCAGTAAATGTCTGAGGGAAGTGAGGAAGTTAGCAATTCCTGAAAGAAGTTTCTAGGTACAGGGCAAAACAAGCGCTCATTGTGTTTGGTAGGATAGAAAAGAGACCAGTGTGTCTGGTGGAGGGAAAGAAGGGAGTGGTGATAGATGAGAACAGAGAGGTTGCAGGAACTCAGATTATGTGGGACTTTATAGACTATGGTCAGGAAAGAGGCTTTTATGTGGAGTGGGATGAACATTATTGGAGGGTTTGAGTAGGTTCATAACATTAGCTCGACTATCATTTTGAAAGGATTGCTGTGTTTTCTGAGTTGAAGATAGATTGCCCACAGGATGGAAGAAGACTAGTTGGGTGACTATGGTACCAACCCAGATAAAGGATGAGGATCAGAGCAGCGCAGTAATGGTTGGGGCAGTAAGAAGTGAATATGAATTGAAAATAGATGCAATAAGATTTGCTAGAGCATTGGATATAGAATACGAGAAAAAAAAGACTCAAAGATGACTCCTAGTTTTTTGGTCTGAGGAGCTGGAAGGATGGAAAAAATGCTCTTGAAATGGGGCAGGCTGTGAGAGGGGAGCTTAAAAGGAAGCTCTGTCTAAGATGTGCTAAATTTAAGAAGTCCAGTAGAGCTAAGCATGGTGGCATATGCCGGTAATCCAAGCAGCTTGGGAAGCTGAGGCAGGAGGATGGTGAATTCAAAGCCAGCCTCAATAACTTAGTGAGGTCCTAAGCAACTTAGGGATACCTTGTCTCAAAATAAAAAAAAATACAACGAGCTGGGGAAGAGACTCAGTGTTCAATTGCTGGTACCCTCCCCGCCCCCCACCACCAAATGAAGTCCACTAGACTAGGGAGTTTGGTGTATGAATCTGATGTTCTAGAGAGAGATCTTGGGTACAAACATAAATGTGGGGTGTAGAAACACACTCACACACAAGCACACATACACACAACCTAAAAGGAGTTTTAAGTGGAGTGGTGATGGGCAGTGAAAGTCTTCTTACGTTACAGAGAATTCAAGGAAAAAAATGGGAATAATTTGGAGATAGCAAGTGTAGCAAAATTTTAAAGGAAATTTACAATATGGAGGAGAAGATAGATGCATGGGAGGAAACTGGAATGAGGAGTGAGTTCATCGAGAGGATTTCTTTTTCCCCGCATTTTTTAGATGGTAGAAATTATAGCAGTTTTGTTTGTACACTGATCGAAATGTCACAGCAGCAAGCAGAAAATTGATGATAGAAGAAAGAGAAAGGATTGCTGTGCTGATGTGATTGTGTAGGCGAGAGGCGTTGGTGTCTAGTGCCCGAGAGGGATTGCCTCTAGACAGAAGCAGGGATAATCCATCCGGAGTAATTGGTGGGGAGGGAGACCATGTGGGTGCAGAGGCTGGTATTTGAGTAAATGTGCTGTGGGGGCACCTTTGGAAATTCTTTTGGGGCTTTTCTCAGTGAAATAGCAAGCATGTTCTTCAGCTGAGAGAGAAGATAGGGGAAAAGATATTGGGAACCAAGAGAAGTGGGATGTAATTTTCTGGGAGGCTTCTAGAGAAATACAGGAGGATAATTGCACCCAGGTCTAGCCACTTGATTAATGTTCCTTAATCTATCATGGGGAAGACCTGTGTGTACCATTTCTCTTAGATAATTTAAAGTGAAGCCAATCAGCCTAGTTTTATGTTACATTAAGTACATGGGGGCAGGCACAATATGATAGATATATGTCATCCATCAGGTTTGAGGTTTTTCCCGGGGCGTATAATGAAGTGAGAGAGGAATGAGGGAGAGGGAAGTATAATCAAGGGAGGGCTATAATGATGGGTTATGAAATTTAAGAAAGGCAAGTAGGGAAGCAAGGACACGAAGGTTTTAGGGACATTTAAAATGTGTTTGATTCATGAATTTTAGATCTTGGGGAAGCCAAGAATTGTTGGAGTTGGAGCACTAGAAGAAAAATGGTCAAGAGTGTAACATTTAGCATTGGTCATGACAAAGACGAGACCCTAGGGCAGGAGAGTGGGAGAGAAGGGTGGGCTAGGATGATCTGACTGTAGTAGGAGATGAAGATGGAGGAACTGAGAGGAAGGCGGGCATCAGAAGGATAATGTACACTAATGTTGGAATCTCCAAAAACACAAGCTGAGTTGTTCTGGAGAAAGAAACAGTGAACCAGATGCTAAAATTTTTAAGGTCTTGGCTTCCCCCCCCCCATATTTTTAATTTAAAAAGTTTATTTCAGTTTTGAGGCACTGGGTATTGAATCCAGGGACTTGTGCACGTTAGCAAGCACTCTACCACTGAGCTACATCCCTAGTTCTTTTTATTTTTTGTTTTGAAACAGGATCTTTCTAAGTTGCTTAGGTTGACCTCAAATTTGTATTTGTTCTGACTTAGTTACCCAAGTAGTTGGTATCACAAGCATGTGCCAGTATTCATGTATTTATATATCCCAAAATGCTCAATGAAGTCTTGTCTCAAATAGAAAAGCAAAAGAATCCATTTAAATAACCTTCAATAAAAGGTTGACTTCATTATGGCATGTCTATATAATGGAATAATATAAAATAAGGCGAATTCATACACAGTGACTAGGATATATGTTACATATGTTTTTAAGTGAAGAGATTAGGTCACAAATCAATATAAAGAGTTAAATTTATTTAAAAATACATGATACTTACAGGGATCTGATGCTTCACGCATAAAGGATCATGTATCCAGCAGAAATTCTCAGGGTTTGGAGTTGGCAAAACTCTAAGGTAAAGTGACATTTCATTTCTTTTCATAGCCATATAAGTTTTGTTCTCCACACTTGTGAGACTACTACTTAGATGGAGAAATATGAAATTACCACTATTCCTTCATCCCCCAATGTGCTCTCTCCCACTCACTGTTCCTATACAAAATTAAAAATCATGCTGACTTTCATTGTTCCTACATCCTCGCTTTTTTTAGAGTTTACTACCTAAGCATGCATGTTTACACATTGTAGAACAACTCTGTGTGTACACTTTGGATAAATAGAATAATCCATTATGAATTCTATTATGGGGACTTCTTTTGTTCAATATTATGTGTATAAAATTCATTCATATTGCAAGGTATAGGGGTCTATTTTCATTTTTGTATAATACTCTCTATATATACTATATACCATACTTCATAATTCTGACTATTGATGGATGTTAGACTTATTCACAGTTTGAGGCTCTCATGATCTGCTATGAACATTCTTGTGCAAATATCTTGGTGCATCTGCATGTGTGTTTCTGTTGAGTATTCTAGCAATAAATTGTAAGTTATAGGGTATGTGTCACTTCAAGTTAAGTACTTGATGACAAACTTTTTACTCTCATTAGCAGTGTAGTCCCTTTTGCCTCAGAGTCTTTCCAATACTTGGTCTTGTCATTAATACTTTTAAAGCCATTTTAATGGGCATGTAAGGGCATTTCTTGTGGTTTTAATTTGTATTTCCATCATTATCAGTGAAGTTGTTCATTGGCTATTTGAGTAATCTGTTGGAAATTGTCTGTTCTAATACCAAGAACATTTTCCCCTATTGGATTTTTTGATCTGTGTTTTAGTCAGCTTTTTCAGTGCTGTGACTAAAACATTCAACCAGAACAACTTTAGAGGAGGAAAAGTTTATTTGAGGGCTCAAGGTTTCAGAAGTCTCAGTCCATTGACAGCTGGCTTTATTCCTCAGGTCTCCAGGTAAGGCAGAACAATATGGAGGAAGAATGTGGCAGAGGAAGAAGTTCATATGATGATTGGGAAGCAGAAAGATGCTCCACTTGCCAGATACAAATATGTACCCCAAAGGCATGCTCCCAATGCCACACACCTCCTCCAGCCACATCCTACCTGCCTTCAATCACGACTCAATTAATCCCATCAGGTGATTAATTCACTGATTGGTTAAGGCTCTCACAACCCAATCATTTTCTCTCTGAACCCTCTTGCAATGTCTCACATGTAAGCTTTGGGGGGACTCTTCACATCCAAACCATAACAATCTGGCTTTTTTTTTTTTTTAAAGAAATTTGTTTCTTTTCTTTTTTTTTTTTTTTGAAATTCAAGACATACACCTCTTTTGGCTCTGTATGTTGCAAATGCTTTCTCTCACTCTGTGTCTTGCTTTTTATATCCTGTTAATGGTGGTCTTTGACAAAAACTCCAATACAGTCATATTTATCAATATTTTCTTCGTGGTTCTGTGTGGTTTATGTGTCCTATTTGAGAAATCTTTCCCTATATTAAGGTTTAAAGAAAATACAAAGAAAACAAAGAAAATACAAAATACATCTTATTATAAAAATACATTTATAATAAGAGCTAACATTCAGTGGAACAAATTCTCCCACATATTTATTTTTCTTTAGGTTATAAAGCAATCAAATTTTCCCAATTTGATTGCTTTGTATTTCATATTTAGTTATATAATCTACCTGAAGTTGACTTTTTGTGTTTGGAATGAATAAGTTTCATTCTGTTCCTATCTGTATCCATAAAGATATTAAATTGTTTCAACACCATTTTTGGAAAAAGGCATTTCACCCCCCACTGTTCTGTAATGCCATATTTGCAGTAAATTGCATGCCATATGTGTATGAATTAGTTTCTAAGATTTTTAATATATGCTGTTGAGCTATTTTTTTCTACTCTTATGCTGTTGTTTTATATATTAAAGACTACACCTTTATAATAAGAGCTAACCTTCAGTGGAATAAATTCTCCCACATATTTATTTTTCTTTAAGAAAGTCTTAGCTAGGCATAGCCCTTTACATTTCTACATATATTTTGTAGTAGCTTATCAAGTTCACCTCACACACATTTACAATGTTGGAATTTTTATTAGGATCCTATAAAATTTTGGTATTTTCTCATTTAGTGAGGTCTTCTTTGATATTTTTCAATAATATTTATAGTTTTCTGTATTGAAAGCTTCCATACATTTTGTTAGAATTTTCATGTTAATGCACATTATCATCATAGTGGATGCCATGGCACAACCCCAGTCCTCCCATAGGACTGAAGCACTCACTTCCTAAGTGCTGGAAGGGCAAAGGGTTGGCAGTGCTCAGTTGAGTCTCTCCCTGGAATTTTACTCAGCAGAAGAGAGCCCCCTGGCCTAAAGCTGTGCTCCCTTCCAGGGAACATTCAATGCTTGTTTGATGAGAGGAAATAAATCCTTGTAGGTCTTTGCTAGAGTTTGTATATGGTTTGCATGTGTTGAAATTTAATTCCCACTAAGAGGTATTAAAGAGGATGGAAACTTAACCTAAGTTGTTTAGAGGTGGAGCCTTGGGAGGTGATTAGGATTATATAAAATTATTCAGGTAGAGCCTTCATGATTGAATGCAGGTAGATTTATAAAGAAATACACTAATACAATCCTCTTGTCTTTATTTGGGACAATTTTGAAAAGCCGTTTCAACTTCAAGAGTTCCCTGTGGTTCCACAGTCTAGCTATTGTGAATTGTGCTGCTATGAACATCGATGTAGCAGTGTCCCTGTAGCATGCTCTATTTAGGTCTTTAGGGAATAGACCAAGAAGGGGAATAGCTGGGTCAAATGGTGGCTCCATTCCCAGCTTTCCAAGAAATCTCCATACTGCTTTCCAAATTGGCTGCACCAATTTGCAGTCCCACCAGCAATGTACAAGTGTACCCTTTTCCCCACATCCTCGCCAGCACTTGTTGTTGTTTGACTTCATAATGGCTGCCAATCTAACTGGAGTGAGATGGTATCTTAGGGTGGTTTTGATTTGCATTTCTCTGACTGCTAGAGATGTTGAGCATTTTTTCATGTACTTGTTGATTGATTGTATGTCCTCCTCTGAGAAGTGTCTGTTCAGGTCCTTGGCCCATTTGTTGATTGGGTTGTTTGTTCTCTTATTGTCTAATTTTTTGAGTTCTTTGTATACTCTGGATATTAGGGCTCTATCTGAAGTGTGAGGAGTAAAGATTTGTTCCCAGGATGTAGGCTCTCTATTTACCTCTCTTATTGTATCTTTTGCTGAGAAAAAACTTTTTAGTTTGAGTAAGTCCCATTTGTTGATTCTAGTTATTAACTTTTGTGCTATGGGTGTCCTATTGAGGAATTTGGAGCCCGACCCCACAGTATGTAGATCGTAGCCAACTTTTTCTTCTATCAGACGGCGTGTCTCTGATTTGATATCAAGCTCCTTGATCCATTTTGAATTAACTTTTGTGCATGGCGAGAGAAAGGGATTCAGTTTCATTTTGTTGCATATGGATTTCCAGTTTTCCCAGCACCATTTGTTGAAGATGCTATCCTTCCTCCATTGCATGCTTTTAGACCCTTTATCAAATATAAGATAGTTGTAGTTTTGTGGATTGGTTTCTGTGTCCTCTATTCTGTACCATTGGTCCACCCGCCTGTTTTGGTACCAGTACCATGCTGTTTTTGTTACTATTGCTCTGTAATATAGTTTGAAGTCTGGTATCGCTATACCGCCTGATTCACACTTCCTGCTTAGCATTGTTTTTGCTATTCTGGGTCTTTTATTTTTCCATATGAATTTCATGATTGCTTTCTCTATTTCTACAAGAAATGCCGTTGGGATTTTGATTGGCATTGCATTAAACCTATAGAGAACTTTTGGTAATAGAACCAACCTAGATGCCCTTCAATGGATGAATGGATAAAAAAAATGTGGCATTTATACACAATGGAGTATTACTCTGCATTAAAAAATGACAAAAATCATAGAATTTACAGGGAAATGGATGGCATTAGAGCAGATTATGCTAAGTGAAGCTAGCCAATCCCTAAAAAACAAATGCCAAATGTCTTCTTTGATATAAGGAGAGTAACTAAGAACAGAGTAGGGTCGAAGAGCATGAGAAGAAGATTAACATTAAACAGGGATGAGAGGTGGGAGGGAAAGGGAGAGAGAAGGGAAAATGCATGGAAATGGAAGGAGACCCTCAGAGTTATACAAAAGTACATACAAGAGGAAGTGAGGGGAAGGGGAAAAATAATACAAGGGGGACAAACGAATGTCAGTAGAGGGGGCAGAGAGAGAAGAGGGGAGGGGAGGGGAGGGGAGGGGGGATAGTAGAGGATAGGAAAGGCAGCAGAATACAACAGACACTAGTATGGCAATATGTAAATCAATGGATGTGTAACTGATGTGATTCTGCAATCTGTATATGGGGTAAAAATGGGAGCTCATAACCCACTTGAATCAAATTGTGAAATATGATATATCAAGTACTATGTAATGTTTTGAACAGCCAACAATAAAAAATTAAAAAAAAAAAAAAAAAGAAAATTCTATCAAAAAAAAAAAAAAAGAGTTCCCTGTGGGATTAGCTGCATTGAAACAGTTGCCACAGGATTGAAATTCAGATTTTCCTTCACTCAAATCTTATTTTCCACAAGTATTGAGTTTGAGAATACTTTTCAATAATGTATAGGAATAACTATCTCAAAATCTGCAGTATTTTAATAAATTTTAAATTTTGATTGCTTTTTCCTTCAATGCAAATGAATTTTGTATAATGAGCTTATATTTATCAATGCTACCTAACATGTCTTCAAGTTTTACCTATATACAGTTTTGATTTTCTAGATATGCAAACATACCATGTGATCTTTTTTCTTTTTGAAAAAAATTGACAAATAATTGTATATATTCATAAAATACAATGTGAGTCTTGACAATTTCTTTTCTTCCTTTATAGTCATTATGTTTTATTTATTGATCTTTTCTTACTAGAGTTAGGATCTCTAGTACAATTTGGATAGATCTAACAATTATGGGATTCTTTGTCTCATTTTGAACTACAGGGAAAACTTTCAATAATGTCATCATTAAGTTATATTTAATATGGGTTTTATTTTTCATAATTGATTGTATTAAGTATCCTTAAAGAAAGATTATTTTCTTTTGTTCCTAGATTGTAAGAATGTTTTTTCATGAATAATGTTAAAAATGAAATATTTTTCCTTTTTATTTGAATAGATTACAACACTGCCCCCCCTTTATTTCTTAATGTAGCAAAATACCTGGTTGATTTTCAAATGTTAAAACAAACTTGTATTTCAGGGGAAACCCCCAAATAATGGTTTTTGCATGATCTTTTTTTTTAAATTTTTTATTGTTGGCTGTTCAAAACATTACATAGTTCTTGATATATCATATTTCACACTTTGATTCAAGTGGGTTATGAGCTCCCATTTTTACCCCATATACAGATTGCAGAATCACATCAGTTACACATCCATTGATTTACATAATGCCATACTAGTGTCTGTTGTGTTCTGCTGCCTTTCCTATCCTCTACTATCCCCCCTCCCCTCCCCTCTTCTCTCTCTGCCCCCTCTACTGACATTCATTTGTTCCCCTTGTATTATTTTTCCCTTTCCCCTCACTTGCATGATCTTTTTTTATGTAAGAATGGATTTGTTTTGTTAATTTTTTGCTTAACATTGTTTCATATATGTTCATGAGTGAGCCTGGCTTATAATTTTCTTTCTCATCACATGACTTGACTTTAGTATCAAGTTTATATGTTGGCCCCCAGATAAAATTGCAGATATTATTCTTATTAGTTATGCACTACGTGTAGCAAGTTGCTCCTAAAACTTTGTGTTTTAAAAGAACAAGATTTATTGGCTCGCAGTTTTTGTGGTCCAAGAAAACCTTAGATGGGTCCTCTGGCTGTCAGACTCCCATGAGTGTGCAGTCATCTCAGGCCTCGACTGGGAGAGATCCTTCTCGGGCTCCTTCCTGGGTTGTTGGCAAGACCTGGTTCTTCAGTGGTTGTTGAATTGAGACCTCAGTTTCTCATAAGCTGTTGGCACAGGGCCACCCTCTATTCCTTACCATGTGAGCCTCCCCTTTGGGCATCTCACAAGACAGCTGACTGCATCTAAGAGATTAGGGAGAAAATGCAAGAGAGAGCCTACTAGCAAGAGAGAATTCACTCTCTTTAATAAGCTTATCTTGTTACAAAGTCTCCAATGATATAAATATTTACATTTGATAGGAAAACTGAGGCTCAGCAAGTCTATGTAATTGGCTTAAACCCATAGAGTTGATAAGCAGAAGTGCCAGAATTTAAGTTTGGATTTTGTGATGGTAAAAACTATGCTGAAGCTTACTCTGAAATTTTTGACTGATAAAAATCCTCTAGGGATTGTTTTCTCCAAATTGATAAATATCTCTTTTTAAATTCTTATCCAAGTCTTTGATCAAATTTATAGACTTTCTTGGATCTTCCTGCCCTCCCCTGACCTGTGTAGCTTCTTTTTTCTATACATGGTCTTGAATAAACAAATCCAAATTTCTCCATAGTGACAATTACTGTCCCCATTATGAAAGTGACTCTGGACTTATTAGCTCTGAGTGAATGGAACTTGAGACTGCTGGCTGGGGCTGCAGCAGGCCGTTGTGAGGTGGAGTGAAGCATCCCAAGGGTTCACAACTGGATAAACTGCACTTGAGCCCACCAAACACACTTCATGGCCAGTCTCCTCCAAAAGAGATGCTGAAAATGTTTTAATAATGCACATTCTGTGGCAATTAGAATACAAGCAACAATTAGTGTTGGCAAGGATGTGGGGGAAAAGGCACACTCATCCATTGCTGGTGGGGCTGCAAATTGGTGCAACCACTCTGGAAAGCAGTATGGAGTTTTCTTAGAAAACTTGGAATGGATTCACCATTTGACCCAGTTATCCTACTCCTTGGTTTATAGCCAAAGCATACTACAGTGACACTGCCACATTAATGTTTATAGCAGCTCAATTCACAATAGCTTAACTACAGAATCAGCCTAGGTACTCTTCAACAGATGAATGGATAAAGAAAATGTTGTACATATACATGATGGAATATTACTCAGCCATAAAGAAGAATGATATGGCATTTTCCAGTAAATGGATGGAACTGGAGAATATCATGCTAAGTGAAATAAGCCAATCTCAAAAAACCAAAGGCTGAATGTTTTCTCTGATATGCAGATGCTAATTTCACAATAAGGGTGGGTGGTGGTTAGGGATAAATAGAAGTACTTTGGTTTAAGAAAAGGGGAATGAAGAGAAGGGAAGAGGAATGGGACTAGGAAAGATAGTAGAATGAATCAGACATTACTATCCTATGTGCATATATGACTACATGACAAATGTAATTCTACATCATGTACAGCAAATGTAATACTATAACATATACTCGATATATGTATATCAAATACATTCTACTAACATGTATAACTAATTAGAACAAATAAAAAATGCACATTGTGTAATAATTATACATCGCTGTTTAACCTTCATGTCTAAACAAACATGGTTCAATTTAGATAGTTGTTACATATGGTCAATCCATACTATTGAAAATTAGTACTGATGGTCAATATGCAGGGATGTGTACTGTCCACTGAAATTTATTCTTGAGTTTTGAGTTACATCAATGATTTGGGGATTTGATTTAATATCACAAGCAGTTAGCTTTATTGCTTTTAACAAAAGTTAGTCATATTATATGGTATCTGTTGTTATCTTTTGCTTTTCTTTGATAATTTGTCCAGGATAGGGCACTTCTTATGAAGCTTAATTATATAGACAATCTCTTGGGGGGAAAAAAAAAGCAAGAGGTAAGTTTGGAATATATGCATATTTCAGCACATATTATTGGTAACAGATGAAGTTGCAGTTTATTAAATTTTAAACCAGAGGGCAAGTTATGCAAATGCTAGTAGAACAGAGAAATTTTAACATAATTCTGATATTTGGAAAGCTCTTCAAGTATAGAGAGAAAATCTGGGAATATAAAATCAAAGGAATAATGTTTAAAATTTCTGTGGTTGGGCATGTCGATCAGTAGTAGAGTGCCTGGTTGGCATGCAAGGCCTGGGGTTCACACTAAGGAGAAAACAAAACAAAAACACAAACACAAATACTAACATGCTATTTGATTTTGCTTTTGCCTTCCCAAGACCTCTGTCCTAATTTGCCTTAGGTTTCTAATTACCTGGAGGGGAGGGGTAGATAGGTGGGCAGAGATTATAGGGTGGGAAATATCAAGAGTAAAAAAGGAGAATGTTCAGAGTTTGATAAGGTATCATAAGATCTTGAGAGAGAGTTTTCCTATTTTCTTGATTTCCTCTTGCACACCATAACTAAGTATAGAGGATTTAGGTTTTTTGTTTTGTTTTGTTTTTGTTTTGAGTTTAGCTGTGTCATGGAGAAGAGGTTTAACAACCTGTCATGAAGGATCCGATGGAGACCAGAGGGAACATCAATAAAGGAGGAAATAAAATTATACCACCTTTCTAGCCCCAGAAATAGGTGAGAAGAAAAAGGAGTTAAGAATTAACTTACTGGATACCTTCTCTGTTATGACTTATATATATTCGTCCATATACTCTTACATATAACTCACCCAATCCTTACAATGCTATGAGGTAAATTATTATTTCATTACCATTTTTCATTTGAGGAAATTGCAATACAGAGCCAATAAATAACTTAGATCTAAGATCATACTTTAATAAGTAGCAGAGCTGAATTGTGCTCTTCAGCTCCAGTAGCTCCAAAAGAGCTGGATAGGTGAAGACAATATGGAAGACCAGGTGGGCGCGCAGCTGTTCACCCTGCTACCCATCCAGGACCGAGAATTCACCGCACAGCCTCACCCTGGAACCTCAGGCACGGCCGTGGCCATGCAGCTACCCCGTGTGGTCAGAAGAGGGAGCTCTCACAGAGTGGCCTAAAGTGAAAAGCTAAATCCGGAGCCAGGGCTCAGCAGGGTGGGGATTGGTGGATGACCCGCCCCATGGACTGAAGGGAGGTTGTGGTTGTTTCGCAGAGATCCCAGGAAGTATGGGCAGGGGAGAGACAGGGTTAAATTAACCAGGATTTGGTGCTAACCTGAGCTCTATTGCCAGAATGACAGGAGGGCAAATAACACTAGGAGCCTGGGTTGCCATGGAGACTTGGGGAACCAGAGTACACTGCACCGAAAGCTCTGGATTTTTCCTTTCACACAGCGCTCCCAAGCCTTCCTCTGCACCCCCAACACAAAGCACCATGTGCCATCACAGGAGAGGCGCAAGGCTGGCTCAAGGACTAAATGATCTTTTAGGAGAGGCTGATTATTTCCTCAGATGAAGTCAGCACTATTGAATGAGATTGTTTCAGCTCAATTTAGTTAATTTGTTTTCCTGCTAACTAGTGTGGATGGGAGGAACACAGAAGGCCAGATGAAGTAGGGAATTGAAAAGAACTTTCCTTTTTTTTTGCCTTCAATCTGAGTTATGGTGGGAATTAAAGTTTCTAAACCTGTTTACAAAAAAAAAATGGCTAAGCAGGAAAAATAAAAAAATGAAAGAGGAAAAATTATGCTGTTGTCAACTGTATAGACAATGGAAAAGGTACATGTACAATAACCAGAAAAATAAAAGGGAGGAGAAGAAATTACTAAAAGAGTTCAATGGGATAATAATCTTATTGATGGCATCCAATGATATGAGAACCTCATTTAACAAAGAGGAATTTGCTAGACAGTTAATGTCAGTGCTCTCTAGCTGTTACAGAAATATATGTGGTTATAAAAAAGAAAAACAAAAACCTAAATACTATGTGTAGGATGGAAAAAAATGGAAATTACAGGGAGAGAATAACAATTTCAGTGTCTCAGTAGGTTGTTCCGGGGCCACCCACACCTTGATTTGTTAGTTTGTACCCTTTCCTCCCCAGTGCACTTCTGGGTCTGAGCTGGAGGGTGGTGGGTGGAGGAAGAATAGTCTATGGTTGCAACTTCCTCCACAGCTTTCTGCCCCACTTTGTCCAGGCCATCATTTGCTCTTACTTGGGCCAGAGTGAAAGCTTCCTAATTGATCTTGCCTCCTACAATCTCCCCCTCCTGTGGCCTATCTTATAAATCTTTGCTAGATTCATCATACTGAAACCTGGCTTTCATTGCATTACCCTCCTGCACATCACTTACAAAAATCTTTTCAAAGGGCTCTCATTGTGGGGACTGATTGGATAAAAACGTCTCTCTCTCAGATATGAAAGGTGCTTCAGGATAAGACCACAGCAACTCTTCTACGGAAGGTCCCAGTATGTATTTATTTATCGTGGGAGGAAGTTTTGTAGTTACTCTAGAGCTTTTATAGTTTTTGTAGTGTTGAAGTTCTATAATTTTTATCGTTATTATAGGCCCTAGAGGACCTATGGACTTGATCATTCAGTTATCATAGAGGTATAGATAATCAAATAAATAGGTGGGGGAGGAAAAACACATAAGAATGTAACCATGTGTGGAATCAAGTGGACCCTCAGAAGAAGAATTATATTATTAGAGAAGAGGGGTCTTCTCTAATTAGAGAAGAGAATTATATTATTAAAGAAGAGGCCTCGTCGAGAACTCCAGCTCATCTAGAAGCCCCGGTGTCCCAAGGGGTCTAGTCAAGTGAAGTGTACACCACTTGCATCATGTCTGGCAACACAAATAGAAATATTGGGTTGTGAGTAGAGAAAAGCAGACTCACATCTCCCACATCTCTGATATCCTTGGCCACCATTTTTTTAAAAAAATATATCAGTGAATGGCTGGCCAGCCTGTCTGACTTCCTTCCCTCCTTCCTTCCTTCCTTCCTTCCTTTCTTTTTCTCTGGTATCTCTTGTTAAGAGTTCTTGAAATATAATTTAGACACAATAAAATATATCAATATTAGGTGTACAGTTTGATGAGTATAATAAATGAATTCAACCATTTTATCATGATAGAATACTTCCATCTCCCCTAAACTGCCTCCTGCTTCTCTGCAGCTTAATTTTTGACCCCTCCCCTGCAAGTACTGATCTGCAGTATATCACTCTAGTTTTGCCTTTTCTGGAATTTATATACATAGAATATATATATATATATATATATATATATATATATATACACACACACACACACACACACACATACACACACACATATATACATACACACATATATGTGTATATATATTCTTTTACTTTGAGCTTCTGTAATTTAACATAATGCATTTCAGATGAGAACACATTTTTTACATAAGTTGATAGCAGCTAGGACTGGCGCTGTGAAAAACTAGGGGCTTTCTCTAGACTCAGTAAGCAGTGAATTTATTCTTAGATTTGACTCTGCTCTTTGTGTAGCTGTGGGCAAGTTAAGCAACTTCTTTGAGCATTGTTCACTTAACAATTAAAATAGGGGCAAAAAAATCAACTTCAGAAGGTAAAAGAGGATTAGTAAGTTAGAAACATTTCATTAAATAAGTAAGTAGAAAATAAAGTGATTACTACATACCTAACGCCTTTTTTGGCCTTCAAAAATGGTAAACCAGTATTATTAACAGTGTCAGAGACTACTTGAGGCTCCCCAGTGTCTGATCTCCACAGGGTCACCTTGTGTTACAATTTATAAGTGTTGTGCAATTTTTTTTTTTCAGTTTGAAAATTTTATTTCATTAACTTTAAAGGTGAACAAAATGGGTATTTCAAATCTTATAAAATATTTATCTGACATATACGTTTACATAGCGGACAAACAGGATTTCAAGTAACTTATCAGACAGTCTACTGTGCATTTAAAAATATTCTTTCTTCCACAAAACCTCTTCATTGAAAGACAAAACAAAACTTCCAAAGCAACAAAAATCTTGTCTTTTATACTGCATAAATACTTGATGCAAACTTCTGATTTATTTCTTATTGTCAACTCTGATGATGAAGATGGGAGGCATAAATGTTCCCAATTCAGTCCAATGATGCAAACAAAAAGCTCTTTCCCTCAGATACAAAGTCTCCACTCATGTCTCTTATAGTAGGACCACATACTTGATGCTCATACCAGATCACTTCTTTTTCTCTTTTTTACTTCCCTCTCCTTGCTGAAGACTTAGGTCACTACCTCCTGTTTTTTGTGGCCTTGTTTTTAGTTTAGGTATCATTTCTGCTGCATACATTACTGACTTAGGTGATAGGGACAAGTCAGAGGCTGCCATCTTCCTGTTTGAGTGGACCTGAACTCTGCCTCTGTATTGAACATTACAATTCCACTCTCCAGAGTACATTTTATTTTTCTCAACAAACATGTTAAGTCCAACTGCTGAGAATACATCTTGAATCTCTGTAGCTGTAGGATTGCTTACTAGGATCCCCCTACCCTCCACAATGGCCTTCTTATTATTTAATTAAGTAGAATAGGTACAAATAAGCCTGTCTTGGTCTGCATGGGAGTGTGTGGCAGCACAAGCCATTTCCACTCCACTCCACACAGAGATAGCATGGACCCCCCTGGCCCAAGTGTTGTCCTAATTATTAATGGTACACTCTTGTAATTTAGTAGTGTCTCAATTTGGAAGAAAAATGACAGACCCTAGCTTTCCCCTTCCTCGTCACTAATGGAATTCCCAGATTTCAACTGTGTATGGCCAACCAGAATAAAGAGTATTCTGTAACTTCCTTGTAGCCAGATGGTCATTTGACTAAATTTTTGGTCAATGAGATAGATATTAATGGAACTGATCAATAGGGAACTTTTGGGAAATGTTCTTACATTAAGAATGTCTTTCTCCTTGTTTTTTTACTTTTACTGGCAGGCATGGGGACATGGTAGCCAGCACTGGAGCAGCCATCTTGGACCGTATGATGAATTTGACATGGAATATATACCAGATGGTCCATAGATAGCAGGATTCTATTGAATTTTACTTGAGAAAGAAGCTTTAGTTTATTTAAAGTTAATATTTGCTTTAGTTAGCTAAAAGTCCCCATAAGAACAATTAGAGGAGGAAAAGTTTTCTTGGGCACTCAGAGTTTTAGAGTCCATAGATGACCAATCTGGTGTTCAGGATTTGAGGTGAGGCAGAACATCCTGGCAGAAGAGTGTGGTGGAGGAAAGCAGCTCCAGAGGAAGCATAGAGAGATCTCCACTCAACAAGGACAAAATATATACCCCAAAGGCATGCCCCTAGGAATCCACCTCCTCCAGACACACCCTACCTGCCCACTGTCACCACTCAGTTAATCTCTATCAGGAGATTAACACACTGATTAGGTTAAAACTCTCATAAGCCCAAAATTTAATCTCTAAACTTTCTTGCATTGCAGACATAAGCTTTTGGGGGATACCTCATATCTAAACTATAATAATATTATTTTGAATTATTTTGTCACTCATGGTCACATCTATATCTAACTAACACATTAATCCTTTCTTATATCCCACTCTCAAAATTTGAGGTCCTAACATGTCTTGGGAAAAGTGCTTTAAAATAAGTGCCACTAGAAGATGATTTCCCCTTTTGTTTTTTTGTGAAATTTAGTCAAAGATAAATATCTTATTTCCATTTCTCAAATAAAGGACATGTTTATGTTCTGTCGGAAAGGTAGAAGATTGAATTTTATGAATAGCTAAGGATGTGTCTAGCCTACTGAGTTTGTTATTTGAAGACTTGGGAAACTTGGTCATAAAGTAAGGCAAATTATCTATTATCTGTATAAGTGCTATCAAATCACATAGCTTTTTCCTTAGATCTTCAAACTTATGATTCTCTGTGTACTGTAAGATCCTGAAAGGACCCCATGGAAGCCATGTTTTTTGAAGGAGTATTTTTCAAATTTTTGATCAGCTGCTCTTTCACTGGGATATGGAGGGTCTTACATTTTGTTTGCTTGTTTATTTGTTTTAACTGGGTAGAAGTTTCTTCTTTTGGTAGTATTTGGATCCCCTCTCCAAATTTTTGATGTTCCTCAAGATCAAATAATAGCACAAATATTAAGACAATTAAAAGTGTGATTGATCTGCTTTACTGATTCTTGATTTGAAGTAGCCAATGGAGCTGTTTATGTGGTATTCTGCAAGCTACTTAACTCTGTTGCCTTCACCACTGGCCCTAATGGAAGGTTACCCCTCTGAGCACTACTTTCCTTTGTCTTAGCCCATTCACTGCATGTATCCTCTTTCATCCATAAAAGAGAAGTATGCACACAAATCTATTTAAACAATCACTTAGGAATCCCATAAATTCCTCTTGTTCCTTGAGTGTTTGATTATGTGGTTTGAACCTTAAACTTGTCTTTGGCTTATATGAACTTTGGCTTTTGACTGTCTCCTGATATTTAAACCCTTATTTGCCTTATGTAATTTTATGTGCTCTCAGCTTTACTCAATGCTTCATGTAAGAGATCTTTACAGTAGATTTGTCCTGTGGAGTAAAATCCTGCTCTTGGTGGGACAGGAGGCTATTGTTTTCGAAAAGAGTGAACCACATACAACTTGTAAATTATTGGAAGAATTTATTTGAGATATGTAGGCCCTTTCTTATTTCTAAATATACAGATTTTGCTCAGTTTCACGTCTGTAATACCAATTCAATCAAATCTGTAATATATATTGGTCTCCGTTGTTTTGCAAGTGCTCAATATCTAAATAATATCTTTCAATGTAAAGGGAGATTATGAAACTTTTCTGGAATAATAATGTCTTTGCATTTTTCTACAATAAAAATACAGACCAAATGACTTGTACACAACAGAAATTTATTTTTCACAGTTCTGGAGACAGAGAAGTCTAAGATTCATTGTATGGTCCTGCTTCCTGGTTCATGTCTTCTGGCTGTGTCCTTACTTTCAAGAAAAGGACAGGCAGCTCTCTGAGATCTCCTTTATAGAGATACTAAACCCATTCATTAGGCTCTACCCTCATGATTTACTTCCCAAAGGTCCCTGCAAATACATTAGGGGTTAGGTTTCAACCTATGAATTTGGGCAGGGGACTCTGAAAACTGTGACTTGTGCATTAGTTTTGCTCCCTCAAGCTCTTTTTCTTTGGATTCAGACATTCTTCCTGGAGGAACTTCATTTTATTTTGTATGTTTCCTTTCTGTGTCCATCATCCAAATTTCTACCTCTCTTTGAAGTTCATTGGATCTATTTAAATATTCTATGCTTGTTCTTATCCAGTTTTGTTCTTAGATGGCTTTTAGTACTTTTCAGGCCTTTCCATTTCTTATTTCAATTGAATTTGCATTATTTTTATAATTATCTATCCTTTATACTTTGTATTGCCAAGTAACTTCTTTTTCTGTTTTGGGCAAATTTATTCTTGTCTGTGGAACCCACCTGGCTGAATTAATAGGCACATTCCTCCAAATACCCTTCTGTCTTCTTTACCATGATTTGGAACAGCACAGAGAAATCATCAAAGGAAGAGATTAGGGTTGAATAGTGAGGGTTTTTCACAAAGCAAAGCCCTGAGCCTCTTTGTCATCTTTTATTTGCACATTTGCTGTTTTTTTTTTTTTTAATCTTTTGGCTGACCAGACATTCAGTTTGGTGGCCAAGGTTATTGTTTCTCAAACAAAAGGCAATTTTCCCTCTTCCCTTGGTATTTATGTGGTTATCAAAGGCTGTATTGTAAAGATCAGTATGTTTATTTAGATATTATTGGGCTTTAGACTTTTAGAGCTGGGAGGCATTTGGGCAATCATCTTTTAAAAGACACATTGCATACCTGTTTTAATTGTGTTTCCTACTTTTCCTATTTGTTATAGTGAAAGACTCTTCATCCCTGTAATAACTAGTCAGTTTGGCTCAAGGTGACTACAGGAAAAAACATTTTTTTCATTATAATTAAAGTATAATTCACGAGAAGTACATAGTAAGCAGAAAATATGCTGAAAGTGAAGGCTTAATTCTGAAGACATTTTATCAACATGCTCATCCGAAGTTGAGGATAAGTCAAGTATGCCTTGATAATTGGGGAGGTGCAGTGACTGAACACGGGTTTGTATTTAATTATAGAGGGAACATTAATCTCCATCAAATAAAGTATTTAAGCTTCATAAAAATGCAGAGAAAGAGACTCTTTCTCAATGGCCCATGACTTTTACCTTAAATATGTATGCCTGTATTACTCTATGTAGTCAGGTTCTCACTCTTTATAAAATATAGCAGTATTATTGAAAGATTGAAATAATAGAACAGAGACACAATTGCCTCTTAAGCATTTATATGTACACAAAGAAGTATAGAACTCCCTCACTCATTCATTTGTTCCTTCAATCAAATTTTGTTCATGGGGACATTGAATTTACTGATACTTTCCAGACTCAAAAAAAAAAGATACTCTCCCCACTTTCAAACCTGCCAGAGACTGAGGCTGAGAGTGAATCATGGCTAAAATTGAAAAACCTCTGGGATCTCATACTCAATGAACATGTTTTGAGAGAACTGGTTCAAAGGGGTTGATAAATTGGCAAAGGGGATGATGTAAGAAATCAACATTGTTCTGCATATTAACATGATGCACTGATTCTACTGTGACTGTGAGAATTTGTATTTCCCCTAATTATAGAGCCCTTAGAAATACAAATTAATTTCTAGCATCCTCATAATTTATTTATTCTTTCTCTCATAATTAATGCTTGTCTTTCAGACATGTGTGTGTACCTGTGCATATTTTAAAGGTTCTTGATTGTAAACCAGGAGAATAAGCAATCCTTACAACTCATGCTTCTGGAAGACCTTTCAGCAAAATATATTTAGAAGGCCCATATCAACCATAGACCACCATTTTGCAGGATTTGGAATGTCAAAGTTGTAAGCACATGGCACACAAATAATGAAGCGGGGAGACAGGAAGCAAACCTCAGATCAGCAAGCTTTTTTTATTCTGCAGTGAAGTCAGTCAGTCAGGCATGGGAGGGCTCATTTTCTGGTAGAGAAATGGCCCCACGGTTACAGATGGAGTCTGGGTTTTATAGTTTACAATGAGAGTGAATTAATCACTGGAAACTGCAGTCATGCTGTTTGGACAGCCAGGGATCTAGTTGTGCAGGTTAAAATTTTAACTCAGGAAGGCAGTTATAAAAAGTTTGCAATCATTGTCACTTGGGAAGAGCTCACAACTATCTTTCTCTGAGATCCATTGTTACCTAGAGCTTCTCTATTTGCTTTTCTCCTTTGGGACATCTGCAGTGGGAAAGGGTAAAAGTTCAGGGCTCAATATTTCAGTATTTGCCTCCTCCCTTCAGGACCCATTGTGGTTGGGAAGGAGTAAATGTTTGCTTTTGGTGGAGATGCTGGGGATGAAACCAGGAAGGAATGAAAGTTTGCTTTTTTCCCTTGGGGCCCATTGTTACTGGGAAAGGATGTACTGGGAGAGGTTTAATGTTTGGCTAATTTCCCCTCCCCCTTCCTGAGCTGTATTGTCTCTCCTTTGTTCTTGAGGAGCTGTCTTGTAGGAACATTATTTTCCATAACCTTTCAAAAAGGTCAAATTCTATTCTGATAAAGAATTCGGTTTTTCTACCCCCTTGGGTATTAATCTAGGCTGGGTGGGGGGGGGTGTCTTAAACTGGAGTATATGTGAGAATCACCTGTAAATCTTGTTGTAATGCAGATTGCTTGGATCTCACTCTGGGTAAGTCCCCAGGAAATACAGGTGCTGCTGCTCTGGAGATACAGGTGCACACTTGGAGAAACACTGTATGAATCACTTAAATCTGGAAAAATGACTTGCTGGAAAGAGAAAAAGCTATATTCTAGGAAAGACCCATACTTCTAGAAGGGGAAAACACTCCCTGAAAGATAGCTGGGTACTTTATAAATGTTAGGTTATTTAAGCAACAGGTCAATTGCACAGTTGAGTTTTCAGAGGGATGACAAGACTTTCTAGGTTATCCTAAGTAAATGTACAAAGGAAGTTGTTCTTTCTTGAAGGACAGGTCTTGAAAAGATGACCTTTAAATAATTCCGGATTCATGTGCTTGAATATGACAGAGGTCATGCAATATAAATCTTGTGGTAGTGTCAGAGACTTAAACACTGATTTGATCCGCACTATCAGATACATCCTTGTAAGATTTTATATATATATAAATGTGTGTGTGTGTGTGTGTGTGTGTGTACATAAGAGTTGAACATACTCAGATACTCAGAGGTTAAGGGTTATATACTTTCTCTCATATGCAGAAACAAGAAGAAAGAAAACAAAGGTGGGGGTGGATCTCCTAAAAATAAAAGGCAGTCATAGAGAAAAAGCCCAAAGAGTGGGAGGATGGGATGGTGGGGGAATGCTGGGGAATGATATTGGCCAAATTATATTGTTATATATCGTGTGCATGTACAAATATGTAGCAACAAATGCCATTAATTTGTACAACTATAATGCATCAATAAAACATGTGGGAAAAATAGTTGTACATTTTTGTGGGATACAGTGTGTTTCAATACTTATGTGCTACATTATTTATTGAAATGCCTGAGGCAGGCTATTTTATAAAGTAAAGAGGTTTATTATGGCTCGTGTTTCTGGAGGTCCACCTTTGAGGGGCTGGATTGGTGATGTCCTTCATACTGGCACAGTTGAGAGGTGGTACTGGACACCACATGGCAAGAGACAAAGAGCAGGTGTGTATGCATCTTGCTCCCTCTGTCCATCTGCCCTGCCTGCCTCCCTCCCTTCCTTATTATTATTATTATTTTTTGTGGTGCTGAGGATTATACCCAGGGCCTTCACTTTACCACTGACCAAAACTTCACCTTCTTTCTCTTCTTGTACAGGGTGTCCACCCTGATGACTTTATTTAATCCTGACCACCTCACAAAAGCCCCACCTCTAATCAACATAGTTGGATTAAGTTTCTACCCTCTTTTTTTGGGGGCGGGGGGTTGTGTACTGGGTATTGAACTCAGGGGTACTCAACCACTGAGACACATCCCCAGTCCTTTTTTGCATTTTATTTAGAGACAGGGTCTCAATGAGTTGCTTAGTGCCTTGCTTTTGCTGAGGCTGGCTTTGAACTCATGATCCTCCTGCCTCAGTCTCCTGAGCTGATGGGATTACAGGCATGCACTACCATGTGTGAAAAGTTTCTACCCTCTTAATCCCCACTATACAGATGAAATGTTAACACATTAATCCCTGGGGGACTTACTCAAACCATATCCACACTATAGCACACACAATTTGTAGTGATCAGATATTTGTATTTGGAGTATTCATCACCTCTAACACTTATTATTTGTGTGGGAATATTCAAAGTCTGATCTACTAGCTATCTTGAAATATCCAATTACTTGTTGTCAATCACAATTGTCCAGCTGTGCTACAGGACATCATAAGTTATTTCACTTATTCAGTTGCACCTCTGCACCCATTTAACCACACTTTCTCCATCCTCTTCTTTCCCTACTACCCTCCCAACCTCTATAGTATGGTCCCTACTTCCATGAGGTCAGGTTTGTTTGTTTGCTTGTTTTTTTTTGCCTCCACATGTAAGTTAGAACATGTAGTACTTGTCCTTCTGTTCCTGACTTATTTTGCAAAATTTCTTTCAGACTCACTATGTCGTTGCAAATGGAATTTCATGTTTTTAGTGGCTGAATAATATTCCATTGTGTGTGTATCACATTCCTTTGTCCATTCATCCATCTGTGGATGCCCAGAACTTTTTTTTTTTTTTTCGTTTTAAATAAAGACATTCTTTCTTGGTCCATTTAGGCTGCTATATGAAAATAATAAATACCGGGTAGCATATAAACAACAGAAATTGATGTCTCATAGATGTGGAGACTGAAAAGTCCAAGATTAAGGCACTAGAAGAGTTGGTGTCTAGGGAGGATCCACTTTTTGGTTCACAGATGGCGCCTTTCACCTGTTGCCTTTCACCTGTGACCTCACACAGTGGGAGGGGCAAAGGAGCTCTCTTGGATCTCTATTATAAGGGTACTAATCCCACTCATGGGGACTTTACCTTCACGACTTCATCACCTCCCAAAGCATCACTCCTAATATCATCACCTTGGAGTTAGAGTTTCCTCCTATGAATTTGTACACACACAGGAGGGTGGTAGACAAGTGTTTATTGTAGATAGCCAGGTTTTATTTCCAGATATTCTAAATTATTTTACTTGGAGTGGGGCCAGAAGTATCTATTTTTAAAGAAATCCCAGATGATTCTGATACAACCATAAAATACTATGTAAGTGTAGTCACCCACCCACAGTTTACCCAGGCTTCTCCAAATATCTATATGGGAAAAAATGCATTTTCTCTACAATCACCTGCTTTGTTATTTAAACAGCTGTAATGCACAAAAGTTTGTATTAAACTTTAACCTTAAACCAAATACTCTTAGACCAACTTTGGGTTCTAGTTCTGTTTAGCAAACAAATTCATGAATTAATCCTCATGGCAATTTTGTGCAGATTTTTCTAGATTTTTTTTCTGAAGATTACCTACCAATATTTTAATTAAATGTTCATTTAAAACATGATTTACATACCTTCAATGTTTATATATATTCCAGTTTGTTAAAGTTCCATTTTAGTACTTGGCTATCCGGAATTCAGAGTTGAAAATGGTAGTTCATATAAGTTCAGAAATGAAATATTCAATTGTTGTCAATCACAGTTGTTCAACTTGCTATAGGACATCATTGGGCATTTCTTAATCCCACTTCAGATTAAATTGGCTTTTATTTGTGTGTGTGTGTGTGTGTGTGTGTGTGTGTGGTATTAGAGATTAAACCTAGGGGCACTCTGCCACTGAACTACATTCTCAGCCCATTTTATTTTTATCTTGAGACATGGTCCCACTAAGTTTCCCAGGTTGGCCTTGATCTTGGGATCCTGCTGCTTTAGCCTCCTAAGTAGCTGGACAAAGGCATCTACCAAGGTACCCGTTCTGACTTTTGTATATACAAAATTTAAATTAATTTTTAAACTCGGGTGTGTGTATGTGTGTCTTTGTGTGTGTGTATATATGCATTTAATTTCCAAGCATGAGCACAAGGAAGTGGGTAACTTCAAGGCAGAATCATAATTTCATGTATCTATATAGGACTGGCAGGTCAAAAAATAACTGTGAATTAGGTTGGTTGTAAATAACTAGAAGTAGTAGAGTTATAGCAAGCTGAAGATATATTTTTCTAAGTTCTTTAAAATTAAAGGAATTAAGAGTACTATTTACCAAAATGGAGCACAAATTATGCCAAATAAAGACTCTACCAGTGGCCCAGATTTAGTCAAAATGAAGAAATT
Source organism: Marmota flaviventris (assembly GCF_047511675.1). Taxonomy (NCBI): domain Eukaryota; kingdom Metazoa; phylum Chordata; class Mammalia; order Rodentia; family Sciuridae; genus Marmota; species Marmota flaviventris. The sequence continues at coordinate 94,933,876 of NC_092504.1, forward strand.
TTCAGCTCTTGCTCTTGAGGTAAAAAGTTGAGAGTTTTGGAATGTGATGTTTGCAATGTGGTTCTTAGGTTTTTGCTGATTTTTTTAAAAAGGCATTTATGATGGTGCTACTTTAGGATATCTACTTTGACATACCCAATTTTTCAAGACATGCTAACAGTTTTAGTTTTGCTATCCATAATCAGAATATGTTACAAAAGAATATCACCTGGCACTCATTTTTTCCCTCAATTTTGAAAATAATGTTGCCATATACAAATAAGAGAAGACATCTTCTAATGAGGCAGGATTAATTTAATTCCGGTTTCAATTGCTTTGCCTTCTTTGCCAATGATGGAGTCAAGAAGTTCTCTTGGATGCAAATCTCTTTATTCTGATCTACCTGAAATGACCTCTTTTTTAGTTATTGGCAACAAGCTGCCCCAATTTCCCTGGGAAAGGTGTGACAAGATTTGCTTCTTCTTTAACAAAATGGGGCATTTAGTCCCAAAATTTGGTATGTATAGCTCTGTGGAGAAATTAGAAAAATTTGCATGAAGACCAAGAAGCCACCTGGAGAACAAAAAGACAAAGATCTTAATCCTTTTCTTTTGTTTCTTAAAAATTTTTAAATTACCCAGTTGAAGAAATAGTTCTGACTGAGGTTCATTGATAAAAATAGTTGTTGAGAGTCTATAACGACATAGTAACCAACCTAGTTGCCAAATTCAAAGGTCAGTTCTCAGTACTATTTATGCCGCACTCATTTTACATACCTCCCCTGACTCAACTGGGCTCCCCTGGTCTCTCTGAGTCTTGCTGTTTTCTCAATGGAGAGCCACAGGCACTTGTGCTTCATGTTCTTTTCACTCACCGGATTTGGCATCACCTCCATTATGTCAACCATAGTGTGTGTATTTCCTGTGCACAATGTGGCCTGGATGGAACCAAAGAAGGTCTGCCTGCCTGAAGTGCTACATGTGAGTTCACATGTTAAATGGAACCAGGTAAAAATTAGAAAGTGCAGGGAAATTAATGTCCTTTGGACCAAACTTGACCAATGAGAGAGAGGAGTTAGGAAGACACATTCCTAGCATTTTTTTCTTTTTCTATACCAGAGGACTATTTGAAAGGTCCTGGTTCCATATGTTTTCTTAACAGACATGAAGTTCTGTTAGGCTCAGTAGTGCACCATTTTCCCTTGTTTTCTCTACTCCCCACTTACATTCCTTTCTCATTTCTGATGCCTTGTTATTGCAACTTTCAGTAAAGAATGTACCTCATAGCATGTTTTCTAGGAGCATGAACAAAGGTCAATATCATTTTACCAAGGTGATCCCTACTTTCTGAAACACATTCTGTGCTTGGCTTCCAAGCCCAACTCTCCATGTTTTTCTCCTCTCACTGATTTTCAGTCTCTGGTGCTAGTTCTTCTACATCAACCTGACTTTTCAACGTTAATAGAACCAAGGGTTCAAATCTTTGCCCTTTTCTATCTCTACATACCCCCATTTCATTGTTGTTTTCATCCAAATCAAACCTTAAATATCAACTGTTGGTTGAATTTCTCAAATCTACATCATCATACCAAATTTCATATCTAATTATCTATGTACCCTCTACATTGGTATTTTCTGAATTTAGGATCATCTATCTATCTATCTATCTATCTATCTATCTATCTATCTACCAATCAATCATTTATCTCTATTTTACAAGAGTTGGTTTTTTAAATGAAAAAAAAAAAAACAATGAAAGGAAAATATATCCCTAGGATATGTTTATACACAGAGTACCATGTACTTTACTAGTACCATGTGCTTTACTTAGTACCATGTGCTTTACTAAGGTGCAGTACCTATGGATTGGGCTCTAGAAGAAGGCAAGTCTTCTTGTAACTTGGTTACAATCCTCATCTGTGACCGTGAACTTAGTCAACAGGGAAGAGAATGATAAAGTGATTTTTGAGTGTTTGAAAGAATACTACTTTATATAAAAATAAATTTCATTCAGATTAAAACCTTAGTACTCATGAAGCACTAAGGGAAAATGTGAGGCCTGCTAACACAATAATGGTGGTGGACATTGAGTATGATGTGATGTTTTTTTCCTTCGGTTCTGTACCAAATAGACTCAATGAAGAAAATCTGACTTATTTGCTTGTCAGTATAAATTTGTGGTGTCTTATTCCCATGGGAAAATCTTTCACAAATGGAAATATATGGTGGATTAAAAAAAAAATCACGTACATGGAGTGTAAAAATGATCTGAATGACCATTTTGCCCAGCTTCAGTGTAGGCGGTGGAAGTCCAGGGTGTTGTCCAAGGCCAGAAAGCAGGGTCAAATTACTTGTAATTCTGTTACCAACAAAGTTTACTGAAAATCTTAGTGCCAGTTATCTCAATTATCCTTCATTACATCCTGCATGTTCATTTCCTGTGTTCCTTTCATACATCACTGTAGTTCAATGTGTGTTGTTCTTCTTTTCACATAGCATCACAATGAATTATCTCTTTTAGGGGCTCCTAAAGTAAACAATGACAGGTTATTCATTCTCTGTGTGAGTCACCTATTCTGCCCTTTTGTGGGCCTAATGTAGGTAGGTGGCTTAGAATTAGACAGTGGTATTATGTAAAAACAAGGAATCAAATAAACAAGGAAGGTATACACCATTTAGTCTTGTTAAAATGTTTTGTGCATTAATTTATAGAGGTAGCATTGTATGATGGAAAGAATGATGGTCCTGGAGTCAGAAACTGAGTTTTTTATAGTTTAACTTTGCATTTAATGGCTTGTGATGTTAGACAAGTTTCATTTCTTAGTTGCATTTGTTTTGATGCTTTCATTGTTGTGGAAATTAAATAAGTGAGAGTACTTAAGTGCTTGATATAAGATGGCACAGAATGCTATACAGTTATTGTTAAATTCATGCTACTACATATTTGTAAAGTCTTGCTCCTGTGTGGTTTCCTCAGTAGGCATTGGTCTAGAGTGTAATCTTAAATTAAGAGAATACATATACATAAGAATATACAAGTTTCTAGCCCTTATGTGCTTCTACTCATATGTATAGGTATTTTTCTCTTAATTCTCAACTCAAAATTGAAATTTTTCTTAGGAAAATGACTTTTATGTTCCGTTGCCATCTTCCCACAATATATCACCTAGTGTTGTATTACAGTCCCATTTATTATTTTCTGCTTACTGAATTCTGAAAAGATTTGTGAAATCTATGATGACAGTGATAAGTCTTACCAACTTTACATTAGAATAAAGATATTCCAACTCTGGAATTTTGCTTCAGTCTCTTTTCTGCTCTTGTCTACTCTTTCCTGTACATTTTTTTTTTTTAAATGTGACATTCTTGGGATAGATGACAGAGCATTAAAGAACTTCTTCTATGCTGTTTGTGCATGCTTTCCTAACTATGCCCATCTTCTTGCCTCATGACTTTGGTTCTTACTTTATTGTCTGCTATTTTTGGTGTCAAATTAGTCTTAAAAAGATTTCTGAGTGAAGTGTTAGTAAGGCTCTCAGTATTATTAACTTTTAATCTCTTTTAACCTTAACCTTTAACGTCAGGGTCTAATGGTAATTTCCAAGCTTATTAAACTATTAAATCCTTTACTAGAGCGTAAACCTCGATGGGCTAGTTGTTATAGCAACCATAGCTTTGTAAAATGCTTTTTCTTCTGCAAAGCAATTGTCTGTGGCAAAAGCATCTTTTGAAAGATTTCTTCTCCACACTTCTGATTTACTAATGACCATTCTGTATTTCTGCCTAAAATGTCCTGGGCTGCTCCTATTTGGTTAGAGTTTTACTGTTGGTGAAGTCTACAGTATTATATATGTGACGACAACAACAGCTACTCCAGATCCTTTGCAGAGAAATATGGAGCAACTTTAATTCAGGGGAAAAACAGAAGACTGTTACCAACCAGGAGGCATGGAGTTTAGATTAGCAGAGCTGTTGATGCAGTTTCTATCTCAGTTGTAGCAGTAATTACAGCAAGGCAGTCTTTGATTTAAGGCAAAGCAGTAATTCAAACCTTTCTTTTCTTTAGCTGTGAGTATCTGCAGGAGTTTATTTATTTATGTTGATACCTGCCGCAGAGGATTTGGGACTATATAGAGCTTGATGAGATCTGATTTTAAAACCTTAGAAAAACAAGGTAAAAGCAACCCGATGATTCTGTGTATGAGAAACCAGAAGAATAGCTTCATGCTGGGCTTTTTTTATTCTATTAATCAGTATAGTCATGGGAGCATGATAAGAAGCTTTCAAAACTCCCCACTCCCTAAGCCTCTCTGCACCCTTAAAAAAGGCGTAGTTATCTCAATTACTTGTTTTCATTGCAGTCAAGAAAAAAATTGAAATAATTTGAATCTTTTGGGGAAGTATCTTTTATTCTAGAATATTAGATCATGGAGTGAAAACTAAAGAGAGATGTGTGTAGTGTTTGTTGCCTAAAAATCATTTATAATTTATCCTGATTAAAATTGGAAAAGAGGTACTAGGAAATTCATCCTTCTTCATAATATTTAATCTATATGAAAATCCATGATTAATAACACTTGCAAAAGCTGTAATCATGTTTAACATAAACAAGTATAAAGAGACTCAAAAGGGTGGGAATTTATCTTGCACATTGCCCAGCTATGTGATCTTAGGAAAATTACTTACATCTTTATGTTTCAGGGCTTGGAATTATAAAGGTAATGAGCATTAACTTAGGTCATACCTACTACACTCCTCTGTAGAGATAGCTTTTGTATAAGGATATCATCAAAGGTGGATGCCCTGCTGAAAATAGGAGAGGGAGTAAAGACAGCATTTCAGGAACCCAGAAAGATCACTCAGTCCTCCAAACGTAAAGAGATATACTACACTGGACTGGTGAATAAAAATTGGATTGGTATGAGTAGGATTGCTGTTTATGACTAAAGGAGTGATTAGAAAGGATGTCACTCTCTTTCAGCAATTAATAGCCAAATTTAGCTATGATTTCAGTAGAATGTTATCAATTTGAAAGAAAGCTATGACTTCTCAGCCTGTATTTATGGTTTATTGGGATTGTATTCAGAGGATTAGACTATAGAAATACCACAACATTTAGAGACTATAGGACATTATTTCAACTATAAGTATTTAATTATTGACTGATCTCTTGCTGAGCCTAAATCAACCTATTCATGGATTTATTCAAGAACAGACATTACTGAGCACCTATTAGGGTTTTAGATTTTGAACCAAAGGGAATGTCTTTATTTTGCTGCTTCTCATAACTAGTTATATGCATCATATTTTCATTGGCAGATGTGTTTTTTTTTTTCTCCAAGACTCAATTTCAATTGTTAAACGTTTAATCCCTTCTTCCCACTGAGTTATGGTTTTTTTAATGGGCATCTTTGGAAAATTTTCTGATTCTTCCAGTATTTTTGGTTCCTAAATCTCAGTCCAGCTTCACAAGACCTATCTTGATTCAAACTTCTATACTTCCACTACTTTTAAAATTTGTTCTTATTAGTTATACATGACAGTAGAATGTATTTTGACATTATACATATAAGAAGTATAACTTCCAACTTTTTGGTTGTACATGATGTACAATTACATTGGTTGTGTATTCATATATGACATAGGAAAGTAATATCTGATTCATTCTACTATCTTTCTTATTCCCATTCCCCCTCCCTTCCCTTAACTCCCCTTTGTCTAATCCAAAGTACTTCTAGTCTTCCCTACACCTCCCACCTTATTGTGGTTTAGCACTTGAGTATCAGAGGTATCAGAGAAAACATTTGACTTTTGGTTTTTTGGGAATGGCCTATTTCACTTAGCATGATATTCTCCAGTTCCATCCATTTACCCGCAATGGCCATAATTTCATTTCTCTTTATGGCTGAGTAGTATTCTATTGTGTAAATGTATCTCATTTTCTTTATCCTTTCATCTGTTGAAGGGCACCTAGGCTGATTCCATAGTTTAGCTATTGTGAATTGAGCTGCTATGAACATTGATATGATAGTGTCACTATAGTATGCTGATTTTAAGGAGCGGGATAACTGGGTCAAACGGTGGTTCCATTTCAAGTTTTCTGAGGAACCTCCATATTGCTTTCCAGAGTAGTTGCACCAATTTCCAGTGCCACCACCAATGTATGAATGTACCTTTTCCCCTAAATCCTAGCCAGCTTTTATTGTTGCTTATATTTTGGATAATTGTCATTTTGACTGGAGTGAGAAGGAATCTCAGTGTAGTTTTAATTTGCATTTCTCTAACTGCTAGACTGATCATATTGCTTCTTCTATGATGTACTTCTACTGCTTCTAGACTTCCTTTATCTTGCTGGAGTGGGAAGAAGAGAGGCAACAGAGCAAGCATCTTTCCAGTTGGCAAACATCTCTTGTTTGGTTGATATAATCCTATGATCAGTACTCTTAAGCCTTGAGACCCTTGGTGGGGCACAGATTCAGAGTGACTTACTCAGGGGACAGATGTGGGCTTTTAGAGGATCCTGCAGGATCTTCACTATGTAGAGTTCTGGGCATGGGGGATTCAGTTCTGTCAACCTCTTTCACTTCCTTTTGACTTCTTAATTCAGTGGTGTTTCCACTAACTCTTTCTGATGAGTCTGTTCAATGCACAGGTTGACCTCTTGGGTAAAGCACCAGCTAAGACATCTTAAGCATTGCTATCTTTATAGAGTTGAGGTGCAGGCACGGGCTGCTCTGTTGCTACCTCTCTCCAATCATCTTTTCCTTTGCTTGGGCAGGTTCAGGGTTAGATCAGTGAGTCTTGTTGCCTTTGCAGCAGCCAAAAGAGGAATGAGATGATGGTTTTGCTTGAATGTATGCCTCATAATCTTTGCAACTTTGGCTTCATGAAAAAGATTGGGAGAAAGGAAGGGATTGTTACTTATTAGGCAACAAAACTTGTAGGCCTCTGAGGACCCCATGGTGCCTTCCCCTCTTTCTCAGCCCTCTGATATTACAGACTTGAGCATGGAGAGGTTAGGTGTTGGGTGATCATACTCAGTAGTCTGCTACCTTTGGAAAGCCCTGGGGAGGGATCCTTCACCCCCATTGTTAGTGCTTCTCTTCAGAATGTATACAGCATCCTATTTCCAATTCTAGGACATGGATTGTAATTCAAAGACAAAACAGAAAGTTCCAGTCAAAATGCTGCTACAATGCTTGTATTACAACAATCTGGCTGTATTTGGAGTGGGTGTCTTCACATATTTCATATTTGTAGTACAAAAAGATTATAACTCAGATTGTAATTTTAATTATCAAAAATGTGTGTTAGTATTTAGGAGGTGGAATTATTTGAGCAGATACAGTTAACTGAAAGTCTAAAAATTCTTCAAAAGGTTGGGCCCAATTGGTTTATCCCTTTTGTCATTGATACTCCATACAGCTTCAACAGATTGTTGAGTCTGGGGATCAACTGAGTAAGAAAAACTCTTAATTTTTCAGTAGTCCCATACTGAGCAGTAGGCAACACCTGACTTTCTGCTTAGATACTTTAAGTAAATAACCTTAAAGTTATTTTGCATCTTTGGGCACTATGTTACTTTAAAGATTTCCATAGCATATTCACAGAGCAGGAAAGAATACATGGTCAGTTAGTTAGAAATTTTTGTGTGTGTGAAATGAATATTATACCATAAATTTACATGATTATGAATGTTTAGAGGGAAACATTTAAAAATCACCCCAAACTCCATATCCCTTTCTCTGTTTTATTTTTTCCCTAAAATTATAATGATCAAGACTACTATATTTTTGTTTTTTATTGTTATATTTTTTTTTCTTCCCAACACCAGAATGTAAGCTTCACGAGGTCAGGGAACTTGTCTGTTTTGTCCACTGCTCTTTTTATACTTAAAGTTTGGCATGTAGGAAGAATTATATAAATATTTATAAGTAAATAAATAAATAAATAAATAACATTTAAAAAGTTACCCATACTTTTGAGGGTCAACAAATATACACATTTTTACTGTCAAATCCAAGCAGCACAACAGATCTCTTTAGCTGTGTTTTAGTCAGCTTTTTCGCTGCTGTGACTAAAAGATCTGACCAGAACAACTGTAGAGGAGGAAAAGTGAATTTGAGGGCTCACAGTTTCAGAGGTCTTAGTCTATAGCAGGCCGGCTCCATTGTTTGGGGCTGGAGGTGAGGCTGAACATCATGGCAAGAGAGTGTGGCAGAGGGAAGCAGCTCACATCTGGAAGCAGAGAAAGTGAGACTCCAGCTCCAGATACCAAATGTATACCCCATAGCCACGCCCCCAATTAACCACTTGGTCCAGCCATACCCACCTGCCTCTAGTTACCACTCAGTTACCATCTGGGATTAATTCACTGATCATCTTAAGACTCTCACAATCCAATCATTCTCCTCTGAAACTTCCTGCATTGTCTCAAATGTGAGCTTTTGGCGGACACCATATCCAAACCATAACACGGCATGTTACTACAGTCTGTATTGGGGTACTTTTAACATAAAATGTTATAGTTTGGGAAAATGTTTTTAAGCATGGTGATTTGCCATTTTTGTTTTTTTTTAAATAAACATAATCTGGGTCTTTCTCTTCTTCCTGAACTGAGGCAGAAATGAAATTTCTTGTTTTTCAGTTCTTAATAATGTTAATAGTCAAGAAAGAAAGAATGAGGCTATTCTATTAAAAAGTCTGTCTCCTTGGCATTTCCAGGGCCTGCACACAGAGGCAGCCTACAGAATTGTTGGTGAGGGGTCCAGTCCATTATTTTCTGTCACTTAGGAATCTGAGTTAAGAGACATGGAGAAAGACTCAATGTTAGCAGGGCTGCTCGGTGCAGCCATGACAGAGCAGATTCTGAAATGACCCAGGAGCCAGATAAGCAAGTGGGCACAGGAAGCTGACTACCAGTGAGAGAAGGCCAGGCAGAGGTGCAGCTAGAAGTGTCGGGACCATGGGTCAGGAATAGGTCCAGGTTTTGTGAAACTTGAAGCTGATTGACTCTAGATTATTTTTACACTCTGTATTAACAAAAGTGCTTAAGTAATACATGTTTCCTCTTTGTACTTTCTGATGGAGGAGGTTACCAGGACACCATCCCAGCATAGTGATTATGAGAGTACTTTTGGAGTTATAAATAGTTGCTTGAATTTGGACTGTGTCATTTAGGAGTTTTGTGTACCTGGCTAAACTGTTAATCTCTCTACCTATGATGCTTTATAAAATGGCAACACCATTTTAACCTGCCTTACATGTTTTTCTGAAGAATAATGAATTAATCCATATGGAGAACTGGGAATTGCTTTTGGTCAACAGGAAGCACTAAATATCAACAATTACTATCATCACTGCCTATCTCCTATGTTGCTAATACCATGCGATAGTCTTAGGAAAAAAGAGAGTATGGGTAGGAACAAAATCTTCCTTATATGGACTAGGAGCCATGATGACTTACCAGCATGAAGTACTTTAAACTAAATTTAAATCACCTGAAACTTTGTTCAGAATTATTCTATGTAAACTGAAAATATCTCCCAGTTTCTGTATTTGGATGAGAGAATTCATTTGACTTAATGGCATCTTTATTTTAAAAGATGGGAAGAATGATTGGTCTTAATAAATGATATTGATTGAAGATAATTATTACTACTACTACTACTGCTACTACTACTACTACCTCTTTTCTCCTCCTCCTCCTCCTCCTCCTCCTCTTTCTTCTTCTAAGTAATTGTTTGATCAAGGTAATTCTAAGTCCTGATGGTTAAAATGCTGGTAGCTATCACATGTATTTCTTGACTGGGTGATGTTGCCATTTCTACTTGTATGAATAGTTCTGAACACTGAAAGAATCTTTCTATACTCATAATAGATGATTAAGAAAAAATCTAGAGTAACAATTCAGAATTGACTGCTGGAGGTTATGTTGCATCAGCTTATTAATTGATTACGAAACTAAAATTTTGTAAGAGCTGCAGATTATATAGTCAAGAATGATAGTTGGTGGATGTTAAAATGCACTTGCTTTGTGAGTCATGATGACTCAAACACAGTGAGGAAGGATTTAACTTGGTAGAAGAGTAACTTTCCTCTATATTGCAGCTATTTTGAAAATACTTCTGAAAATTAAACATCAGAACACCAGCACATGTGAAAGAACACACCAATTTACCGACATAATTCCTCTTTCTCCAGTTCTATCACATTTTGCTTGCTTATTTCTCAGTTGTTGTGTTTATTACCTTCACTGATTTTCAGGTTCAAGTTGCTTAATATTTTCTTCCTGACTAAAGTCAGGAAGGTCCTCTCAATGCTGTTTTTCCTCTTCTCTCCTCCTCCTTAAACTTGCCCTCTGGCCAAAGTCACAGAAAAAGCCATTTAGGGCCTGGACTCCAGCTGATAACAGTTTATTGTCTTGTAAAGCAGAAGAGTTTTCTCTACTTGTTTTGTATTTGATTAGTTGTAGAATTAAGCTAAATAAGAAAAAAAATCAAATAAGAAATTCACTTTTATGCACAATACAATTAAATATCAATTAAATACTTTAAAAATCATTTTTTTTCCTGAAGTTTGCAGTGTGATGTGGTATATTGAATATGGATGTTGAGTTTAGGCAGAAGAATTTTTATATTAATTGCACATATTTATAGATGGATATAATGTATATGATCAAATAAGGGTATTTGGCATTTCCATTTCTTTAAATGTTTAAACATTTTTTTTTCGATTGATGTGTAATAATTGTACCTATTTATGAGGTATAGGGTGATATTTTAATACATGATATATACTGATAAAATAATGATAATTAATGTTTCTATGTCATTGTTACTTTGTGTTTGGAGACTTAAGCCCCTTTCTTCTAGTTACTCATAACATGTATAATAAGTTATTGTGAACTCTGGTCACCCCACTCTTCTACTTACTACTTCTATCTAAGTCTGTTTTGGTATCCATTATATGGTGCCCAACTCCTCTTCCACTCATCCTGGGCTCCAATAATCTTTCTTCCACCTTCAGATTGAGTTTTTATCATCCACTTATGAAGGAGAACATGTCTTTCTGTGTCTGACTTATTTCACTTAACGCTATGTCCTCTAGATTCATCCACTTTGCGAGGATATTTTTTTAATTAAATTTTTTGAGTTCCTTATGTATTTTGGATATCAATCCTTTATTAGATGAATAGTGTGCAATTTTTTCCCATTCTTTAATTCGTCTCTTCAGTCTGTTGATTGTTTACTTTGCTGTGCAGAAACTGAGTTTTAGTCTTCAATGCATTTCTTATTAGCTATCTAGGGGAATTCACTGTTCTAAGCCTAAAAGGTTCAGTTTCTTCAATTGAAAAATGAGCACTCTGGTTGGCTTAAAAGTATGAGCCCTAACCTTGGATCACCTCTGTTCACAGCCCAGCTTTGTCATGGGTAAGGAATTTAGTTATTTAGTTTTTCTGTGTCCCAGGTTTATCAGCTGTAAAATGGGATAATAGGACTGTATAGAGTTGTGAAAACTGAATAACCAATAAATGTCTTAATGACCATAAAGCTCTTAGAAAAGCCATATGGCACATAGCAAATTCTCATTAAATATTAGTAATTTGTGTGTGTGCATGTAGTATTGGGAATTGAACTCAGTGCCTAGTGCCTTCTAAGCACACACTCTACCACTGAGCTGCATCCCCAACCCAATCTTAGCTATTTTTACTCATAGACCTGATGCAAGGATTGGGTGGAATAGTTTGTATGAAATTTCTGAAGGTATTCAGCAGCCATCAAAACTGTCAGCATTTGTATTTTGGTGTGTACTCTATTCAGGATTGTTACAGGATGATAATATTCTTGCAGTAGTATTCCAAAGTTGGATGGTTGACTTTTGGTAGAAAATAAATGTTTCTTTTACTGCTCACTACATGGCATATACACTGTACTCTAAAGTATCCCAAGCAGTCTGTGCCCTAGGGAGCTTTCACATTATTTGAGGAGTTACCTGATTGAACAGTATTAACTAATCAAAATTCAGAAAGAAAGAGAAACTAGAAAATGAGTTAATTGGAAGACAGATGGAAAAGGGGGAAGGGAAAGGCTCAGAGAGGTGAAAATTTAGCTTAAGGATGGCCAATATGTGTTCATACTCCTTCTTCCAGGCCTTGGCAATCATTTCTGGTCCTGGATAGCCTTATAGTGCTTTTCACCCCAATTCTCGGTGAATCCACTATCATCACTTGGCATTCCAAGTTTCCATACAGGTGTCTGTTGGAGATAAAATGAGGTGATCAGTTTTGCTTATCCGGATGGGATGAACATCACCTTTGGGAACAATGATTGGCTAAGTGCCCTCAGTTCTTTTTGAACATGGGAACAGATTTATTCTCCTCCACCTCTACCCCCAATTTCAAAGATGGTCTTTTTTGAATTAGTAGCTCCTTTCCCCTAGGAAACTTTCAGAGTTTTTTTTTTTGCATGTGCAAAGGAATGACTTAGGCAAATGATACAATGATAAGAGTCAATAAAACCCATTATACCTGTTTGTTCTTTTGACAAAAAAATAAAAAAAGCTGTCCAACTATCTTATTTTTATTTTATTTAGAAATATATTATTTCATTATTTTCTGGTAATTCTATGTTTTAGAAACTCAAATTATGTAGCTCTAATGGCCTTCATGGAGAAATAAGTTTCTGTTTTATAACCTATCTCATTATTTTACCAAAGATTGGGTGAAAAGTCACATATAATGATTGAACTGTATTTTCAAGAGTTTTATTCTACTTTAATCCTTTTCCTAAGAATTTTTTCTAGGTTTGATGTCACTGCTATGTCAAGACTCCATAGGCAACTTGAAAATAAAAAAAAGGCAGATTGCTCTACTGACCACCAAGTATATACAGGACGTTCCTAGTTCTCGATGTCCCTTTTGCAGGATGCTTTCATCTACCAATTGCTTTTAGACAACAGTTTAGGTGGAACTGGCAGAGGATGAACACAAACAAAAGTAACGGGAGACCCACATCCAAATGCAGGAGCAGATTTGAGTACTGAGAAGCAAGGAATATCATGAGAGAGACTATTTCAGGCAAGTTTCAGAGTTAAGCAATTCATTCTCAGCACAAGTTCTGTCCGTACCCTTCAACCATGGGGCTATCTTGCCTTGCACTTTCTAACAGAAACTACTGATGGTCTAGTGTCAATAAAACTTCACTTTCAGAAGAACTGAGTTAAATTTTTCTTCAGGTTTGTCCTCCTTCTATAATTTACCCCCACCCCTTAACCCCACCACTCCTACCGTAACTACTCCCAACATTTCAGCAGGTGAATTTTTATAAGAGAAACTTGAAGCTGGGTATGGTGGCACATGCCTATAATCCCAGTGACTCTGGGGGATCACAAGTTTGAAGCCAGCTTCAGCATCTTATAGAGACCCTCAGCAACTAAGTGAGACCCTGTTTCAAAATAAAAAATCAAAAGGGCTGGGGATGTGGCTCAGTGATAAAGTGCCCCTGGGTTAGATCCCCAGAATCAAAACCAAAACCAAACAAACAAAAACAGAGAGAAGCTTGAGGAATTACCAAAAATAAAAAGTTAACCCAGCCTTCACAACCTACACCCACCACGTTCAGATTCCTCAGCATGGCTTGCTCTCAACTGCCTTGTACACCCCATGTCCTCTATCTATAGTTCAGTTTTCCTTTTGTTTACATTGCAAACTCTTAATCATCTTTCAAGACTAACTCATGGCACTTTCTTTAAGAAGCTTTCCCTGGGGACTGGGGATGTAGTTCACGGTGGAGAATTGCCTAGTGTATGGGAGGTCCTGGGTTCTATCCCCAGCACTAGGGGAAAAAATATTTCCCTTCATACTCCCTGGGAGAAATTCATTCTATAAAGCACCGTTCACATATTACCACTCTTTTCTGGTAGACAAGTCTACGTTCATTGCTAGGGTGCTAAGTCCCCGTTGCTAAGATGACAGGGTGGCTAGCACACACTTCTTCCTTAATAAATTTTGTTCAGTGGAGATCATGTACTGAACTGTCAACTCCATATGGACATGTGAGTGTGTTTCTTGAGACACAAGTGAGGCAGGGTTGTGCGGTTAAGTGGCAATCACAGATAAACTTGTCTTGGAAAACATCAAGCACTCTGCTTCATTCCAGGAATATCTTCTTCATAATTTGTCCTTTGTTTCCTAGCACAGTGCTCCTGGCATCAACGATGGCATAATGCTGCAGGCAGGTGTGGTTGGAAATGGATGGAATTGGATTTGGAGCTGTCTCAAAGATTTACTTTGGACTTGAGCTGATGTTCCAAGCTCTCGATTTTTGGCAAGCCTGTCATTTGCCACTTGTCAAATGGGTTGAGTCATTAGTCTGGCCTTGTCATCTGGGAGCCTCCACATGATTGATGTGGCCTTGCTACATTCTCCAGTGGGATAATTAAATGTCCACTCAGCTATATTTGCCTGGTTTCATAAAAAGTAAAGTAAAATAAAAACAGTCATACCATGACTGTTTTTACCTGTGAAAACAGAAAACTGGGAAAAATGTATTTGAACAAGTTGTTTTCTAATATTCAGTCCCTAAAGGACAAAATTCTTGTTGGCAAAACCAAATCTTTCAATTCTTGTCAGCCTAACAAAATAATTCCCTCCATTTGTCTACTTTGTGTAGTCATTTTGAATACGTTTTCTTTCCTTCGAACAACAACCCTGTAGAGCAGAAACACAAATATTATCATCCTCATTTTATAGGTAAATATCCTAAAACTCAGGACTTATTTTAAAGTCAGATTTAGCTCATATTCAGTTTCTTTATTAGATATCCTACTATACCAAAGGGTTGAGTGAATATCACATGTTCCTCTGTGATATTGTTCCACCAGAGTCTGATTTTGGGAAAAAAAATTAAAACCCGTAGAGAAGGGTTTGGACAAGTCTGGACCATCCCAACCCAGATATAGAGCTGGTCTCCAAGGTGTAGTACAATCAATAATCAACAATCTAAATCACAGGGTTGTCTAGAAAGTGATATCTCAATGATACAGTTGAGGAGGGATCTGTGAGACATTCCCTACTTGCCTACACAAATGGCTCCTTTCAAAGGCAAGGTGCTTATTGTCTCCAGTATAATGTGGCTCTTGGATGTCAGCCCATCAGTATTTGGCAAGGTGAACCCAGCCACAGTTTCCTGAGGTGCTGAATCAATAGGAAATAGCTTTGGAAAAACACAGCAACAGCAGCAGTAAATGGCTTTGAACTTTTCCATCCTAAAGTTGTATAAAGTGTACTGACAACAACTCCCATGGGGTCTCACTTTTCAAATGATAACATATGACTTTGAACTTTTACCTCTTGTATACAACATGGCCTTCATTCTTCAGACCTGATCAAAACAAAATCCTTTCTGAAAATGAACGTTTTGTTCTTGTAAAGACCTTTAGTTTTCTTGAGTCTTGTGAAACCAGGTCCCTCATCTCTATCATAGTGTTGGATTTTTGGCTTCTGTCCCATCATTACCTCGTCTCAGCCTATATATATATATATATATTTTAATATGTTTCTGTATTGAATATCAAGATAAATCTCAACAACTAGTTACCATGTCATTCTTCACTCATTCGGGCAGCCAGGCAGTCAGCCAGGAGGAGTGGGCAGGGGTGTCAGGAAGCTGAATGATTGATTGGACACACTAGAGTTGCAGAATGTAGGGGCGGTGGAGTGGGTGGTGGGAGCCAGAGAGAAGCACTGTGGACTCTGGGGTATTATTCTGGGAAAATCAATGGTAGGAGGTGGAAGGGGTCAATTATCATTGCTATCGGTTTCCTTTTTCATTTGTTTTGCCATTTCAGTTTTGAGGTGGTAATAGTTTTATCTGTGGCTATTTTATACTTGGGAATAAACTGAATTGGAAATAAAAGAGACAAGTCTTGGCAATGTGCTTGGATTGGCTTTCATGAACATATAAACTGATATGTCAAAATACAAGCTTTCTTCTTGTTTGGTGTGGCTTGGATACTTCTGGAAAATCCCCAAAAAGACTTCTAAGGCACAGAAAAAATTCTGATGACTTTTGGAACATCAAAGTTCTACTTTTGGAACATCAAAGTTGTATTGTCGGACAAATTAAGTAGGATAAACCAAGATCTCAATGCTCTTACACTTTCTTCCCCCTTCTAGTTCTCTTTCTACCAGCTACATGAATATGAGTATTTTAAACTCAGTGTATTCTCAACTAAATGTGAATGACATCAAAGTATCTCACCAGTCAAGGTCCACCCATATTTCCTTGGTGGTGATGGTGATGATAATGATGATGGTGGATATTCATCAAGCACTTACTATCTGGCAGGTGCGAAGGCCAATACATTAAATATATGCATTAACTACCTTATTTCATTTTCTGCTTTCAGTGATTTGGGGGATAATGATAACTCCCAATTTAAAGGTGACAACTTGAAGTTTAGGAAGATTAGTTTATCTAATGGTACACAGCAATGTAGCAGTGGAGATAGATTTGGACAGTAGTCTGTTACTCCAAGGTGTACAGTCTCACTATATATGCTTGATTATATGTGAAGTATTTTTGTTATTAATGTTTTCCTTTTTGTCTGAAGGGTATTGCCAGTAAAATCATATTCCACAAAAAGGAAAGTTATGAATGCATCAGGCAGCTTTATCCAAAGTCCAAGACTGTGAATCAAAAGTGTGCAAAGGAGGCCTTCTGGAGGGGTGGTTATGGTAATTTCCCAGACCAAAACTTAGGAAAGTACTCCAGTTACCCAATATTATGTTGGCTGACCTTTCCTTGTTATCTCAACCCACTACTGTACGTTTCAGCTGATTGGGGTGGGCATAATTGCCTGTATGTGATTGTTAGTATGTTTCCATTGCCCAATTTGATGACTTAGAAAACAAGGCCCAGAGGATCCATCATCACTTCTTGATATCTGAAGAATAAGAACAGACTCAAATATGGAGCATCTATTGTGTCAGACATTGCTCTAACTGCTATAGGTGCCGTCTCATCTTAATCACCACCAAGAAGCAGTACAGTAGGTACTATGATGTTAAGTTTACCCATAAAGAAAACAAGGCTCAGGAAAGTTGAGCAAAATAACATTTGAGCAAGTGGTGAAGTCAGGTTGAGAAGCCGATCACTTCACATAAGTCACTTAAGGTAAGTTCCACACACGTTCGTGAGCATCAGCTCTGTGCCACATGCATGGGTTTCAGTAGGGAACAAGGCAAATGTGGCCTCATAGAGCTAACAAGCCAGGGCAGTTTGAGTCCCATGTGTGCTGGACTCCTAGGGCACTGAGCAAAAATTACTATATATATTCATAGTTCATATTTCCATTTTTATGCCTATCACTTATATGCAGCATAATGGAAAAGGTACACGTAATAGGAAATACTATGTTCATGTAATTGCCGCTGAGCTCAGCATGGATAACTGACATAATTACGGACCCAATATGACAGTCCTTCTGGTAGAATACAACTTACTCTGGGTACGATACAATAGGGATGGGGTAGCTTTCCTTAAGAAAAACCACAAGAAAGCAAGCACAAAGATAAATTAAATCCAAACTCTCCTCAAAAATGCTTTCACGCCAGATGTAGTGGTGCAAGCCTGTGATCCCAGTAATTTGGGACGTTGAGACAGGAGGATTGCAAGTTTGAAGTCTGCCTCAGCAATTTAGTGAGGTTCTAAGCAACTAAATAAAAATAAATAAAAAAAAGGGCTGGGGATGTAGCTCAATGGTGAATCCTAGGAACAAAGAAAAAAAAAGTGCTTTCAAACTGCAAATCCCACCACACAACATTAGAAACAACTGATTGGCTAACTTATTCTTAGAAAGTATATTTCCCTTCGTTGAATGTTAATGGAAAAAGAGATCCTGAGTTTGGTGGTAACTGCTGTAACTTGGTCAGAAAATGCCCTGAGAATTCTACTTTGACCTTGCCTGAGGCTGTCCTTTGAAATTGCTGTCTTTGTTACTTACTTCTCCCATTTCTAAATTTAAGCTTGAATTCTGGGCTAAGAAAACACAGCTTTTATCACAGGAGGAAAAAAAATATGGTCTCTTTAAATCTTGAAAGAGGAGATTGAGAATTTCTGGTACTGTGAACATGGACATAACACTGCAAAATCTGGATTTTTTGTTTTGTTTCTCTCCCTATGGATGATTCTATTTCTCTATTCATCCTCCCTCCATTCTCCATTTTGTATGTTTTTTTTTCCTATAAGGGAGACCCCTATGGTTTGTTGTCATTGACTGAAACCAAAGTACACACAATTGTATGAAATTAAAAGGCGTAGACCTGATGAATGCACTTTCTTAAGGGTAATTTTAAGTAGGTCCCTGTGTTTATGGTAACTTCTGTAATTTAGGCCTTATGTAAATACTGATTATATGGCAGAGAAATACATTTAAATCCAAATTTGGCCATATTTTATGTCAGTATCAAAATAACTGCTATTTGCTATACATTGTCAATCACCCTGAGGAAATGATATGTTTTCTCACCACAACCTGTGCATGGTCTGTATTTGTGCCCGGTTTTACAGAAAAGAGGACTATCTTGACCAAGGTCACACGATTATTGTGTCAAAGTGAGGAGTCAGAGGCCGATCCAATTCTAAAACCTAAACTAGCCTTCTTCTATTAACATTCAGTATTCAGCAGCTACTTATTATTTTTCTTTTCTTTTCTCTTCTTTCTTTCTTTCTCTCTCCCTCCCCCCTCCCCCCTCTCTCTCTTTCCCTCCCTCCCTCCATCCCTCTCTCTCTCTCTCTCTCTCTCTCTCTCTCTCTCTCTCTTTCTTTCTTCTTTCTTTCTTGTACCAGGGATTTAACCCAGGGATGTTTAGCCACTGAGCCCCATCCCCAGCCCTTTTTATTTTTTATTTTGAGATAGGGTCTTGCTAAATTGCTGAGGCTGGCTTTGAACCTGCAATCTTCCTGCCTCAGCCTCCCAAACTGCTGAGATTACAGGTATGCAGTGTGCCACCACACCCAGCCGGCAGTTACTTATTGAGCACTTACTATGGATAAAATGTTGTGGAAGCATTGAGAGCAATAACTGTGGCTCTTAGGGCATACAGAATAGGTATCTGAGCAATGAGCACTATGCAAGGAGCTAGCCGAGGGAGCTATTACTGAGTAACTGAAAAGCTTGGCACATGGGGCATGGACAAGGGTTGGGAAAGACTGCCAGAACAGACTCACGGACACAAGAGAAGGACAGGTAGCTTGTGTGACTGGGGCTGGGCTGGGGAGGAACAACGAAAGCTAGCTCACAAAGGACTTTACCAGCTCTGCTCAAGAGAAGTTAGAACAACCTTGACATTGGGTAGAATTTCTCTGACTATAATGTAGTCTTTGTGTCTGCAATTTGTGGGGTCATTTGCATCATCAGAGCTCCTCACCCTCCCAATTACTAGAACTGCCCAAGCAGAAGGCTAATGCTCCCTCTGCCAGTTAAAAGCATTTACTCTCAGTTGCTGCCCTTTATTTCTGCCTCTTCCTTGCTCTACTCTTTTTAACCATTTACTACTCTTGGCTATTACCTTATTCACAAGGGCACAAATGGAGCAATTGGCCCTGAGAAATTTGAATGCCTAATATTTGTAATTTCTTGAATGTGAAAAGCAAAGTTAATAGAGATGTGAAATTTTGTCCTCCTGCACTTTTCAGGCTTTGCTTCTAGTCCTCTGCCACCACTCACTAATTGCACATTTTATAGAAACCCAGGAAGCATCACAAAATGCAGGCTGTTAAGGAAATCACCAAATAAGATTTAGCTGGGTTATATTGCTTAATTTCCATGCCTGGTGGTTATTCAAATAAGTCCAATTTTCTTCATGATGTTTACTTTTTAGCAGATGGGATCCACTTGTTTTGATACAATTTCTATTTTTAAGGGGCATACTCTATTTTCTCCTGGGGAAAATCTGCAAGAAGGAAAAAGTTAATTACTTAAAGCTTTTGCAGCATGTGGCTATAGGTAGAAATGGTCAAGTTTACCAATGACAGCAGAAAAAAATATTCTTGATCTTTCCATATTGATTACTTGTGGTGGTGTTCTTGCAAAACAGATGATAACTTTTTCATATGCAATCCATTTATCCCCAGAGAGCACTGGGAATTCTGCCAGATTTTTGTTCTACCACCATTTGTCTCATTTTTATAATAAGCATTTACATAGCACTTTATTCAACAATCTATTTAAGAGTTGTTGCCAGGAGGGCACGAACTGTTATTCCCATTTTACAGACAGGGAAATGAACAAAGGAAAATAACTTTTATTACTTTAGCAAGTTATTAGGCCTTAGGGTTTCCGGTTTGCTATTAAGCTCATTGAATTTTCCTATTGACTGAGTTGGGCTTTCTCTTTCTAAATAAACATCAAATTTCAGGAAGAGTAGTTTAGAGTATTGGTGACAATCTTTCTATCCACTTGGGCCATGTTGTGATATGTTTTAGGCTTGGGATGCAGTGAGGCAAGAGTTTTGAAGTGATAAATAAACTACTGTTTGATGAGCATGCTATTTGCTCAGGTAAGAGTGTTCCATTTCCTTTAATAAATCGATTTGTAGGAATTTCATGAAGCAAGCTCTTCACGGAGAAGATGGTATTTGAGCAAAGACCAGAAGAAAATAAAGATACATGGATATTTATTTTACAAAATCACTTCTGGAAAAGGGGAGAGCGGGTGTTAAGGCTTTACGGCAAAATGGATGTGTTATGGAATGGCGGGAGTCCAGTGTGGTCAGTCCGTACCAGAGTAGAATGAATAACTGACCCACAGGGAATATTTTCATATTCCCCGTCATGGATGAGGAAGGAACCTATTGCAAGGCTTTGAGGAAAAGAGCGACATGATCTTATTTAGATTTGAAAAGCATTGTAGTGATTATTGTGAGGAGAACAGATTGCATTTGAGCAGGTTTGGTGCTACTGCAATACATTAGGTGAGAGATGACATGATAGTCTCTGGGTGAGAATGAGAGTCATAAAAGTGGGTAGAATCAGTTTTATGTTGAAGACAAAGCAACTGGATCTTGGTGGTATGTTAAATGTGTGGGGTGAAAGAGGGGTTAAAGAAGCAACAAGAATTTTGGTCTGAGCTAGTGGAAGAGGGTAGTTGACATTTACTGGAAAGGGGAAGGCTCTGGGAGGAGCAGGTGTTTGGGGTGTAGATCAGAAATTTGATTTTAGAAACCTAATGTGGGGTGCGTTTGGATATATAAGTAGAGGGACCTTGTAGGATTCAGATATATGAATACGAAGCTCCAGGAGAGGTGGGAGGTAGAAACAAATTTGAAGTTTTGAACAAATAGGAGATATTTAACATGATGAGACTGGTAGATGGGGGAAATCTTAGGGGCTGAGCTTTAGGTTCTTCAGTGTTTAAATGATAGAAAGAAGAGGGGGAGCCAAGCAAAGAATAGGAAGAACATCCAAGGTAGTGGAAGGAAAGCTAGGAATGAGAATGATGTCTTGGAAATCAAGTGACATAATTGTTTCAAGGAGCAAAAAAAATGATAAACTTTGGCCAAATATGAGAATATGATGGATCTCTGACTTAGCATTGTGGAAGTAATTGGGGACCTTGAAAGGAGCAGTTTTGGTAGAGTATTGGGGGTGAAAATTTGATTGGAAGGAGTTCAAGAGAGGTAGAAAGAAGAGGATGGAAAGCAGGGAGTTTAGATCATGCGCTGGAGTTTTTCTGAAAATTGGTGCAGAGAAAAGGAGGGGTATTTGGAGTAGAAGAGGCATCTAGAAATGTTGTATGCTAATAGAGTGACTCAGTAGAGAGGGAATAAATTATGACGTTAGATGGAAAAAAAAACATTGAGTGATATCAATTCATCTCTTCCTCAGCATAATTCTGTTTGCTTGGGGTTGTGTTTCATGCACAATACACATGCACACACATGCCTGTAACCATTTTATATTTCTCTCTCACTTCTCTCTTAATTTTGAGATTGACTATCTCTTCCTCAGGTACATAACAGTTCTCTGGTGTTATATACTTTTCATATTTCCTTGTCTATTTTTAATATTGCCACCTTAGTTGTCTTTTGGTTCACATTTGCCAGAAATGTCTTCATTCATCTCTTCATTTTAAACTCTACTGTATTCTTTTACTTTTAAATGTCTTATAGACAACATATGGCTGATCTTTTTTTTTTTTTTAATGCAGGTCGAATGTTGCTATTTTCATTTGTGAAGTTTCTTTGCTTACATTAAATTTATTACATTTGTCTCTGATATCTTGTTTGATAATCACGTATTTATCATTTTTTCCCTTACTTTTCATTGAGTATTTGGGTTTTTCTTATACTAGTTGGAAGCCATATATTCTGTTTACTCATTTAGTGATTGTCCCTAAAGTATTAAAGATGATGGTCATGCTTAACTGTTTCCTTAAGGAGAGCAATGTTCTTGGCATCTGCTTCCTGGTATTTTTTCTGTTTTCATAGCCAGATAATGTTCTTAATATTGGTATCATTTAGACTTTGATTTTCTGGGTTTTATGGATATTTTTTCTTCATTTTTGTTTATGTTTTGGTCTTCTTGTTTGGTAATTGTTTACTGACAATCCCTAAAGATTTTAATTTGTTTCTCCACACATATTTTTAATGTCTTATAAAGTGTTTTTAGATTGTTCTCTCTCTCTCTTTTTTTTTTTAAGAGAGCTTCCTTTAAGAATCTTTTAAAAGTGAGTTCGTGTACAATTTTCTGAGGCCTTCTATATCTGAGTATCTTTCAACTTCAATTTCATTTTAAAGTTAATATTCTAACAGAATATATTGTAAGTTCAAACCTACCATCCTTTCACAGTGTGAAAAGCATTACTTCTTGTGCTCTTGTTTCCAACAGCCCGGATGAGGTGTGTGCTATCAATTTTATTATTGCTGTTTTAGGTTGTTTGCTCTTTCTCTCTAGCATTTGGCTCATGGAATTTTGTTATGATTTTGATGTTCTTGTAATTTATGATAATGTGTTTAGATGTGGGTTTTTAAAAAATTATTGATTCTTTTTGGCACTCTTTATTTTAGATATTGGAAAAATACAAGAAGTGGTTTGGCCACATGTACACAATGCTGAATATATTAACCTCCTTGAATGATTTTTCACATCTATTTACCATGCAGGAAATAATAATTACACACACACATACATTTATTTATCAAGGATATCTATCATTTATTGATTCTTCTTTCATTAGCCTCTGTGCAGAGTTTTGTATAAGTTATTTCTTTAGCCATTATTTCAACTTTATGAAATAAATACTATTTTTCTCCAGTTTTAGGAGATGAATCAGTTGAGGTTTAAAACGTGTTCATAACTTGACCAATATCACTGAGATAAGAAACAGTGGGGCTGAGACAGGATCTAACCCCAGGTTGTTCAACTCAAGTTCTTTTTCACATTTGTGCTGCTACCCTGTGTCTGTGCTTATATGTACACACACTGTGACAAATTTACTTAATTGATTATTACTCCAAACATAGATGCTTAGTTTAATAATTTATTATTTAGGAAGGAATTTTATTTCAACTAAAAAGAAATTACATAATTACTTATATTTATATCTGGTGGAGGAGAGAGAATTTTCATTTAAATTGCTTTGAGAATATTTTAATAATTTGGTACAATTGTGGTGATAACTACAGTGTCTGTTAGAGAGGAGAATGGCTGTCAAATGCAGTGATTTAGAAGCATTATTTGCCCATTACTTCTGTCTCTATAAGCTGTCATCATGTGGTTATTGTTGAAATAATCACATTATTAGTAAAACAAATATAAGATCCACATTTGGAAGAATAGTTAACTAGGAGCCACAGGCAGGGTTATAAGCCTCTTTTTCTTTGTCAATGGGAGTATACATTTGTCATCCACACATCTGTTGTTTTCCAGAATTGCTCCACAAGGTCTGGTTCTGAAACCAAGCTAGAAAAGCATGTTGTAGAATAAAAATCAAATGGATAAAAATGGTTAAGATTCTGGTGTGGTGGAGTGAAGCATTTGAGGCTTGATTTGAAAAATCATTGTCTTTTTGGATCCCTTCTCTGAGGCCAGATTCCACTCTCCAGAGATCACATATGATTTGGGCTTCCAACATAAACAAGTGCTGAGTCAAGTTTTTGAACATCCAGCAGTGTTCTGCATCTCTCTCTCATTCCTAATTCTGTAGTAAAATTGAGAGTGTATTAATTCAGGTAATAGGCTAGGGACAGAGTCCAGTCGTACAACTTTCTTCTTCCATGTGTGAGGCACTGAGTTCAATCTCTAGTACAAAGAAGGAGGAGGAGGAGGAGTTGGAGGAGGACAAAAGAAAAGAAGAAAATGTAGGCAAAAGGAATCCTGATCCTAACAAGTGAAACTTGTGGACAAGGGAGTTATTTCTTCTGTATTTCATTTTACTCTTCCATTTGTGAATATCCTAGTGACCTGGGACAAGACTTCAATTTATCAATAGATGTTCACTTATTGCAAAAGAGGTTCTCTCTCTTCTAAATGTAAAGCATGGCTTGATGGCATTCAAATGGTACTGGTATGGTACTATCTGCTGTGACTAATTCTTAGAATCATATGTATCATAATGACCTCAACTACCAATTATTGCTATGCACTAGGAATTTGAAACATGTTATTTATGGCCCTCTCAATAATCTATGTGGTGGATATTATCATTTTGCAGATGGGAAAATTAAAGCAAATTTTGCAAAGTCACTCATCTATCTACATCAGAGCTAGGAGTCCCATGGGCCAGCATTCAATGCACATAGCTCTCACATCACTACCTCTTCACCACCTCACCCTCAAAACAGTCTACTGTGGTTTTATCTTCCCAGTGCTGACTCATTGCCTTTATTGAAGAACCTTTGATCTTTCCTCCTTGGCATCATGTTATCAGTGCTTTGGTTATGAGTAATTTAAATGTTGAAATACTGGGTCCCAAAGCCCTGTTTGTATTTTCAGAGCACATTTAACATTCAAAACTTCTCTAAATAAAACAGTTATTTGTTCAATAACTTTGAACTAATTCAGAGTAGTATAAGTTTATTATTGGATTGGGGGGTGAGATGGCAGGAATTATCTACAGACATAAAGAAAGATTGTATTTACTTTTGAATGATTTAAGTTCTTTTATCTTGACATAGTTTAATCTAACAAAAAGAACTGTGCCCTTGATTTTATATGTCCCCACTGATGGATTGCTACCAGAAGACATATATAGATTTGACTCAGATAGGAGGCTGCCTCTGATCTAGCTGAACCATCAGACGTGCTTTCTCCCCTGACATTACACTGTACCTTGGAATAATTAGTTCCTTGGGATTCTTACAGTTCAAATGATAATTTACAGCAAAATCAAATAGTTACATTTATATCACTAGGGATGTCTATCCATTCCTGCACTGTTCAACATGGTAGTCATTTGCTAGTTACATTGAAATTTAAATTAGTTAATATTAAGAATCATTTCCTCTACCACAGTATCTCCATTTCAAGTGTTGAATAGCCACATATGGCAAGTGGCTACTGTACTGGACAGTAGAGCCAAAGAAAATTTCCATCATTGCAGAAATTCTGTTGGACATAAAGAAGATGTAAATAAATCATTCTTATTTTTAAGAGTGATTACAGCACAGGGCATAGTGGTTAGCATTGCCTGAGTTATGGGATAAAATAGCTCACGTGACAGTGTTACTATTTATTTGTCTTCCCAGGCCTCTTATTGGGATGAGGGGATTCTGTCCTTTTTTTTTCCTATTTGTCACAGAATGTAGTGATTGACTCTGAAAGGCTCAGTAAGTATTTTTTTCAATGTTACATGAACAATAATCAAGAAAATAAGATGAATAAAGGAGAATTCTTGCAGGCAATAGAATATAGTGAGTGTTGAGGTAGTATAAAGAAAACAACTATTTTCCTATGAAACAGTTAATCAAAGTGTTTCAAAAGAGATGACAGCTGTCCAGACTCCAAGGCCTAAAGCTTCCTGTCATCAGGAAAGACAAAAGAAGTCAGAGCTTAATAGCATTCGAGAGTTCTGTTGACACTCATTTGGAATGGGAGGGTCGAGTCATGGTAGAACATTTTGCTGCTTCTGGTTGAATGAGACTTTGGAAAAAAATAGTTCAAAGTATTTATATTTATTTTGCTTCTAGAGATAAGTCAAGAATGAAAGTGGAGAATGATTAGAAAGTCATTTAAAGAAGTTTTCATCTTTGGGTGATAAGAAAGACGAGAGCAGGGAATAACTTATGCCTATAAAACACAAAGACATGGTTTTAGTTACAGAAAAATATGGTATTGCTATATCTTTTCTATCTCAAATATTTAGTAAGCATGTTGGACATAAATAGGGAAGGTGTTGCAATAGTGATTACTGTAGTAAAACAAATTATCTTCTTTTTCTCTCCTTCTTTTCCTCTTTCTCCTTTTGTGGTAGGCAAAACTGGTGAGGTCTAGGGTAAGGAATAACAAGCTTCCTTATTGGTACCAGAGAAGACAGTTGAACTTGGGATTTTGTTGACAGTTCTCTTGCCTAGATTTTAAGACATGTTTATGATAGGCAATAATTCACATGGTCACTTAGAAAAAAGATTACTAAAAACTCTCATAACTAACCTCATAATGTAAGTAATTTTTGTTTTTGTATTGGATTGTATTCTCAGTGGCTAAGTCATTGCATGGTTATTCCAGCCCCTTTTCTCCTTGCCCAGAGGTGTATTTGCTAACCCATGTCTGTGTTCAAGCCCTAGAGTTGTTTTTCCACAGAGAATAGAGGGTTTCTTTGCATCCAATCATCTCCTCTTGTCTTTATTTATCCTGAGAAAGCATTATTTAAAAACTATTACAAAAATTTTAATATGAAAATGAATATGACCTCAATTTTGCATTGTAGTAAAACAGACCCTTTGGAGCTGTGGAATAGCTATTGTTTATACTTGTTCCAAGGCTTTGAATCATCATTCCGGTATTCTGCAGCCCACTAATTGCCATCTTCATGCACTTATCTATCACAAGATTCAAAAAGAATCAAATCCCCACAATATTCCTTGGACATGTCTGCCACCATTTGATTTTTGATTTGACTTCTTGTATACACATTTTTCTAGCTTTGTTCATGGTGTCAACTGGGTCCACTCAGCACTGCTTTAACCTGGACAAGCATCTCTGATTTATCAACCTATAGCTATAGAACAGAACGATAACATCTGCTCTGATCTCAGTATGACTTAGACTGGGTTTCCAATCTTGATTTCATTAACTGGATGCTTTTAACATTTGAGATATGAGAGGAATGGGTATTCAAGTTCATGACCTTAGGCTTTGACAGTGTCATTTTTGCTTGTGAGTGTGACCTGGGAGCATAACCTGAGATGGGAACACAGGTGGTATTGTTTTGGTGTGGTCTCCAACAATCCTGAATTAGATACCAAGTCTGGGAAAGTGTTGGCTCCAGGTTCCCTTAAATTATAGGCAGTTACCCCAAAGAGCACTACAGAAGAAAGAGAGACACAGAACGCTGAGGCAATTAATAATTTATTTTTTAGTTGTCAATGGACCTTTATTTTATTTACTTTATTACATGTGGTGCTGAGAATAGAACCCAGTGCCTGGAACATGCTAGGCAGGCGCTCTACCACTGAGCCACCACCCCAACCCCTGCTAATTACTCTTTTAAAAAACAACTTATGATTGTAATTTTTTTAGAAAAGTATCTAAGTAACTTGTCCTACATTTTCCTCCAATCTATATCTTATGGGATTTGGAGGGAATAAAGCCTTATATATTATAGGAAGAAAGTTTAATATCAAATTGATGGGAAGGAAGTGATTAGCTACTTATGATTAGATATGCTAGAATAGTAATACAGTATATATTGTATAGATTTATTCTTCCTTATTCTTTAATATACTTTTTCTCTTCTTTTATTAAAACAAAGTTTTTTCCTTGCAATTTTGCCTGACCTGCCAGTCATATGAAAAAGACTCCAACCAAATTCAGGTGTGTTGCAGTTAGGAGTAATAAAGAACTAGAATATGACTTGCTCCTCCATTCTACACAAGAAAGGGAATGTTCTGAGTTAGTATTCATAGGAGCCTGGATATAATCAAATGATGTATTATACCTTTACTTCGATAGCAGACAGTAGTAATCTTGAGTTGGAAGGAGTATATCAAGCCATTGAGCTATAAGAAAATTATAAGGGATACCTCTAGATTTCTGAACACAATATTAGAACACATTGGCTCCTTGCCTGACTAGGTATGACAGAGATGGGCAAGAGAGTTGTTTCCCTCCTGAACTTTCTGGCATCCCATAGTACACTCTCTTTCTACAGAGGCTGCATTATTAAGAGATCCAAGCACATCCTGAGGATGTTAGCTGAGATTGACTCTGGCAGATAGCCGCAAAGAACTTAGCTGGAAAACTGTCATTCAGAAGAGACCTTCAAGCACTTGTGACATGGCTAGAATATGTTAAATCCAGCACAGACATGGAGGTCGTGGGTAGTGACTGTTTAAAAACTTCACAGTCACATTTATAAGACACCCTTCTAGATCAATCTTGACAGAATTTAATTCTCCTGACAGGCTTAGGGGTATTGGCCACCCTCCGAGTAGCACTAATATCCTATTTCAGATCAGGGATCATTTAAAGACTCTTCTAAATTCAGCTTTGTGATTAGTTTTCTCCAATATATTTCAACCCATACATTCTGATAGCAAAAGAGTCTAAGATGCATGTGAAAAGAAACGTAGTGTAACAGGTTCATGACTCCAGCTCTGAGGTGCAAAATCAGCTGCTGTAGTTGGAGCCGTTGTAGTTTCAGCCTGCAGTCAACAATAGGAGCGACCTCTTTGGCAAAAGCAAATCACTTCTGCAATCACCAAAAGGATTTTTCAGGTACCTTGGTAAGTTTGGTCTTTTTTCCATATAGTGGCTAAGCTAATTTGGAAAAAAAAAAAACAGTGAATAAAAAATATTTGTTCCTTCCTCAAAATATTCTTCGAGCTCTGTCCACAGCTGAAAGCTTTCTTTAGTGAAGTTCTGAGAAATTTCTTCTAAGAATGCGTGGGAATCTATTCACTTTGAGCCCTCTCTTTAGTCTTGATTGTTGTCTGCATAGGAATGTTTAAATTGTGGTAACTTGGGGTCTGATTACTCATTGTTTATAGAACCAGCCATGTAAATGAGTCACACTCCTCTCTCACCAGGAAGAGATGGATTTTCCAACTCTGAAGGTGGATTTTCCGTATAACATTTAGGTTTCAGCTAAACTGATGCTGACATAATGAAGATTTTGATGATCTTTCTATCCAGTTTATCTTATTTCCCAGCATAGAGGTTGGGGAAAGAATTGGATAATATCTGGAAACATTTTGGGTTATCACAATATGGAGTACTACTGCCATTTAGTAGATAGCGGCTAGGGATGCTGCTAAAAAGGACAGCCCCCACTCAAAGAAATATCTGACAGAAAATGCCAATAGAGTCAAGGTTAGGAAATCTTGAGCGATTTCTCCAATAATGACAGACCATTTGGTCAATTCATTGAAGGCAGGGCCAACACAAGGTCATCAGGCAGCTCAAGAAGATTGTCCACTAGGGGAAGTGAACACTTAAAAAATCTGCTCTCCTGTGAAGACTTTTTGTATGAGTCTTGCTTCATGGTCTGGAGTGTTTCAGCCTTAGGAGAATGTGCCCAAAGATGGTGTGCTGTCTCTCCTACTACCTATGTCACTTATGGATAATACATGAGTGTTATCTATGCCTTAGTTTACTTTAAGAATTATTAACTATGTACTTTCTGTATTGTATTGCTACAAACTACTGACTGTTCAAGTCAGGCACGTGCTAAGTACATTATAGATGTTGGTTTATTTCACACCTACAGAATGAAGGATGCCATCTCAAACTCCATTGTGTATATGAAAAAAAAAAGTATGAAACAGGTCACATTGTCACTAACTGTTGAGGGAAGAATTGAAGTTGGGTCTAGGTTGGCATCAAAATGGTGTTACTGGACACACTGCTAAATTGGTGACTGTTTAACTGGTATTATGAAGAATAGTAAGACAAACACATTTACTTGATGATATTTTCCCATGCTTAACTAATAGTTGATATTTAGGCATAAGCACCATGGGAAAAGAACTAGACTTTTCTATGGTCACCTGGACCAAATGTCAGCAAAAGAACTGCTATGCAGTAATTATAGAACATAAATTCCATGAGAGCAAGAAATTTCTCTTTTAAAATACTTTATATTTTTGGGCTGGGGATGTGGCTCAAGTTGTAACGCGCTTGCCTGGCATGCGTGGTGTGCTGGGTTCGATCCTTAGCACCACATAAAAAATAAATAAATAAATAAAGATGTTGTGTCCACCGAAAACTGAAAAATAAATATTAAAAAATTCTCTCTCTTTCTCTCTCTCTCTCTTTTTGCTCTCTCTCTCTCTCTTTAAAAAAAACTTTATATTTTGTTTAGAATAGTTTTAGGTTTATGGTAATGTTAAATGTACAGAGAATTCCCATTTATACACTGTCCCTGCATATGCATAGCTTCCCCCATTATCAAGATTCTCTACCAGCGTGGTATGTTTGTTCATTAACTATAACAAACATATCATCCTGGTAGAGGATGTTGATAATGGGGGGAGGCTATGCATCCAAAAGTTCATTATTTACATTAGGATTCACTCTTGGTACTGTGAATTATATGGATTTGGATAAATGGATAATGACATCTATCCAGCATTGTAGTATTAAAATAGTTTTTTTTTATTGACATAAAAATCCTCTGTTTCCTCTGTGTTCTGCCTGTTCATTCTCTTTCCCTATGATCCCTGCCAACCTCTGACCCTTTTACTATCTCCCTAGTTTTACCTTTTTCAAGAGTATCCCATATGCTACCTGACCTTTCCAGATTGACTTCTTTCATTGAAAAATATCAAGATTCTTCCAAGTCTTTCATGATTTGAAAGCACTTCATTTTAGCACTAAATAGTCCTTTGTTTGATATACTATAGTTAATTCATTCAGGTACCTACTTAAGAACATTTTGTCTGTTTCCAAGTTTAAGCAGTTATGAATAAGGATGGTATAAACATGATATGCAGAATTTTGTGTGGACCTAGATGTCAAGCTCCTTTGAGTACATACCAAGGAGCACAATTGCTTGTTTTATGAAGAGTGAGTTTTTCAAGAAACTGCCAAGCTGTCTTTTGCAATAATAGTGCCTTTTTACATTCCCTCCAGCAATGAATGAATGAAAGCTCCAGTTGCTCTATATTCTTATGAATATTTTTTATTTTGGCCATTTTCAGTGTGTAGTAATATTTCATTGTTGTTTAATTTGCATTTCTGATTAAATAAAATGAGGAGCATCTCTTTATATATTTATTTACATTTTCCTATCTTCTTTGATGAAGTATCTATTAATGTCCTTGGTACAGATTTTAATTTGGCTGCTTGTTTTCTTATTGTCGAGTTTTAAGATTTCTTCATATACTTTGGATAACAGTGCTATATTAATTACATTAATTAAATGTATTAATTATATGTTTTGCAAATATTTTCTTCAAGAATGTGCTCTCTTATTCTCTCGACATTGTCTTTTGTAGGGCATATATTTTAAATTTTAATTTAGCACAGTTTATTAATTTTTTATTTGTTGATTATTCCTTTGGTGCTAAAACTAAAAAAATCATAGACCTAGCCAAGATCATCAAGATTTTTCTCCCATGTTATGTTCTAGGAGAATTATAGTTTTGTCTTTTACACTTAGGTCTATGATCCGCTTAGAGTTCATTTTTGTGAAGGGCAAAAGATCTGTTTTTTGCATGTGGATGTTCAGTGGTTCTAGTTTTGCATTTGTTGAAAATACTATATTTCCTCAATTGTATTGCCCTTGTTCCTTTGTCAAAGGTAAGTTGAACATATTTATTTATATTTGGGCTCTATTCTGTCTCATTGATCTAGGTGTCTTTTGTTTCACGAACACTAGTCTGTCTTAATTAGTGTAGTTTTATAGTAAGTCTTGTAGTCAGATATTTTCAGTTCAACTACTTTCTTCTGTTTCAATGTTGTTTGACTATTTGATTCTACATATAAAATGTAGAATGAATTTGCTTATATACACAAAATGACTTGCTGTAATTTTGATTGGAAGTACGTTGAACATCTTGACAATATTGAGTCTTCCTCTGATCCATGAACATGGAATTATTGATCTCTCCACTATTTAGCTCTTCTATGATTTCACTTATCAGGGTTTTATAGTTTTCCTCTTATGGATGTTGTAGAGTTATACCTAAGTATTTCATTTTTATGGGTGCTAATGTAAATAATGTTGTGTTTTTAATTTCAAATTCTTCTTGTTTATTGGTTGTATACAAAATTGGCTTTTGTATATTAACTTTGTATAATTGTAATCTTGCTATCATCATTTATTCCATATGTATCCTTGTTGATTATTTTGGATTTTATAACAGATGGCCATATCGTCTGTGGACAAAGATATTTTCTTTCTCTTCTCTCAATTTATATACTTTTTATTCATTTTCTTATTTTACTGAATTGAATAGAGATTCCAGGACAATGTTAAAGAGAAAAGGTGAGAGGGATATCCTTGCTTGGTTCCACATCTTGGTGGGAACACTTTGAGGTCTTCGCCATTGAAATTTTGGTTGTAGAGTTTTTATAGATGTGCTTTATCCAACTGAAGGAGTTCCCCTCTGTTCATATTTTACTGAGGGTTTTTATCATAGATATTCAGGTGCTGGATTTTGTCAAATGCATTTTTTTCATCTGTTGATATGACATGAAGCTTTTTCTTTTTACCTGTGAATGCGATAGACTGCTTTAATTGATATCTGAATGTTGGATCATCCTTCCCTACCTGGGATAATCTTGCCTGGTTATGGCACATAATTTTTACATATGTTGTTGGATAAAATATGCTAATATTTGGCTGGTGAGTTTTGCATCTCTGCTCTTGAAAGATAAATTTATCTGTAGTTTTCTTGTAATGTCATTGTCTATTTTTGATATTAGGATATATTAATTTCATAGAAGTATTTATTCTGTTTCTAACCTGTGAAGAGATTATTAAGAAGTGGTATATTTCTTCATTAAATATTAGCTAAAATTCATCAGTGAACCCACCTGGACCTGTTGCTTTCTGTTTTTATACATAAGAAATTATTAATTCCATTTATTTTGCAGTTAGGCCTATTTAGATTGTTTATTCCTTCTTGTGTAAATTTTGACAAACTTATACATCAAAGAATTGGTTCAAATCTTCTAACCTCTTATTTTGAACATTTTCTAAGAAAATTAGACAATTGATTTTAGATCCTTCTTGTTTTTCTGATATATACTTTCGATGCTTTAAATTATCTCTAAACTTTGCTTTTGCTGCATTCTACAAATTAAAAAAAAAATTGGTAGAATAAAAGACCAAGGTTTGCTGATACAGAAGAATTTTTTAGAACCAGAAAATAGCAAGTTCAGAGCCCCTGAGCTGGGAATATGCTTGTTTTAGTCAGCTTTTTCACTGCTGTGACTAAAGGATCTGACCAGAACAATTTTAGGAAGAAAAGTTTATTCAAGGGCTTACAGTTTCAGGGCTCTTAGTCCATAGAAGGCTGGCTCCATTCCTTGGGGCTGGAGGTGAGGCTGAACATCATGATAGTAGAGTGTGGCAGAGAGAAGCTGCTCACATCATAAGCAGAAAGCAGAGAGAGAGAGAGAGAGAGAGAGAGAGAGAGAGAGAGAGAGAGAGAGAGAGAGACTCCATGCTGTAGATACAGAATATATACCACATAGCCACACCCCAACTGAAATACTTCCTCTGGCCATACCTCACCTGCCTCCAGTTACCACTCAGTTAATCACATCAGGGATTAATTCACTGATTAGGTTGAGGGTATGATCCAATCATTTCTCCTCCGAAACTTCTTGCATTGTCTCACATGTGAGCTTTTTGGGTATAACTCACATCCAAACCATAACAATTGCTTGAGATGTTTGGTGAAATATCACACATACTTGA
Source organism: Marmota flaviventris (assembly GCF_047511675.1). NCBI lineage: Eukaryota > Metazoa > Chordata > Mammalia > Rodentia > Sciuridae > Marmota > Marmota flaviventris. The sequence continues at coordinate 94,967,946 of NC_092504.1, forward strand.
AATGGAGTAGGTAGGTACAGAGTATTAAAAAATTGTCATAAAATATTAAAAGCACAAGTCATCTTAAAAGCCATTATATAATAATAATAATAATAATAATAATAATAATAATAATAATAGCTATATATTTTAGAAGAAGGCAACACAAAGCAAATATCTGTGAAGACCTTCACCTGCTAGAGTGATAAAAGGTCCTCACACTTTAAAAGCTGGCTCTTAATAATACTGTGATGAGTTATAACAAGAATGAAAGAGAAATAGAGGAGAAAAGTCAGAAAAGGGAACATGTTTGGATTCATGGTAGAACAGACTTATCCGAACGCTGTAAGAAGTGACCTATTTCATTATTAGGAGAAATTCTCTCCTTAAACAGCAAAACTTTACTTAAATGCTAAACTCTAGGTGGAGAGTTAGAATCATGTCTTAAGGTCTTTAGCAAGGGAGGAAAAAATGTGTTTCCTTACTCGACAATGCTTCATAATTCTTCAGTGGGCGACTACAACTCTTCAACCCAATTTAGATTATAAAATCTGATTTTCCTTTTCCTTAGGTAGATCCAGTTTTCTCATCTATATTACTTTTTTTCTCTCTCTAGAAAACTTCTTTTAACATTTCATGGAAGGCAGATCTACTGACAACTTTCCTCAATTTTTGTTTTACTGAAAATTTCTCCATTACTCCATGCTTGAAGGATAATTTCCTAGGTATAGGATTCCAGTTCAGCGGTTTTGTTCTCTCAACACTTAATATTTTACTTCCCTCTCTTCTTGCTTGTATGTTTTCTGATGAAAAGGATATGATTCCATTTTTTTTCCTCAAAAGGTAAGGAATTTCCCTCAACCCCAGGACTTCTTTTATAATTTTTTCTCATGTTAATTTCCTGTGGTTTGACAGGACATGCCTCGGTGTGGTTCTTTGCATTTATTCTGGTTGGTATTCTCTGAGCTTTCTGGATCTGTGGTTTGGTGTCTAACAGTAATTCGGGAAATTTCTTGGTCATAATAATTTCAAGTATTTCTTCTGCTCTTTTCTCGCTTCTTTTTCTTGTATACTCAATACATGGATGCTCTGGCTTTCGTAGTTATCCCACACTTCATGGGTATTTTTGTGTATTTTTTCAGTCTTGGTTCTCTTTACAGTTTTTAATTTTTCTTTTTTTGTATGTTCTTTTTAGATATACATGACAGTTGAATATATTTTGACATATTATACATAAATGGGGTATAACTTATTCTAATTAGAATCTCATTCTTGTGGTTGTACATGATGTGGAGTTTCACTGGTCATGTATTCATGTATGTACATAGGAAATTTATGTATGATTAATTCTACTGTCTTGCTAATCCACCTCCTCCCTTCTAATCATTCCCTTTAGTCTAATCCATTGAATTTGTATTCTTCCTTCCTCCCTTATTGTGTAGTAGCATTCACATATCAGAGAAAACATCTGGCCTTTGGGTTTTGGGGATTGGCTTATTTCACTTAATAATGATAGCCTCCAGTTCCATCCATTTACTGGCAAATACCATAATTTCATTCTTCTTTATGGCTGAGTAATATTTCATTGTGTATATATACCATATTTTCTTTATCCATTCATCTGTTGAAAGGCCCCTAGGTTTGTTCCATAGTTTAGTTATTGTGAATTGAGGTGCCATAAACATTGATGTGGCTGTGTCACTGTAGTATCCTGATTTTAAGTCCTTTGGGTATAAACCAAGAAGTGGCATAACTGGGTCAAATGGTGGTTCCATTCCAAGTTTTCTGAGTTATCTCCATATTGCTTTCCTTAGTGGTTGCAAAAATTTGCAGTCCCATCAGCAATGTATATGTGTGTGCACCTTTTTCCTCACATCCTCACCAACATTTATTGTTGCTTGTTTTCTTGATAATTGCCATTCTGATTGGAATGAGATGGAAGCTCAGTGTAGCTTTAATTTGCATCTCCAGCACAAAACTCAACTTCAAGTGGATCGGGGACCTAGGCATTAGACCACTGACCCTGCATCTACTAGTAGAAAATGTAGGCCCAACTGTTTATCATGTTGTCTTAGGAACCGACTTCCTCAACAAGACTCCTAAAGCCTAAGAAATGAAATCAAGAATCAATAAGTGGGATGGTATCAAACTAAAAAGTTTCTTCACAGCAAAGGAAATGATCAGGAGCCTACAGAATGGGAGAAATCTTTACTACCTTGCACCTTGGATAGAGCATTAATCTCTAAGATATACAAAGACTCAAAAAACTTAATGCCAACCCCCCCAAATAACCCAATCAATAAGTGGGCAAGTGAACTGAACAGGCACTTTACAGAAGAAGAAATATGAATGGTCAACAACTATATGAAAAAATGTTCAACATCTCTAGCAATTAGAGAAATGTAAGTTTTGAAGTTTCTATTAGCATCCTTAAGTTCAGAGATTCTTCCCCCAGCAGTACCCAGTCTACGAATCAGTCTGTCAAAGGCATTCTTTATGTCTATTAAATATTTTTGATTTCTAGCATATCTTTAACCTAAGGATTTCTATCTCTTATATTGTGAATCATTAGCATAATAATTGTGTTTGTTTTAAATTCCTGGTGTGATAATTCCATTATTGTGCTCTCTGATTCTAATCTTCTGTCTCTTCAAATTGTGGTTTTTGTCTTTTGGGATGCCTTTTCTTTTTGCATGATAGTTGTCCATGATGTCCAAGGTAAAAGGATCTGCTTTTGTAGATACCCTTTAATATTGTGGTGGTAAGATGTGGAAGAAGGAGAAGCATCTAGTAGTTCTATGCTGAGTTCTCATCCTTTAGTGACGCATTCCTCTGACTGTGAACATCACACATGTTGCTCAGTTTATTTTCCCTCTTTGGGTGGAACAGGATAACTGGACTGGGCTAGAGTGGGGTATTTCCATTCTCTCATGTAAAAGGCTAGCACTGACAGAAGTTGGGTATTTCCCTTCCCCTAGATCAGTTAAGCTCTGATACTAGCCCTGCAGGTTAGAAAATTCTAAATTAATTTAAAAGGACCGCCTTGTTCAGAATAGTGTGCTCTGGCATATTTAGAAAAGGTTCCTTGTCCTCTTCCTTCAGCAGAAAGCAGGAGGGGAATTTTCTCTAATGTTTACTATGGGAACCTCCTAGAACTCCTGGAGGTAAAACTAACACAAGTTTGGGGACATACTATCATTGTGTTTCCCTGGAGTTTTTGAATCTCTGAGTTGTCCACCCTAACAACTTGTCAATTACAGGACAGGGGGTCTTTCCTCTGCACTGGCCCTCACCAGTCTCCTCTTGAGTCTCTGTTCTGGAGAACAGTTACTTCCTATATTTGCTGTCCCTTTCCAGTCTTGGCAACAGTGGGTTTTCCCTGTGTATTCTGTTTTCTTGGATCCAACAAATGTTTCTTTTTCAGTCTGTTGAGCTTTTTTACTTGTTGGGTTGGGGTGTCAGCTTCCAAGTTCCTTACATGCAGAACTGGAAACTGAAAGTCTCCCTGTCTGGTTTCTTCTATATCCTCAGACCTTGGAATAGTGCTTAATTTACATTGTTGAATCAATGAATGATACTGTGTAGTTAAATAAAGATTTGTGTGGTTTTTTCCATGGTGACACTATCTATTGCAACTTAGTTGCCTTGAATTGCTCCGATTTCTTTCAGAATATCTTAGATAAACACCAGTTCAATTAAAGCAAGGCTCCTATAGGAATTTATGGAAATCAGGAATTATTGAATTAATAAGGTTACAGCAAGAATTCAAGGTAATTCAAGGAGGTTCTTTTGACTCTTGTTCTGTGCTGCTGTCTCTCGGTTGAAGGGTCTAAACAGATCCCAGTGGGCTTCTGATGATCCATCAGTTGTCTTTGCTGGGTCAGGTGATAACTTGGTCCAATAAGATGTGACCATGGATGGGGCAGGGTCAGTATTGAAAGCCTGAATAATTTAAGCATCCATTGTCTGTGACAGAGCAACATTCAAAGGAGAAATGTGTGCAAGGATTGGGAATGCTGACATTGCTGCCTTGTGAATGTAATGATAATTCACCCAGCCTGATATTAATACTTCTCAACTTAGTGTACCCACAACAGGGCAACTGCTTTCATTAACTCTTGCTATCATTTCTGTATTAGGAACATGGTTTAGGGAAATTGTTGTCCAAAAAAGCACATTTTAAAAATAATTAGATATTTATACTGGATAATTGGCAAACATTCATTGTTGGCAGATAAAGTTGTTTTTAACTGATGTGTTTGCTCTCTGAATCAGATGGGCAAATTAGTGGCCTTAGGCTTCTCCTTCAATTTCAGTGAACTGAGTGCGTGATGTATGGAGTAAATTCTTATTTTCCATGTCTAAAGCCTATATTTTAATTAATTTGCAAATGAGAATCCTCAGTCACTGGAGAAGTATGTTATTTTAGTTTGTGTGATTTTAATGTTCTTACTGAAGCTCTCCACAACAGATGAGGCAAAAGGTTGATATGTTTATAGTTATATGCTTAGAAATCATAATCCAATTCTATTATACTAGTTCTATAGTTTGCAGAATTTGAATCAGTGGAAATTGATGATTTGGAAGATCTGAAATGTATTATATCAAGGTGCTCAACTGGGACAGCCCCTTAAATAGTTGTTGAACATAGTAAGGAATTTATCACATTAGTTTTAAAAATTATTTTTATTATGGTTAATATTGAAAGCTTTATATTGTCTTTTTAAGTACAATTGTCAATATGAATAATGACCTAAATTTTATGTACATTTATTTATTAAACTCTCTGCTGTTATTTCTGAAATTGTGCTACTATATATTGTATTCCAAAGGATATGTTTCTGCATGCTGCTTTTGACATAATTAAAAATATCCATAGTGTGTCAGTTATATAACATGATTTGCTGGGCCAAATAAACCCCAAACTTTGGTGTTTCACACAAGAGATATATATATTTTTTTTTGTCTAATTTTGGTTCTAGTTTTCCTCCTATAGAATAGGGCATATAAGTACAGAAATACACACATAAAAAATAAACAATTTTAAAAGGACCATAAATCTATACTAACACATAACTCTGGTTAATATTTTTGATATATATCTCTAGACATTTACATATGTATTTATACAACAAAAATTTTGTGAGCCCCAGATTTGGATATCTTTCCTTGTTTTATTTACCCTTCAATTATATCTTATGCTTCTCTTCTGGTTAAATGTCATCTATCTAATTTCATTTGACATCAACTTCCTGCCAATGTTTTGATATATTTTATTGACATTTTGCCCATTTCCTATTAAATTTAAGAGCAGGTGTTCACATTTTAAAGATCTTAAATCTCTCATTATGTTTCAAATATATTTTTTTGATTTTGTTATTTATAGTTTAATTTTGTTTCTAGAAATTTTTGCTTTTAATTTTTATATAGTTAAATTTATCATCTTTCATTTTCTTTCACTTTCATAAATATAGTCTTTGACAACATGATTTTGAAAAGTCTTTTCTATCTCATTATTGAAAGAAAGCTTATATTATTTTATTTTTTGAACATTGAACTCCAAGCTTTTTATTTGGGGTCAGAAATCAAATTTTCATTTTGAACTTTTTATTTTATGGATGCAAAGTAAATCCTTTCTTTGTGTATTATTTTCTGCCTTGAATTTTTAATTTTCCTGTTATTATCATTATAGTATCTAAAATTTTCTTTTTCATTTTTGTTCATTCTTTAATTTTAGCTTTTAAAGCTTGTTAAAAATGAACTTTTCAGTATAAGATTTATTTTTGTTTTTATTTTGAGCCAATTTAATGTCTTTGATATTAGGCTTTTTCACATTTTGACATTAATAATTATAAATATTCTGTCTTACCATTTTCATGTTGTTTTATGCTTTCTGGTTTTCTTTTTTGTGTTACCAATTTATATTTTGTATTTATCATTTTTTTTCCTGTACTTTATTCTTTATTAGTGTTGGACATGCATCCCTTATTTTTAATTCCATTGATGTAGAGGTTCCCGACTGATGGCCAACAGCTAAATCTGTTATGCAAACACATTTGGTTTGGATTCCACATATTGACTTTCAGAAAGCTTCAAAACATAGTCACCTTGATTGATTTTTGCATATAGAATTCAAATTTCTGGCTTCTCAAAAAGCTGTGATCGTGGAAAAAGTGGTCCTGTATCTTGCACATCAACAACCTGCAGGAGTTGGTCACATGCCCTGAGCCCTTTTTCAGGGACCACTGTCTTTCATGTTGTCTAGGTTTCAACAACTCTCTGTTGCCACTGAGGTTGAGTCAATTGCTAACAGTCATCAGGCTTGAAAGTGATTTTTCTTAGCTTATTTGGATTATTGTCCTTGCCCTTGGAGGAGTTTGAATTTATGATACCTGGGCTAGGGGTTAACTTTAAGTTCTCAATCTTGATTCCTCTGTTTGTCAGAGCCTAAATGAAATAATATCTTCTTCTGTCTAACTTTTGGGGACAAAATGTTTAATAGAAGCTATAATTTTTGGAGGAAGCAATTGTGATGGGAGGCACATACTCATCAGTTTCCCAACAGTTTTCCAGGAGGTTTTTTATTTGTTTTTCATATCAAGCGTTTAGGAATAATGCACACATAATGAAGTTTGTCCTTTTTAATTGTATAATTTGATGAGTACTGGGTTGATTTAGTGAGCTTTTTTGGTGCTGTGACTAAAACACCTGACAAGAACCACTTAGAGGAGGAAAAGTTTATTTTGGCTCAAGATATCAGAGGTCTCAGTTCACGGATGGCTGACTCCATTGCTCTGGGACCAAGGTGAGGCAGCACATCCATCGGGGAAAGGCTCAGCGGGGAAAGGCTCAGCAGAGGAAAGGTACACAGCTCAGGGAGAGGTCAGGAAACAGAGGCGGGGAGAAGAGACTGCAGCACATGGACTTCAGGGCATTCCGCCAGTAACCCACCTCCTCCAGGCATGTCCCACTTGCCCACAGCTACCTCCATATCATTGGAACTAGGATAGACTGATTAGGTCACAGCTCACATAATCTAATCATTTGTCAGAACATAAATACAGGAGCTTTCGTGTGGGGGGGTATCTCCTTATCCAAACCATAACACTGGTAAATCTATATAATCACATAACCATCACCATCAAGACATGGAATAATTCTACACCTAAGTGAACTCTCTCATGCCTCAATGAAGCCAATCTCTTCCTCTTACTCCCAGGAACTGGCAACAACTTGTATGGTTTCTATTCCTTTGTTTTGCTTTTTCTAGAAAGTTACCCAAATTCAATCATACAGCATATATTTTTGTTGCTACCTTTTTTTCAGTTAAGTTAGTACTTTAATGATTCATCTTTGTTTTTACATGTATGTCGACAGTTTCTTTTTATTGCTGAGTACTATTCCATTACACAGGACACCACTCTTAGCTTATCCATTCACCAGTGATGGACATTGGGTTGTTTTGAATTTTTGACAGGTAAGAATTAAACTGCTAGGAACATTCACATACCAATAATCTTTGTGAAGACATATGCCTTCATTTCTTTTGGATACATACATATCTAGAAATAAATTCATGAAGTCATTTTTAAGTATATGTTTAACTCATAAGGAAATTGCCAAACTTTAAAAAAAGGTAGCTTTTATCATTTTACATCCTCATCAGCAATGCACGAGATTTCTAATTGCTCTGGTATGAAATAGTGTTTCATTGCGATTCTCATTTGTATAACCCTGATGACTAATGATAATGAATATCTTTTATGTGTTATTGGTCATATGTATATCTGCTTAGGTGAAGAGTCTATTTAAACCCTTTGATCCTTTATTTAATTAGAATTTTCTTCTTCTTATTGAGTTCTAAGTATTCTTTATGTATTTGAGATAAAAATATATTCTCCCACTCAGCCTAAAGTATATGTTTCTATTTTTTAAGTCTTTTATTTTATTTTTGATTGAGTTTTTATTAGTGCATTATAGTTGTACATATTGATGGGGTTTGTTTTTACATATTGTACATGTACACAATATAAACATTACAATATAATTTGGCCAATGTCATTCCCCAGCACTTCCCCGTCTCTCCCCATCTCCCACCTTCTGGCCCCTTTCCTCTACTGATCTTCCTTTGATTTTCATGAGATCCTCTTTTCCTCTCCAGCTTCTGATAGAAAACATATGACCATTGACCTTCTGAGTTTGGCTTATTTCACTAAACATAATGGTCTCAAGTTCCATCCATTTTCCTGCAAGTGACCTAATTTCATTTTTCTTTGTAGCTGAATAAAACTCGATTGTGTTTTATTCAAAACATACCATGTTTTCTTGATATATTCATTCATTAGTGGACACCTAGACTGATTTCAGAATTTGGTTATTGTGAATTTTACTGTGATACATGGGTATGCATGTATCATTATAGTATGATGAAATTAATTCTTCAGGATAAATACTGAGGAGTAACCTAGATGGGTCATATGATGGTGCCACATCTAGTCTTTTGCAGAACCTTTATACTGATTTCCATAGTGGTTGTAGTAATTTACAATCCCACCAACAGTGTAAAAGTGTTCTTTTTTTCTTCACAACTTCTCCAACTTTTGTTATTGTTTGTATTTTCAACGACTGCCATTCTGACTGGTGTGAGATGAAATCTCCTTGTAATTTTGATTTACATTTCCCTAATTGATAATGATGTTGAACAGATTTTCATATATTTGTTGGCCATTTGCATTTCTTTTGAGAAGTGTCTGTTTAATTCATTTGTCCATTTTTTTGATGTTAAGTTTTTGAGTTGTTTATATATCCTAGATATTAATCCTCTGTCAGAAGAGTAGCTAGCAAAGTTTTTCTTCCATTATGTAACAAAGGTAATAAGATTCAGTGTAATTCCCATCAAAATACCAATGACATTTTTCACAGAGCTAGAGGAAACAATCCTAAAATTTATTTGGAAGAATAGAAGACCCAGAATAGTCAAAGCAATTCAAGCCAAAAAAAACAAAACAAACAACAAACGAACCCCAACAAAACAAAACACAATGTTGGAGGCATAACAATACCTGATTTCAAGTTATACTACAGAGCTATACCAACAAAAACTGCAAGGTATGGGCATAAAGCAGACACATAGACTACAGTACAGAATAGAAGACACAGAAAGAAACCCACACATCTTCAGTCATCTGATCCTTGACAAAGGTGCCAAAAACATATTGGAAAAAAAAACAATCTTTTTAACAAATGGTGCTGGAAAAACTCGTTATCCATATGTAGAAGAATGAAACTAGACCCTTATCTCTCATTCTGCGAAAAAAAAAAAATCAACTCAAAATGGATCAAAGACCTAGGAATTAGACCAGAAACTATGAAACTCCTAGAAGAGAATGCAGGATCAAAACACCATCATATAGATGCAGGCAATGACTTTCTCAATAGAACCCCTAAAGCTCAGGAATTAATAGTGTCTTTTAAAGAGAATTTCTATGAGGCCCTATTTATCACAGCTTTTCTTTTATAGTTTTTGCTTATGATGTCCAGAGAAATCTGAATTGATCAAAAATAATAAGATTTCCTTGTATGTTTTCTTCTAGAAATTTTGTAGTTTTAGCTTTATAAATAGGTCTGTGTTTTATCCTGTTACTGTTTGTGTGAGGTAGAGGTAAGAACTGAAGTGCCTTTTTATATGAATATCCAGTTGTTTTGAATCTTTGTTTAGAGAAAATGTCTTTTCTCTACTAAATGCTTGTTATCATTGTCAAAAACCAATTAACCTTATATGTGTTAGCCTATTTTTGGAATGTTTATTTTGTTTCATTGATTTATATCACTAATTTTAGGTCAATAACTCACTTTTTAAAAAATGTCTGAAGCTTTATAGTAAATCTGAAAATCAGATAGCATAAGGGCTGCCATTTTGTTCTGATTTTAAAATGTTTTGGATAGCCTAGATTCTTCACTTTTCTACATTAATTTTATATCCATTTTTAAATTTTTTTTAAAGCTTTGCTACTTTCTTGATGGGAATTGCTTTGAACCTGGGGAGAACTGACATGTTAACAATATTGAGTC